>NW_006408703.1:4887131-4921834 GCF_000296735.1 Chrysochloris asiatica
AGAACATGACTAGAGGAAAAAAGAAGAGGGGGGGGGGGGAAGGTGTAAGTGCATGAACTTGACCTATGCTTGTTGATACAGTATGACAAAAGAGTGGACAAACCTCTACAGTAAGGATCATTCCCATCCCCTTGGTACACAGGGTCAACAGAGAGGGAAAATTAGACATTGGCTACCCAAAATAAGGGAACTACAAAGGCAAGAAGTGACTGTCTTACAGCTTTCAATAGGGAACCTAGCTCCAGAGGATACAGGGAAAGGTAGAACCTCCACTGAATTGTTTCCAACCTGTCTGGATGGGGTTATTAAAAGGTGAGGGGGAAAGGACTCCTGTGATTCAATAGGGAATGGTTGCTATCAGGTCTGACAGTGAGTGTTGGAAAGGTAAATGTAAATGTTTTTCAACAATAGAGGGGAGTGGCTGATTTTGCAATTCAGAAGTGGAGATCCCTGGAACCATCAAGGGAGAAAAGCGAAGTGCAAGACCCTGTCTGAAGAGGCAGTGACACTAGGGATGGATGGAGGCAGAGGCAATGACATAGACAGAAGGAGCAGCTGGGGACTCTGGATTTAGGAAGGGAGAGGGGTTGTATGCTGGCAGCCAGTGGACAGGCGTGTGGGGTGTACCTGTTGGGTGTTTGATGATGCATGCAGGGAACTGTGATCATTGCAATGAAACAAAATATGATAGGTTGAATGTAAAGATAATGTTCACCCATGTAAACTAACACATAATTCATAATAAAAATTAAAAAAAAAAAAGAATATGGCACTTCTATTTATAATTATTTAATGGGCTACTGTACATGGTTTGGTATTCTGATGTGGCACTGAAGGATAAGTACTGGACTGCGAACTTCAAAATCGACAGTTCAAACCCACTAGGTTCTCCTTGGATATCCTGTACAGAAACCAACTTAATGGCACTTAGCAATAACGACAACATATGTGGCTTAACTTTTGCCACTGAAACAATATAATACATAATACAGTTGTTGGTGTTGCTAAGTGACGTGAGTCATTCCTGTGTCATAGTGACTCTATGCACAACAGAACAATACACTCTCCAATAAGTTCTACATCATTCATTCTAATAGCCCAGGTGAAATATACCAGGGGGCTTCAAAAAATTCATGGAAAAAAGAAATGAAAAGATAATGAAAATTTCCAGAAGCTTTTGGAAACTTGATTGTTGTATAAACTTCTAAAAATAATTTTTATTAAATTAAATAAAATGCAACATATTTCAGCTATAAATCTTCTACTTAAAATGTGATCATGAAAAATGCTTTACTATATATATATATTATAATTGTAGACACCTTTGAAAATACTTTTAAAAATGTATTATGGAAACTACTGTTGTTAAGTGCCTACGAGTTAGGAATAGCAATAAGAATATTAAAAGTCAGTAAAAGGTTCTACAAGGAGCTCTGGTAGCATAGTGGTTACAAGTCGGGCTGCTAACCTGAACATCAGCAGTTCAAAACTATCAGCCGTTCTATGGGAGAAAGATTGACAGCCTCAAAAACCCTGTACAGGGTCACTATGAGTCAGATCTGACTCCATGACACATAACCACAACCATCGCCATTATATATTACGAAAGTTTTCACCAAATACTACAATGATTTCTTCAGTCTACAAATTTATTAATGTAAATTTTTTATATACCTTTTGAAATAAAAAAGTACTTTTTAAGAAAAAAAATGAAACAAATAATAACTATACTCTTTGAATGCAAAGTTTTTACTATGTTTTGTTGTTGTTGTTGTTAAGTGTCATGGAGTCAGTTCCCACTCATAGCAATCCTGTACAGGATTTCCAAGGAGCAGCTGGTGGGTATGAACTGTTGACCTTGTGATTCTCTGTCAAAATACAAACATAAACTATTTTTGTTTTATCAAAAGACCATAAAATGAACTCTGAATCTTGATGTACAATATTGTGAAATAATTTAGTTTTTATCCTAATATTTTTTCATAAATTTATCAACATAATCCAAAAACCATTTTTGTGTAATCTCATAAATATATATCTTAAATCATTAGATTCTACCCAATATTTAAATCATTCTATAGAAAAAAATCACATATTATTCTTGGAAGGATAATGGCAAACATGATCCAATATGCTGTACTGACAATGGCAAAGGAAATCAATATTAGCTAAGGTACAAGGTTCAGGAAATTTTTAGAAAGAACCAAACTGTTAAGCTAGTTATGATGCATAACAGCTTACAATTTTTATATGAGAAGATAGATGGGGAAAAAGTCAAGGATGTTGATGAACCAGCCTCATAGATTTTCACAGCATTACCACCAAAAATACTCGAATATGTCAAAGCCTGTGTGAAAAATGATAACCAGTGACAATGAAAGCATTCAGCTTGAAAGATATATTACCCCTTTCCCATGTTACACTTCAGAAACAATACAAAACACGATTACTAGTCCCAGTGGATGGAAGGACCCTTTACAAGGGATATTTCCATTTCAAAATATCTTTGTATAAAAGCAGAGCTAAATAAAGATATTGGAACATCAAGACTTCTGAGACAGAGGCTGGATAGATTCCTGTAGAGAAAAGGGATGACAGTTGGGAGTCGAGAGTACTCAGTCCATATATCACAGGTGCATGGTTATTTTAAATATAGTAAAGGATCTAAAAATCTGTGACTATAAAGATTATTCATGTATTATTATGCTGAGTCCACTGCTTGTCTGTCAGTCTGTCATGCTGTGGTGGCTTTTGTGTTGCTGTGATACTGGAAGCTATGCCACAGGTGTTTTAAATACCAACAGGATGCCCCATAGAAAACAGGCTTCAGCTGAGCTTCCAGACTAAGCCTAGGAATAAAAAGTGATTGATTACTTCTGAATGATAGCTGTTGTCGTTAAGTGCCATCAAGTTGGTCCCAAACTATAGCAACCCTCTATAGGGTTTCCAAGGAGCAGCTGGTGGACTTGAACTGCTGACATTGTGGGTCACAGTCCAGTGCTGCTGAAAACCTTATGAATAGTGGTGGAACACAATCAGAAAACACAAGATTATTTAATATTGAAACATGAGGAAGAACACCAGAATATTGTCAGATATAGTACCAGAAAATGAGCCCACCAGGTTAGAAGGCACTTAAAATATGACTGGGGAAGAGCTGCTGTCTCAAAGTAGAGTTGACTGTAATGACATGAATAAAGCTTTCAGGACCTTTATTTACTGATAGGGTACAACACAAAATAAGGAGAAATAGCTAATATGGAAAGCACAATGTATACATTTAGAAAAATTAGAAGTTGTCAAAAATGAAACAATGCATAAAGATTGATATTTAGGCATCAGTGAACTGAAATGGACTAGTATTATCCACTTTGAATCTGGACATCACATGGTTTACTATGCTGTTAATTATAAATGGAAGAAAATGGCTTTACGTTCATCCTCAAAAAGAACATTTCAAGATCTATCTTGAAGCACAATACTGTCTGTGATAGGATAATACCCATACACCTACAAGGATGACCAGTTAATACTACCATTTATACACCAGCCACTAAAGCCAGCGATGATGAAATTGAAGAATTCTACCATTTTCATCAGAGTCCTGGTGTGGTTCTTTAGAATAAGTACTCAACCACAAGCTCAGTTTGAACTGCGAAGTTAATGGTTCAAACTCACCAGTCACTCTTCTGAAACCCTATACAAGGTCACTATGAGTCAGAGCCAAGTTGATGGCATTTAACAACAACAACAATCAACTTCTTCAGTCTTACACTGGTCAAATGTGCAATCAAGATGTATTAATAATTTCTAGTGATTGGAATGCAAAAGTTGGAAATATAGAAGAAGGGTCAGTAGTTGGAAAATATGGCCCTGGTGATAGAGATGATGGTGGAGATCGCATGATAGAACTTTGCAAGACCAATGACTTCTTCACTGCAAATATCTTTTTTAAACAACATAAAAGATGACTATACACATGAACCTTACCAGATGGAATACACAGGAATCAAATTAACAACATTTTTTGGGAAGATTTGTGAAAAAGCTCCATAACATCAAACAAAACATAGTGAGTGTCAAGCTGTAGAACATGCAATCAATTGCTCATATGCAAGTGTTCAGACTGAAGCTAAAGAATATTGAAACAAGTTCATTAGAACCAAAATTTTACCTTGCACATATCCCGCCTGAATTTAGAGACCATCTGAAGATCAGGTTTTATGCAATATTAGATACTAATGACCAAAGACTAGAAGATTGTGGGATGACATCAAGTACATCATACACCAAGAAAGTAAAATATCATTAGGAAGACAAGAAAGAAAGAAAATACCAAAATAGATGTCAGAAAAGAATCTGAAACTTGCTTTCCAGCATCGAGATGGAAGATATGAGGAGATAAAAGTGCTGATCAGAGGAATGTCAAAGAGTAGGTTGAGAAGACAAAATCAAATAGTCTTATGAAGTATGCCAAGACCTAGAGTTAGAAAACCAACAAGGAAGAACATGTTCAGCCTTTTTCAAGTTGAAAGAACTGAAGAAAAAAAATCAGGCCCCGACTTGCAATGGTGCAGAATTCTGTATGCATAATATTGAATGATACAGAAAGAATCAAAGAAGATGTAAGGAATATAGAGTCAATGTATACCAAAAAGAAATGGTTGATTTTTCAACCATTTCAAGAGGTATCGTATGATCAACAGTCAATGGTAATGAAGGTAGAAGTCAAGGTGCACTGAAGGCATGGCAAAGAACGAGCTCCAGGAATTGATGGAATACAAATTAAAATATTTCAACAAATGGTTGCTATACTCAAGGCACTCACTTATCTGTGGTAAGAAATTTGGAAGACAGCTACCTGGTCTACTGATTGAAATAAATCCATATTTATACCCCTTCAAAAGAAAGGTAACATAATGGAACATGGAAATCATCAGACAATATCATTTGTTTTACATGTTAAATTTTAGCTAAAGATAACTCATAAAGGGCTGGAACAGTACATAAGCAGAGAACTGCCAGAAGTTTAAGCTAGATTCAGGTGAGGATTTGAAATGAGGGATGTCATTGCTGATGCCAGCTGGATTTTGGCTGAAAGCAAATGATACGGGAATGATGTTTACCTGTGCTTTAACTATGCAAGGGCTTTTGAGTGTGTAGGACCAGAAAAGCTATGGATTACATTGCGTAGAATGGGTATTCTAGGACACATCATTGTGCTTATGACAGCGCTGAAAAGGACATTAGGAAAGCAATACCATTTACAATGCTGCCCAAAGGATGAAATACCTAGGAATAAATGTAACCAGAGAAACAAAGGACCTATACAAAGAATACTACAGAACACTACTACAAGAAACCAAAAGAGACTTACAAAAATGGAAGGATATACCATGCTTCTAGATAGGAAGACTTAATATTGTGAAAATGCCAACACTGCCCAAAGCAATCTACACATACAATGCAATCCCAATCCAGATTCTAATGATATTGTTCAAAGAGATGGATAAAACAATTACAAATTTTATATGGAAAAGAAAGAGACCCAGGATAAGCAAAGCATTGCTTAAGAAGAAGAATAAAGTTGGAAGCCTCTCCTCCCTGATTACAAAATGTACTACACAGCTACAGTGGTCAACACAGCTTGGTACTTGTACAATGAAAGATACATTGATCAATAAAACAGAATTGAGAGTCCAGAAATTAATCCATCCACATACAGCCAACTGATTTTCAACAATGGGCCTAAGTATAATGTATAGGGAGCAGATAGTCTCTTTAACAGATGGTGCTGGCAGAACTGAAAAGCAATATGCAAAAGACTGAAACAAGACCTTTACCTCATGCCTTACACAAAAACCAAATCAGCATGGATTAAAGACCTAAATGTGAATCCCAGAATTATAAAGGCCATCAATGAAAAAATAGGGACAAATGTGAGAGCTCTAATACAGGGCATACACAGACTACCAAACATTGTGAAAATTACACAAACAAAAGTAGATAAAATAGATGATTTGGACATATTAAAAATTAAAAACTTATGTGCATCAAAAGACTTCACCAAAAGAGTAAAATGTGAGCACACAGAATGGAAAAAAAATATTTTGCAACAACACATTATACAAGTGACTAATTTCTAAAATATATAGGAACCTACAACAACTCTACAAGAAATAAAAAAAACAAAACAAAGAATTAAAAAATAGGCACAGGACATGAACAGACACTTCACCAAGGAGGAGATTTGGGGAGCCAAGAACCATATGAAGAAATATTCACGATCACTAGCCATTATTGTTGTTAAGTGCCGTGGATTCAGTTCTGACTCATAGTGACCCTGCACAGGGTTTCCTGAGTAAGTAGATAGTTACAGAGATGGAAATAAAAACAGCAATGAGATATCATCTCACACCAGCAATAATAGCGATGTTCAAAAACCAGAGGACAACAAATGCTGGCAAGGATGCAGGGAGACTGATATCCTCTTATGTTGCTGGTGTGATTGCAAGATGGTCCAACCACTCTGGAAAACACTCAGGCACTTCCTTAGAAAGTTAGATAGAAATACCTTATGATCCAGCAATCCCTCTACTTGGTATTTATCCACAAGAAATATAAGGCATAACATGAGTAGCTATATGTACAACAACGTTCATAGAAGCACAATTTGTTGTTGTTGTGAAGTGCTGTCAATTCGATTCCAACCCATAGCAACTCTTCATAGGGTTTCCAAGGAGCAGCTGGTGAGCTTGAACCGCCAACATTGCCATTCAAATGGCTTTGCAGTCTGGCACATTAACACACAAGAACACACCAGGACTCCAGCAGCATTATTTACACTAGCAAAAAACATGAAGACAGCGTAAGTGCCCATCAGTGGAAAAATAGATATACAAACTTTGATACATACACACGATGGAACATTGTGCTACCTTGAAGAATAACAAGGAAACTGCAAGTCACCACATAACATGGCTGAACCTTGAGGACATTATGCTGCATGAAATTAGTCAGGCACAAAAGGAGAAATACTGCATAGAACCATTATTGTAAAAACTTAAGAAAAAGTACCCACAATAAGTGGGAAAAATTATTTGTTGGCTACTGGTATGTAGGGAGTAGAGGAAGAGGAGGGAGGGGAAAGCAAACCACAGGGTAGGGAATAGACACAGGATGGTTTGGATGTTGGGGGGGAGGGAACAATACATAAGAAGGGGAATGGAAGAACAAGGCAGATGGGAAAACATGGGCTAAATGGGACAGAGGTAAATAGTGATGCATGCTCAACCTTGGAACAACAGGACTCTGGGATACAGGGATTGCAGCATGGTTTGAATGGGTAAAAGAAGGGAAATAATGTTAAGGTGCTTGACTGTCTTTTGAATCTTGGTTTCCCTTGCCTACTATTGAAAAATAGATACTTGAGGAGGAGAGAAAGAAATAGCCAGAAACATCACCATAGAAAGTTTGTAAGTCTGTCTTCAGCCTAAAACTGATTGGAATACCTAAAATGGGGCTAGTATTAGAGAGAAGCAAATCAAAACAACAATGAGATATCATCTCACACCAGCAATAACAGCAAAGATGGGCAACTTGAACATTGGCTACTCGAAATGGGGGGGAGGGATACAAACGTAAGAAGTGACTGGCTTACAAGCTTTCAAGAGGGAACCTAGATCCATAGGGCCGGGAGGATAGTAGAGTCTCCAGTGAGTAGTACCCAACCTGTCTAGGAAGAGCTGATGAAAAGAAATGCAGATGGGTTTCTTGTGATGCAATGGTGAATAATTGTTACCAGGACTGATTGTGTGGACTGGAAATGTAAAGACGGATATTTTATAGCAAGGAGGGGAGTGATTAACCTTTCAGTCTAGGAGTGGAGGGCCCTGGGACCATCAATGGAGAAGAGCAGAGAGCGGGACCCTACCCAGAGAAGCAGTGAGGCCTGAGATGGAGACAGAGAAGATGTTGTGAAGAGATGGAGTAGCTGGGGACTTGAGATCCAGAGAGGGAAAGGGACTGTGTGCTGAGGACTTTGAGGGGGGCGAGCAGGGGGCTTGCAGGGTATACAATCCCCCTTTGGTTGGGGGATGATGTATGGATGGGATGGTAACTATGGCAATGAAACGATGTATGATAGAATGAATGTAAAACTAATGTTTCCCCATGTAAACTATCACACAATACACAATAAAACATTTATTTAAAATAAAAATAAAATAAAATGGGGGTAGAACTTGCCCAGTGAAAGAGGCTTCCTTCGGAGCTTTTGCATTACATAAGACCATAGGTGGAATCCTGATCCCTATCCAGAATCTTCTGAGATTGGAAATTTCCACTTGAAAAGACAAGCAGACCAGCCTGGACCTTCTAGAATAGAAGACACTCCTTGAAAGAAAGACCAGCAGGAAAAATATATATTAAAAAAATAGCAGTCTGATTGACAAGAACAAGCAAGTTGTTCACCAGGGAGCCATCAAGGCAAGCCATCAAGTCCCCTCATGGAAAACCCCCTTCCAAGACTGAAACTCAAAGGGAATACAGGAGCAGGCACTTAATCTTGCTGGTGATCACGTTGGTCTACCAATAAGAGGAAGGGGCTGGGAAAAACAGCAATGAAACTGTGATCTAAGTCTGACCACATTCAATAGACTCCTGTCAACCTGGATTGAGACCTGGTTGGCCAGTAGGATAGCAAGACCTGGGGACTCCTAAGCTCAAGGACAGGGACATAGCCACAGAGGACTTGAGTGCAGAGTGAAGTGTCCAGATGATATGAAGTGAGGGGAGATGCAAAAGAACAGCCATACTTGCAGATATTTCTCATTTGACCTAGCTTCAATGGCTGGATGATCAGAACTCGACTAGAGGAAGAAAGAAGAGGAAAAAAAGTGTAATCCGCTACTATTTCATGAACTTGACCTATACTAAGGATGTAGTAGCTTAAAAGAGGGAACAAATCTTTACAGCAAGGATCATTACCACCCCCTCAGTACACAGGGTTGACAGGGATGGGCAAGTTAGACATTGGTTATTCAAAATGGGGGGGTGGGGGGTGAGGCTACAAAGCCACAAAGTGACTGGCTTACCAGCTTTCAAGAGGGAGCTTAGTTTCAGAGGGTGTGGGGGAAGGTAGAATCTCCACTGAGTGGTTTCTAACCTGCCTAGATGGGGCTGTTGAAAGGAGATGGGGATAAGACTCTTGTGGTTCAATAGTGAACAATGGGTATCAGGACTGATTATGAATGTTGCTAATGTAAAGATAGATGGTTTATAACAAAAGGAGGGGAGAGGTTGATCTTGCTGTCCAGGAGCGGAAGACCCTGGGACCATCAAGGGAGAAGAGCGGAGTGTGGGACCCTATCCAGGAAAGGAGCATGCCAGAGATGGAAACAGAGGCATGGCATGGAGAGAGGGCGTGGCTGGGGAGTCTCAACTCAGGGAAGGAGAGGGGCTATGTGCTGATGGCCAGGGGCAGGCTTACAGGGTATATATTCCTGAGTGCTTCAGTGTACATTTAAAAAAACAAAAAACAGAGGGAATGGAAGCAAATGCTGTTGAATGATGATGCATGGAGGGGATTGTTATCACTACAATGAAACGAAATACCACAGGATGAATGTAAAGCTGATGTTCTCCCATGTAAGCTATCACCCAATTCACAATAAAAACTTATAAAAAATAACTTACTGATGAAAATTAAAGACTATAGCCTTCAGCATGGGTTGCATTTCAATGTAAAGTAAACAAAAATCCCACCACTGGACCAAAAAGTAACATCATGGTAAATGAAAAAAAGATTGAAATTTTCAAAGACTTCATTTTGCTTGACTCCACTACTAACACACATAGAAGCATCAGGCAAAAAAATCAAACGAAGTATTGCATTAGGCAAATCTGCTGTACAAGAACATTCTGAAATGTTCAAGAGCAAAGAAGTCAGTTTGAGGACGAAATTGTGCCTGAACCAAGCCATACTATTTTCAACAGGTTCATATGCATTTGAAAGCTGGTCTATATATAAGGAAGACCACAGAAGAATTGGTGCATTTGTGTTTTAGTGTTGGAGAAGAATATTAAAAGTACCATGGGCTTACAGAAGAGTAAACAAATTTGTGTTGGAGGAAGTACAGTCAAACTGTTTCCAAGAAGACATGATGGCAAGAGTTTATCTCTCATACTTCGGACATATTATCATGTGGGACCTCTCTCTGGAGAACATAAAGTAGAAGGTCAGCTAAAAAGAGAAAGACCAACAACACAACACCACGATGGATTGGCACAATTTCAGCAGCAATGGGCTTAACAACAATTGTGAAGATGGAGCAGGACCAGGAAGTGTTTTGTTCCATTGTACACAGTGCCGCTAGAAGTTGGAAAGAACTTGAGGGCACCTAACAGCAACAATTAAGGAGATCTGGTGGCATAGTGGTTAGGAGTTGGGCTGCTAACCTCAAGGTCAGCAGTTCAAAACTACAAGCTGTTCCATGAGAGCTTTCTGCTCCCATTAAGATTTACAGACTCGGAAGTCTTATACTGGGTCACTATGTAGCACCCATAACCACCAACAGCATTACTTATAATGAGTAGTATGGAAGTCTTATACTGGGTCACTATGCAGCACCCATAACCACCAACAGCATTACTTATAATGAGTAGTATGAGTTTTACAGAGTATACCATTTAAATCAAGTAGTGATATGCATCTGTCAAAGGAGCCCTAAAAGAAAATGCTATTCAGAGATCAAAAAGCTAACTGTTTGTAAATCATCAAAAACTTAACACACAATCTACTTGATGTTCCCACTCTGATTTGTGCTAGTTCTTTTCTAAGACCTCTTGGAAACTAAGGAGACATGATGGTGCTGTGGTTAAGTGCTGGGGGCTAACCTAAAAGCTTGCAGTTCAAACTTACCAGATACTCCACAGGAAAAAGATGTGGCAGTCTGCTTTCATCAAAATGTGCAGTCTAGGAAACACTATCAGACAGTTCTATTCTGTTTAATAAGGTCATTAAGAGTCAGAATCGACTGGAAGACAAAATCATTTTTTTCTTGAAAACTAGATGGGAAAAGGTAATATTACTTCTCAAGTGCTACTTTCTCTTAGTTTTTCCTCCAGGCAATATGCAATATGCACATCTCACTTGTCTAAAATTGAGGACTCTCCTATGAACTAAAGGGAAAAAATGTTAATCTTTTTTTGTGAACTAAGAAAAAAGTTACATAATCCAACTTAATAAAGCTACAAAATAAATAAAAATGGTGAAATATCTTCAAAAATAATACTCAACTAATCTTTTACAAAAGGTAAACATTTTCCATGGTAGCTTTTCCCAGGTAGAAAATTTGCTGTAATGAAAATTATTCATGTGTTTGAGTATGTGCACAGATGTGAGTGTTCTGGTAGCGTAGTGGTTACGAATCGGGCTGCGAACCTTAAGGTCAGCGGTTCGAAACTACCAGCCGCTCTGCGGGAGAAAGATGAGGCTTTCTACTCCCGTAAAGATTTACACCCTCGGAAACCCTGTACAGGGTCGCTATGGGTCGGAACCGACTCAATGGCACTTAACAACAACAACAACATTGTTGTTTTTTAGTGCCATTGAGTCAATTCTGACTCATACCGACCCTGTATAGGTTTTCCAAGGAGCAACTGGTGACCTAGAACTGCCAACCTGCAGTTCAAACCCACCTTTTAGTTCCACACATTATCTCACAGTGCCACACCAAAAGCAACTACTGTTGTTGTTGTTATTGCTAAGTACCGCTGAGTCAGTTCTGACTCATAGTGACCCTGTATCAGGTTTCCAAGAAGCAGCTGGTTGGTTTGAACTGCCTACCTTGTGGTTCACAGTTCAGTGCTGATCCTACAAGGCCACAGCAGAAACAACTACTAGTGCTTAAAAATATGTAATCTATTTGTATGTATTGTCAAAAAATATATGTATTTAGACTACAAGTAGCCCATGACTAAGACATATTTGAGTTAGGAGGAACTACATTTAAGAACTTTTGGGTACTTTTGTAAATCGTTTTGTTAGTAGTATGCACTGCAAACAGTGTGTTTTTTAATGATGCTATCATTCTCCAACATAATTTTTCAAACACCAACAGCTAATAAAGATCAGATATTTAAAGATATTACTGACAAAAAGGAAGCACAGTGGCTTTGAAGTATACGCACTAGACTGTGAATCCCAGTATCTGTGGTTAAGTATATTAGCTGCTGTGTGGGACAAAGATGAGACTTTCTACTCCTGCAAACAGTTAAAAGCCTTGGAAACCCTATACTACAGGTTGTGATTTGGCAATGAATGGACAGTAATTAACAGAGTTACATCCGATTTGATTTAGGTGAAAAAGTTGTTGGAACAAAACCTTATTTTATTTTGGGGATTACCTGTATTTGCTGAAGAAATAGAGCTCTGATATATTTCATAACTAAGCTGAAAGTCCTCTGCCTTTAACCAAATGTCCAAATGTGATCATATTTACAAAACATTTGACTGGGTCTTTTACTTATCATTAAATATAAGGGATTATAGCTGTAATTACAGAATAAATAAATGTTATAATGTTTTCTAGTGTAGCACGTTTTCTAGTGAGTTGTTGTTGTTGTTGTTGTTGTTATGTGCCGTGGAGTCGGAACCGACTCATAGCGACCCTGTACAGGGTTTCCGAGGGTGTAAATCTTTACGGGAGTAGAAAGCCTCATCTTTCTCCCGCGGAGCAGCTGGTAGTTTCGAACTGCTGACCTTGCGGTTCACAGCCCGAGTCGTAACCACTACGCTACCAGAGCTCCTTAGGACTAATTAAAACATTTCCTTCTAAATTTAAAGCTCATAGTGTTGCAGGAAAACGAAGCCCGAATGGGTGAAAGAGATCACAAGAAAACCAGTGCTATTTGAGGAAGAGGCTTTATTGCCAGCGGAGCTTTGGTGGACTAAAGTCTCAAATGCCAAGCTCCCCAAAATAGCTTTATATAGGATTACATAGGGCTGAGTGGTGAGACCACCGTGTTACTTTCTCATTGGCAGTTCCTAGGTAAGTAGCTTTTTACATAAGCAGAAGCTGTTAGTTTCCTTTGTCTATGGCCTAGGTCTCAAGGTCTTATGGGCAGAGGCCTCTTCCCTCAGATCCTATTAGGGCTCAAGGTCTTATAGGTGGGGGCCTCCTCCCTCAATAGCTATGTATTCATTTTTATTTTATTGTGATATAACAATGAGAGATGCTGTTGTACTGTCAAATAGGTTTCAACTCATAGTGATCCTATGCACAACAGAACAAAATAATGCCACCTTTACAATTGCTGTTATGCTGAGTTCGTTGTTGCTGCCATTGTGTCAATAAATCTCCTTAAGGGTCCTTATCTTTTTTTCCCTTTTCCACTTTTCTAACCCTAATGTCCTTATACAGAGACTGGTTCTTCCTAATAATATGTCCAAAGTATGAAAGACAAGTTTTCACCATCTTCACTTCTAAAGGGCATTCTGTCTGTACTTCCAATAGAGATTTGTTTCTTCTTCTGGCATCTGTGGTGCTTTCAGTATTCTTCACCAACACCATAATTCAAATGAATTGATTCTTCTGCAGTCTTCCTTATTCATTGTCCAACTTTTTCATGCATATGAGGCAATTGAAAACACCAAGGTTTGGGGCAGGCACACTTTAGTACCTGACCTGACATCCTTGCTCTTAAGCACATTAAAGAGGTCTTTTCCATCAGACTTACCTATTGCAATATGTTCATTTGATATCTTGACTGCTGTTTCCATGAGCATTGATTGTGGATCAAAGAAAATTGAAATCTATGACAACTTCAAACTTTTCTCCATTTATTATGATGTTATTTATTGGTCCAGCTGTGAGGGTTTTCATTTTATTTGCACTGAGTTACAATTCATATTGAAGCCTTCATTCATTGATGTTCAATAGTAAGTATTTCAAGTCCTCTTTGCTTTCAGCAAGTTAAGTTGTGTCATTTGCATATTGTGAGTTGTCAAAGACTCTTACTCCAATCCTGATACTATGTTCTTCTTCATACAGTTCAGATAATTTTTCAAGTACAAATTTGATTGCATAAGCATGGTGAAAGGGTAATGTCCTGATACACTTGTTTTCTGATTTTAAACCATTCACTGTCACTTTGTTCATCTAGAATACTGCGTCTTGGTCTGTGCACAGGTTCTCCATGAGCACAATTAAGTGTTCTGAAACATTCACTTTTCGCAATGTTATCCATAGTTTGTTCCGATCCATATCATTGATGCTTTTGTGTAGTCAATAAAGCATGAGTAAACATCTTTCTGGTTTTCTCTGCTTTCATCCAAGATCTATGTCATGTGAGCAATAATATCTTTCACTTCATATCCTCTTCTGAACCCAGCTTAAATCTTTGGCAGCTTCCTATTGGTGTGTTGCAGCCATTATTTTTCAACTATTTTCAAATAAATTTTACTTGCAAATGCTATTAATGAGATTGCTTAATGATTATCTCATTCAGTTCATTACCTTTCTATGAAATGGGCACACATATGGATGTTTTCCAATCCATTGACAGGTCTTCCAAATTTCTTTACATAGATGAGTGAGCATCACCAGTACTGCATCAGTTTTTTGAAACATTTCAATTTTTGTTCTGTCAATTACAGGAGTCTTGTCTTTTGCCAATGCCTTCAGTGCTGCTTGGACAATTTTGTTCAATAGCATCAATTCTTGGCTATATGGTATTTCTTGAATGAATCAGCATCAGCTAATGATTTTTGCACAGTGACTGTATATTCCTTCCCTCTTCCTTTGATGTATCCAGTTTCCAGTATCGTTCAATATTTTTCCTATGAAATATTTCAATACTGCAAGTCGAGGCATTAATTTTTTTTTTCAGTTGTTTCAGCTTGACAAATGCCAAGCATGTTCTTCTCTTTTGGTTTTCTTAACCCCAGGTCTTTACCCATTTCATTATAATATTGGACTTTTTCTTCTTGAGTTGTCTTTTGGAATTTTCTGTTTAGCTTTTTAACTTGACCATTTATTCCAGTTGCTTCAGCTTCTCTATGCTCAAAAGCAAGTTTCAGAGTCTCTTCTTATATACACTTTGGTCTTTTATTTTTTCTTGTCTATTTCATGACCTTTTGCTTTATTCATGTATTATGTTCTAGATGTCATTCTACAACTCTTCTGGTCTTCAGTTTAATACATCAAATTTGTTCTTATAATGGTCTCTAAAGTCAGGTGGAGTATAGTTAAGAATATATTTTGGTTCTTGTGAACCTATTTTAATCTTTTTCAACTCTAGCTTGAACTTGCATTTGAATTTGCACCTCAAATTATTTGAATTTGCTTGAATTTGCACCTCAAATTATTTTAGCTGATCATATTGAACTTCTCCATCATTTATCCCCACAGATACACTATATTTGATTCCTGTGTATTTCCTCTGATGAGGTCCAGGTGTGTAATCGCCTTTTATGTTGTTGAAAAAGGTATTTGCAATGAATAAGTCATTGATCTTGCAAAATTCTATCATGCTATCTCCAGCATATTTTCTACTACCCAGACCATAATTTCCAATTATAGATCCTCCTTCTTTATTCTGACTTTTGAATTTCAATCACCATTAATTATCAATGCATCTTGATTTCATGTTTAATCAATTTCTAGCTGAAGAAGTTGGAAAATTCTTCAGTTTCATTTACACTGGCTATAGTAGTTGCTATGTAAATTTTAAAAATAGTGGCATTAACTAGTCCTCATTGTATGTATGCATATATAATTCTATCACACCAGCATGGTAATTTAAGATAGATCTTGAAATATTATTTTTGACAATGAATGTGTTGACATTCCTTTTCAATTTGTCATTACCAACATAGTAAATCATATGTTTGTCTGAATACAAATGGCACATACCAGTCCATTTTAATTCACTAATGCCAAGGATATTGATCTTTATGCACTCCATTTCATTTTTGACACCTTCCAATTTTCTTAGATTCATACTTTGTGCTTTTCACATTCAGATTATTAATGGATATTTGCAGCTGTTCCTTCTTGTTTTGATTTCTGTCATACCAACAAATAAAGGTCTAGAAAGCTTTGCTCCATCCACATCATTAAGGACAACTCACATTGAGTTTTGGTGTGGCACTGTGGGTTAATACACTGGGTTAACCAACTGCAAAGTTGGTTTGAACCTCAAGGTCAGTGGTTCAAGCTCAACAGCCACTCCTTGGAAACTCTGTTCAGGATCACTATGGGTTGGAACTGACTGGATGGCAGTTAACAACAACTACTACTACTACGTTGAGGAGGCAGCACTTCTGAAGTCATATTATGAGAGTCTTCCAACATGAAGTCTCATCTTCCAGTACTATGTCAGCCAATGTTCTGTTAATATTCATAAGGTTTTAATTAGCTAATCAATCTGAAGTGGTCTGCCTCTCCTTCTTCTTAGTCTGCTTTAGTCTGAAAGCTCTGCTAAGGCTTATCCACCAACATGGGCAACCCTGTTGGTTTTTAAATTACTGGTTTTTAGCATCGCAGCAGCACACAAGTCACCACAGTATGACAACTGACAGTGAAAGATAGTTATTTCTAAAACTCCAGATATGCACCATGTATTTCTTTAGTAATGTTACTTGTGTAGATAATTTTTTTTCACAATTTTTACATTTTAACTATAAAGATGGCATGTGTACAAATATACTCCACAAAGATAATGTCTGAATAGAGTGGGAAGAATATTGGACATCTATCAGTTAGCATACCATAATGCATAAAGACAACATTTTACATCCTTGATGAATAGGATCTGAGATCGTAAAAGCTTGCAAATGGCCATCT
This sequence comes from Chrysochloris asiatica, assembly GCF_000296735.1. NCBI lineage: Eukaryota > Metazoa > Chordata > Mammalia > Afrosoricida > Chrysochloridae > Chrysochloris > Chrysochloris asiatica. Next base: position 4,903,982 of record NW_006408703.1, read on the forward strand.
AAGATATAATATTTGTTTCTTCCTGCCCAGAGCAAGAGAGAATGAAGGAAGCCAATAATTCAAGGAAGTAATCACTCCAAAACACTAATGGCCCACAACAAAACACAGTCTCCACTATCCTACAACTCAAAAAAGGTATCCCTACCAGCAGTTCTGACCAAGAACAGAATAAAAAGTCCTGGCTAGAATTATAGAAAAATGCAAAACAGAAATGAACAAGTCTTACTTAACTGGTCCAAAGGAAAATACAGGAACCACTCTGAAACACTATTCACCTAAGTTATCCTTCTAAGGAGGAACTGAAGCCACTTCCAGAGTCTACCTCTCAACCAAGTAGTAGACTGACCTAGAAAGTAAGCATTGCCACCATCTCATCTGCTATATGAGACCAAAAAGACAATGTTTGTCCAAAAGTAAAGATAAGAAGGCAGACATTTTCAAGGAAGTGGGATGAATGGAAATGGAGAGCACAGAGTAGAAATTGGGAGAGTGCTGACCTTGCAGAGATTGCAATAGATATTAGAGACCAATCTGTGTATGAATTATTGGATGTAAAAGTATTTTTCTATGTAAACTTTCACCTAAAGCACAGTAAATTATGTTTAAAAATAGACTTTCAACTTTCTCTTATATAAAAATTCAATATTTTACAAATCCTAGTATGTTTTTAATAAAACACCAAAGATTTTTAAATAAGGTTAATGTTAATTTTGAAATAGAGCAATTCTATATTTTTAAATTCACTTTCATTTTTATTTTAAAGTGGTTCCTTCAAAATCTCAAAAATTTGTGGAAAATATGAAGGTAAGTAAAAAAATTAAGTTACTGCAAAATTATATAAACGTTATTAAACAAAAACAAAAACTGTGAAGCTATTGTTTCTTGACATAGTCAACATCTAGGGCTACACACTCTCTGAAGGTGGCGTTTCCATCTCTATAACCCTTTCCTGGCATGGCACTGTGGGGTAATGTGCTGGACTACAAAGTCAGTTTGAACCTAAAGGTTGGTGGTTCAATCTCACCAGCCACTCCTTGAAAACTCTACACAGGGTCGCTATGGGTCGGAACAGACTCGATAGTATGTTCCTTTTCAATGTTCTTTGAGTTGTGGTTATAAAAAATTGTCTGAATGGGAAAGATCAGGACTATAGGGTAGATGAGGTAGAGTTTCCCAATGAAATTAATATAAAACATCCCTTGCTAACCTCAAAGAATAAGCAGGTACATTATAATGATAGAAAACAATTCCTTGGCCCATCTTTTCTGGACTTTCATCACCAAAGCAGTTTCCAATTTTCATAAAACTTTTCAAAAAATTTCCCTGAGGAAATCTATTAAGATTGACCCTTTGGAATAAACAAAACCAAAACAAAATAACAGTTCCTATAATCTGAGTTGAACTATCTACCTTGAACTTAACTTGAAAGACACTGTTTAGACTGAACCTGTTATTTTTTTAAGGTACTCTAAGATGACTCAGACAATTGTATTACTGAGAGAACTTGTTTGCAAATATCCACTGTGATCTCTGTTTAAACATATTTTGCTTGGAATAAACCAGTATGAACTAGAAACTTAGCTGTTTTTAAGTGCCATTGAGTCAGTTCCAACTCAACAACCCTGTATAGGGTTTCCGATGAACAGATGGTAGGTTTGAACTACTGACCTTGAACTTCGAAGTCCAGTGCTGATTCTGTAATGCACACCAGGAGTCCAGAACCCTAGTAGCAATACATTTTTATCTACTTTTGTATTTCAAATTCTCGAATACTGTAGACTCTGGAGCCATGGATGCTGGATGGACTTCTGAAGCTATTGTCCTAAAGTAATCTTTAAACCTTGTACCAAACTGTGTATATTCTCAACAGCAAATAAACAAAATAAAGGAAATTTTTAAAAAACTATGACTTTTACACACATATTATTAAACAGCAAAGAGATCCTGAAGCAAAAGAGTTCAGACTGTATAATTTCATTTATATGAAACTGAAAAATTATCATAACAATTTATGACTATCAAAGGCAGGGTAGTGCTTATCCTTGGGGTGAAGAAAGCGACTAGGAGGTTGGTTGAAGGGACGTGGACATGTGAGGTGCTGACAATGACTTTGATCTTGGTATTAGTTAAAAGGTATCTTTGGTTTGTGAAAATTCATTGAGCTGTAGAATTATGCTTTGTGTACTTTTCTACATGTATATACTAATTCGATAAAAAGCAAAACCAAGACAAAAAGCTCAAGGTTGTGTGTGTATATATTATTTAGGGATGGCTAAGACAGCCTGAAATTTTGATCTGACACCAACTCAGTTCTTAGAGATGCCAATTTTTATTAAATCTAAAATTTTCAGAGTCACAGACTGGGGCAAATTATATATATTTAATATTAGATAAGTAAATCATGCCATCCTAGTTGACAGTTTATCAATCAATTCTTTTATCACTTACAAGAGTACTATACTGATATTCTCCATGAAATAAACAGATTGTCTTATTTTTTTATTATTATTATCTTTCATGTTTATTCATCCTCACACTCCTGTTCCTTTCCTTACAGCTTCAGATTTCCAGAAGCTGATTTCCTTGCCATTAACTTCTTATAAAATTGTGCTAAAATGTGTTCTCAAATAAAAAAAAACAAAACTGATTCAGACTCATAGCAATCTTAAAGGATAGAGAAGAGCTGTGCCAGAGGGTTTCCAAGGATCTGACTCTTTATGGAAGCAGATTGGCACATCATTCTTTTCCAGAACCACTGGTAGGTTCGAACCACTGACCATTTTGTTAGCAGCCAAATAGTTAATCTCTATACCACCAGGCCTCCTTCAAAATATACTATCAAAAATACATAGCATATGATTCAATTTGAAAATGTTTAAGGCAGCATGGAAGTAATGATCACCAGTACTTACCCTTGTTCACAAATTAAAAATAGATTCCCTCTCCCTAGTCATAATCTATCAAATTCATAGACCTCTGCAAAACGCATAAACATTTTCAGAGTAAGAATAATATAAACAATTCTCAAATTAAAACAGGTCACTATCAACAGAATGAGCCAATCGCTGTCCAAAATTTAGGCATGATTTTGACAGTTAATGAAAGCACCTTCTGAGACAATCCCAGAAGAGTTAATTTAGCTTCTCAGAGCCTCAATGAATAAAGCTTAAGGTTTAAAAAATTAATACATGCTCTAGAAGATGATATTTGGGAAACTTCAGTTTATTCTTCTACCATGGTACAGTCCAAACTTTGTGAAAGTAGCCATAGAGAATAAAGGGGTCATTTGTTATGCACAAAGAAAATGCCTGAATACATTTTGGACCGTTTTCTGTCTCTTTCAGGAACTAGAGAATAGGTTTTGAGATTAGATAAATCTTAAGTCCCATATTTTTTCCTCTTTCTTCTCTTTTTATCCCTGCATAGTGCATATAACACCCAGTACCCAGGACAAACATCTTTTGATTATATGCATGCATAACTTAACAAATGAATGGAGCAAAGAGGATTTTAGAGTAGGTCATTTACTCTGAGGTTAATGAGCAGAACTGTGAATGGCCTGAAAGAGTTGGAGACATGTGGATATGCATTAACAGATACTTAATGAGCACTTTAATTACCAGACTGAATCTGGCCTCTATTACAATACATTGTTTTAAGGCCATAAAGTATTTATATGACTTAAACATATGGATCTACTGTATCTGCTTTTATCTTTTTTTTTTTTTTCTTTTTTTGGTAAATACTTTGTTTTAACTTGCATCTTGACAAAGAATACAATTATATGTATTTCCTCAAGATAAGGGAGAAAATATATCTCCAATGGAAAAATCAATTTGTTAAATCTATATTTTTTATGTTATAAAGAATTTCCACTTTGAGAATTACTAGGATTAATTGCCCTCATTTGTTCTCCACGTGGTGGTATTCAGACCTTTCAGTAGCTGTATTCCCCCCTGCCCTCATTGAATGCACAATAATTTCTTAACACTCCTTCTGGAAAAATTCCCAGATGTAAGTAAATACTTTGAAAATAATAGACCTGAGAAAATAGTGTTTTTCAAAGAGAAATTTCTTAAAGATAACTTTTAGATGAAAATTAATTTTTGTTAAATTAAAGAGGAATATGTTACTATGGACCTGAGAAATAATAGCACAATGGTAGTACACAGCTCATCAAGACTGAAGCAGAACTTCAAACATTACTATGAAGATGGAAGTGGGTATAATTCCACATGGTTCTTAAAATAAACACACTTGGGTCCATTATATGGGCCTAAGCACATTGCCCTTAGTAAAAACAAGGTGAATTGGGATCTATCAATTTAGAGCCACAATTGAAATAAGCCAATTTTGTTAATGGATGTAGGTTCCCAGAAGTGGTGCATGAGTTTACAATGAACTACTTCAGAAAGACAGGCAGTACGTTAGGGCAATGGCAGGTCTAATTCCAAACCTGTGACAGAAACAAGAAGCAGTCAAAATAGCAAATGACTCTTAAGATTTTTTTAATTTTTAATTTTGGGGTATTGGTTTTCCAACAATGTTGAAAAGAAAAGAAAAACACTAAGAGAAAGCTTATATTTGTTACAGAAAACTCTTTGTGCATGAAGCAATGAATAAATAGCCCAAAACATGCCCAGGACATTCTTTATTTATGAATACTGAATGTCTACTTCAGTCTATTTGACACTCTAATGACCTTTCCACTGCACCATGCTAGGAAGACCAAGAATCAATTTCTGTTTGAGCCATTCAGCTTCATATTGTTCCATATTCATGAATTAAATACTCTAAATAAATATAATAATTGTGATAAGAGATGAGGCATGCACACAAGTAGACGAAAAACTAAACTGATTATATGTCTACTGAGATTGTGCCAGTCATAAAAGGGCATAATAAAAAAATGTGCACAAATACAGAAATCTACTTAGTAGCACATCTAACCTCCATGTACAGGAGTCTTGGTGGTGCCACGTGTTAAGTGTTGTGTTGCTAACTTCATGGCCAGTGGTTCAAACTCACTAGCGGTTCTGAGGGAGAAAGACAGGACTGCCCAATCCCATAAAGACTCAGTCTCAGAAACCCTAAGAAACAGTCCTACCTTTTTCTACAAAGTGTCACTAAGAGTTAGAATGGGAGCTCTGGGGTATAAGGGCTACACGCTGGGTTGCTAACCTCAAGTTCAGCAGCTTGAACCGACCAGCCACTCCATGGGAGAAAGATGAGACTTTTGGCTTCCATGAAGATTTACAGCCTCAGAAATCCTATATAGAGTCTATGGAACACAAAAATGAGTCACAATGGCAATGGGTGGGTGGGATGGAAGGTTGTGATTTATGGCACCTAACAATAACAAAAGCAACAATAACAGATGTTCTATAGTCAGAATGTAACTTAGAAACAAAGATAACAAGAAGGATCTGAGGCTTGGTAAAGTGGAGGGTCAGCAAAAAGAGAGGAAGACCCTACAGGAGATGGATTGACAAAGTAGCCACAACAATGACTCGGACACAGCAATTATTGTAAGAATGGTGCAGGACAATACCAGGACTCCAAACCCAGCATAAAGTCAGTTAATAAATGTACTATAGAATCAGCATTGGACTACAAACCACAAGGTCAGCAATGCAAACCTACCAGCGGCTCCTAGGAAACCTTACATGGGGTGGGTAGGTGGCAGAATCAATTTGACAGTATTTAACAACAATACTGGAGTCCTGGTGTGGTGCTGTGGGTTAATGCCCCAGACTGCAAAGTTGTTTGAACTGCAAGGTTGGTGGTTCAAGCTCACCAGCTGCTCTTTGGAAACCCTGTACCAATGCGATGGTACTTAACAACAACAATACTAACAACACCTACTCTTCACCTACTTACATTGTTGGTTCTAAAGATTAGCTATTGTGCAAAATATGAAATCATAACATCACCTCATCCTGTATTGTGGCCATCCCACTGGTCCCTGCTGAGGTCAACTGCTATTGCTGCCACTTCCTCTCCCATTTTATCTAAGTACTCAGTCCTGTCACTCTCAGGGAAAGGCCTCCAAGTTCTTCAAGCGCCACTCTCATCACCCCCCTAAAATACTCTGCCTCTCCTCCCCTCATTGTATTTTTAGGATGGTGGTTCTGTCATCCCCTCATTGACCCCAAAATGCCCTTGGTGGCCTTGTTGAAGGCGGGGAGCTTTATTCTAAACAGGAGGGCCTGGTCACCACAGTGGAGTGCACGCTGCCTACTGGATACCCTCAATGACCCTTCACCCAAGCATTGCCTGGCTCTTGCTGCTTAGCTCTGCCCCTTATACTTCTATATTCTCATGAAAATCAACAATCTAGAGGTCCTTCTGAGTCATTGCCCTTGACCTTAAACCTAAGCTGCTGCTGACCACTCACCTGCTGACCCCATCTCTATCCAGGTAGCCTGCGCACCCTCATCAATGGCTGTCTAGAAAGGTTCATTGAGGAAGCATAGGGGGATGCACTGGTGTAATTAATCTCTTGTGGGGATCCTGCATGTCCCAACTCTTGAGTTCATGTCTCAGGACTCTTTCTGACAATGGCCTAGCCCAACCTTGGCACCCCTTGTGGCTGAAAGCTGGGGCCAGATCCCAGGGTACTAGCTCCTCCTCCTCCTTAAGAGCGGTGCACTTTCAGTACACTGGCTACTCCTGTCCCATCCTCAACCCCCATTAGGCACCAGGAACTGCTGAATAGCATAAAGTCCATACAAACCCAACTCCAACCCCACCTTTACTCCTTACAGTATCTCCAGTGACTCAAGGAGACAGTGCCTATTCTTCCTTTCCAAGGTGGAGAAATATAATGAAATATAAATTTCCTTTCTATGTGTACACAGGGTCCCTTGGTTAAAAATATGAACAGAGATTTTGGACTTTCATTACTGCCAGAAGTGGTATCAGTAATGTACAAATTAGTCAGATTTTCTACTACTTTACGTAGATGTGAAGGAGTACTGATGTGGCATTGTGGGTTAATGCACTGGACTACAAAGTCAGTTTGGCAGTTCAAGGTCATCAGCTGCTCCTTGGAAAACCTATACAGGCTTGCTGTGGATCGGGACTGACTTGACAGCACCTAATGATGACATGTAAAATAATGGATAAGGAGGCAGTCAATAAGTGAGGAGTAGGTGTAATTCATTCAGAAAGATACAATTCATTTGACTTTATTATGAAATGGAGCAACCGTTGGTAAATAATTCCAAATACCCATAAATATTTTTGGTTTACTATGAATTTTCCTGTCTACTTGATGATTATTAGTAAACTAATAAACAAATATTAACAATACCTTTCCAAAAAATGAGTGTTGTTAAGCTATTTTAGATTGTTTTTACTAAAGCTTTACAGTATTAAGGCATCTCCATCTTATATATAACGGCTAACACAAGGCATACAATGTTTTCTGAAATTCATTTTAGGTCATCTTGGTATGTTGACATCAGGAAGCAGTAGTTCATGAATGACTGCCTCAAGGACTTTTGAGGAGGATTGCAAGTTATTGAAGTGGAAAAGTCTTTTAGGGTATCAAAATATATCCTAATATCAACCCTGAGGTCTCTTGTTGCATAGTCAAGCATGGCTGCATAAAATCGATTGAATAAAACTGGAACATTAGACAGATCTGCTTCCCAGGATTAGTGATGGATGGCTCTGGCCAGATGCCATCAACACTAACTTGACCAGTCATTTCATCATGAAAGTTTGAAATTATTGGTAAAGTTTTCTGACAAACTAACTTATATTGTTGTTGTTAGAGCAGAGAAAATTGTGGGGAATTATCAATCAAATCATTGACAGCTGAAGGGTTGTAAAATTCAAGTTAATGTGAAATGTTATCACTAGATCCATATGACACATCTGTAAATATCTTAAGGTGAGGTATTTTATTTCTTTTTCAAAAAGATTAAAATTAGATATGTTTCCACCACTTCTCTGTCAGTTTGTCATACTGTGGTGGCTTGTGGGTTACTGTTATTCTGGAAACTATGTCATGGGATTTTAAAGACCAACAATGTCAACCATGGTGGACAACTTTAAGATGAGCTTCCAGATGAATATGGACTAAGAAAAAGGAGAGACAGACTACTTTCAAATATTTAGTTGCTGAAAACTGTCAGACAGCACCAGAATATTGAATGTTGAAACATGATGAAGAGCACCAGAATATTATCAGATACAGTGCCAGAAAATAAACCCCTCACATTGGAAGACACTCAAAACACAAATGCCTCTTCAAAGTAGAGTTGACTATGATGACATGAATCGAGTATAGCCTTCAATATCTTCATTTGGTGATAAGGTACAATTCAAAAGGAAGAAAAACACCTGTAAACATCCATTAATAATAAGAACATAGAGTGTAAAAAGTACAAATCTAGGAAAATAGGAAATTGTCAAAAATGAAATGGAATACAGAAACACTGATATCCTAGGCATTGTTGCTGTTGTTATTGTTGTGTGGTGCCATTGAGTCAGTACTGACTCATAGCAACCTGATGCAAAACAGAATAAAAACAACCCAGTCCTGAGCCAATCTCACAGCCGTTGTTACATCTAAGCCCATTGCTGTTGCCATTGTGCCAGTCCATACCTTTGTGGAGTGTGGGGGGAGAGTGGTCCTCCTCTTTTTCTCTGACCCTCCACTCTACCAAACATAATATCCTTCTCTAGTAACTGGTCCCTCCTGATAATATGTCTGAAATATGAGAGAAGAAATCTGGCCATCCTGGTTTCCAAGGAGCACTCTGCCTGTACTTTTTCCAACACAGATTTGTTGGTTCTTTTAGCCGTCCATGGTACTTTCAATATTCTCCCGCAACACCATAACTGAAATGCATCTATACTTCTATGGTCTTCCTTAGTCACTGTCCAACTTTGGCATGCATACGAACTTATTGAAAATACAATGGCTTGCATCAGTCACACACTAGTCCTTGAACTTATCTTTGATCTTCAACACTTTAAAGAGGTCTTGTGCAGCAGATTTTCCCAAAGCAATATGTTGTTTAATGTCTTAACAGCTGCTTCCATGAGTGTTGATGGTTGAGCCGAGCAAAAGGAAGTCTTTGACAAATTCAATCTTTTCTCCATTTATATGCAAGTTGTTTTATTTGTCCAGCGGAGAGGATTTTTGTCTTCTTTACAGTGAGGTGCAACCCATACTGAAGGCAGTGGTCTTTGATCTTCATCAGTAAGAATGTTAAGTTGTCTTTGCTTTCAGAAAGCAGGGTTGCTGAAATATCGTATATCATCTGTACATCTCAGATTGTTAATGAGTCTTTCTCCAATCCTGATGCCATGGTTTACTTCATATAATCCAACTTCTCAGATTATTTGTTCAGCATACAGATTGAATAAGTACAGTGAAAGAGTACAGCCCTGGTGTACAACTTTCCTGATTTTAAACCATTGGTGATTGCTTGTTCTGTTCTAACAACTGCCTCTTGATTGATGTACAGGTTCCTCATGAGCACAATTAAGTGTTCCAGAATACTCATTCTTCACAATATTTTCCAAAGTGTGTCATGATCCACACAATCAGAAGTGTTTGGATACTCAATAAAGCATAGATAAACATCTTTCTGATATTCATTGCTTTCAGCCAAGATCTAATGTCAGCTAGACTTTGTTCCTCATCCTCTTCTGAATCTGGCTTGAACTTCTGAAAGTTCTATGTCAATCAATGTATGGTTGCAGATGTGTTTGTATTATCTTTAGTAATCTTTACTTACATGAGCTATCAATGATATTGTCCAATGATTTCTGCCTTTGTTGTGTCACCTCTCTTTGGAGTGGGCACGAATAGGGATCTCTTCAGTTGTCCGGGTAGTTGTTGTCCACATTCTTGGCATAGATGAATGAGTATCTCCAGTGCCTCATCACTTTGTTGAAAGATTTCAATTTACATTCCATCAATTCCTGGAGGCTTGTTCTTTGTCAATGCCATCATGCACCTTCAATTTCTTCCTTCAGGATCATTGGCTCTTAATCATATGCTACCTTTTAAAATGGTTGAACATCAGCCATTTTATTTTTGCTACAGTAACTCTGTATTCCTTCCATCTTCTTTTGATGCTTTCCACATCGTTCAATATTTTGCCCATAGAATCCTGCAATATCACAAGTCGAGGCTTGTAGTTTTTCTGTAGTTTTCTCAGCTTGAGAAATGCTGAACATCTTCTTGCCTTTTGGTTTTCTAACTGCTTGTCTTTTCAACATTTTGTTATAGTACTTGACTTTGCATTCTCAAACTGAGCGTTGAAATTTTCTGTTCAACTCTTGTACCTCCTCACTTCTTCCATTTGCTTTTAGCATCTCTATGCTATGTTCTTTTTGACAATGAATGCAGCACCATTCCTCTTCAATTTGTCTTGGAGGTTGCCAGAGCTCAAGGGGAAAATGATTCTTAAACTTCGTTGCCATCAAGTTGATTCTGACTCATAGTGTGTGTATGTTGTATGCTGTCCAGTTGATTCCAACGTAAAGTGATGCTATACAGGCTTTCAGAGAGCTGTTGGTAGGCTTGAACTGCTAACTTTGTGATTACCAGTCCAGTACTTATTTTATAGCACCACACCAGGGCTTGACTATACTGTTGTTTTTATTAAGTCAGTTCCCACTAGTGATCCTGTATAAGACTTCTAAGGAGCTGTCGGTTGGTTTGAACTGCCAAACATGGATAAGCAGTCCAGTGCTTACCCTGCATCATCACACCAGGACTTGGCTTGACTCTCTAGCAACCCCAAAATTAATAAATATACAGCTAAAATACCTATTTTGTCTTTAATGTTTACAGCTGCAAACTTTTTCATTACCTCTTTTTCTCTCATCATTCACTCGCTTATGGGGATCCTCATCAGAAGCAGAAAGGAGGGAGCAGATTGAGCTCAGGTATTTATTTCCCACATCTCTGTTGCTTAGTCACCTATAGTTTAATGAATCCTTTAGCTACTGAGTTATCGAGTCTTTCCTCATTCTTGGTAGCAACCCCAGGTTATTGTACGACCCTCGTGGTTTCTCTACACACATTGCATATAGACCGTTGTGGTAATTATAAATGTGACCTTTATTAAACTTCCCATAAATTTCCTTAATTCATGTATTCTATGTGTTTCCACTAGGATATAGACATCTTCAACAAACCCTCCATCCTCCTTATGAAAACTCCAGGTCCTTCATGAAAACTCCAGGTCTTCTCTATTTTATATTAACTCTGCTACTGGGTCACTTGTATTTTCACTGCCCCATAAAGATTATAGCTTATATTATGGAAAAACAAATAAACAACAACTAGCTTCTACTAGCAAGTATCTGACTGAGATTCTTCATTGGATCACTGGCAGTGATTTGTTTATATTTTTACTTCTGTTTCTTTCTGCTTTGGTGAGGATAGGGGAAGGAAACTGACTTTGAAGTATCAGTGAAAGAAAAGAAGCAAAGGTGATCAACTAGGTAAGTATTGGAAAGGAATCTCTTCCACAGTAAAATTTGTGTATATTACATTGTTGAGGATTTCTGTAAATTAGGAAATCAAACTTGGGTCAGAAGAATAGAAAAAGTTGAGGTACTATGAAGAGAAAGACAAATTCTAACAATAGAGCAAGAGAAGATACCTGAACTAAAAGATAGAGCTTTTTTTTCATGTAATAAGGAGTCCTTGGGTGCTGCAAATAGTTAACATACTTGATTATTAACTGAAAATTTGGAGGTTTCAGTCCACCCAGAGACACCTCAGGAGAAATACCGGGCTATCTACTTCTGAAAACTCAGTCACTGGGAACTCTATGAAGCATAGTTCTACTCAGGCCCAATTCAAAAGGAACTAGTTTTACATTTTAGATTAGTTTTGTGAGAACAAATGCATATATATTTTTGCAAATTTGTGCCGGCTTCTCTAAGTGAAAAAAATCAGTATAATTTCTAGTAACTTTGTCTTGACATTTTGGGCATTTTATACCTGCTGCTCTTTTGTTTCCACAAACCAAAGGGTGACCCAAAGGGTACAGAGAGGCATGTGCTTGCTTTCGCCTCATTCATATTCCAAACCACTCTAATCATAGTAGGGATGTTGCCTGTATCTACTGCTTGAGTACAACCTCAATTTCTGATGGTTTGTGTGTTCATTCTTCCTGTATTTGCAACAAGCAGTTTACCCGGTACACATGATTAATTTAAAACTGTGTTCAGAGCAAATACAATTTACCTAAGAATACTGATATCTGCCGATGGTCAGGAAAAAGTTCAGTGATCTGTCAAATATATTCACCTTGAAGTTCATCAGCCTGCAGTGATTTCCAATGAGCTGTAATGAGACAGTACATTATAGAAAGTGGCAAACAAGGATGTGGAAACTTGTAGGAATGTCTAAGTCGAATAAAAGTAAATAAATAAATAAAGTCTGTGGTCAACAGAGGACTACGAAACCTGACAGAAACAAAAAGATTAAACTTTTCAATGTGTGTGTATGGTGGGGGCTGGTGGAGAGACTATTCACACACACTGAAATAAAGACTACGAAAAAAAGAAAGCTCAGTAAACCTTCTGAGATTTAAACTGCAGGTGTGTGGTTCTTGCTGCTTCCCTTCCAGATGCGTTATCCATCAAAGACCTACCCTATTAGCCCTGGTGGATAAGTTGGCTCTATGAGACAGTAGTCACTTCCTTAGTTATTCAGGGATGCCTGGTAGTCAGGCTAATGCAGAGCTTTAGTCCTTGTTAGTGGAGAAATGCTCCTCACAAAGCAAACCAAAACCCAAGCTCACAGGCCCCAGAGCCACTGAAGACAACTGCAAGCCAAGAAATGATTTTCTTCTCACAGTCAACTCCAGAAGGAGGATTCTACGGGCTGCCTGCAGTCAGGATGCAATACGAGCATTTAGTTAAGTTTATATGTCTAGAGAAAAAAAATCTAATTTCAACTCATACTTTCACTCGCCTTTTTATTTACTTGCTCCATATCCTTTCCTCATTATGTGGTCAGGCTTGTTCAGAGAAAAACAGTCTACTTTTATTATCAATATATACAGGTAAAATAAGTAAGTAGCTCTTCTAAATTTTGGGTTTTGTTTAATTTGGATTAAACATCAAAGTTACATCAACAATTACAAATATAAATTAAATTAAAAGTCAAAGGACCATAACCTTTCAATAACTTCATCTTGTTTTAGACACTGTTTCATTAAAAATTCAAGGAAGTAGCTACTTTTTATTTCGTTTTTATTGATTTTTTCCAAACAAGCCAACAAACATATTCAAAATATGTCAAGAAATCATTGCAAGTTTATGTAAAATTCCTAAACTGCATGAGAAAAAAATTATGTTCATATTTGTAGGTATAAAGAAATACTGAGTGCTATGTAAGTTTAGTTTATATAATGTTTTAGTGATGAGGATTTTTAAAACAGTTTAATAATAAAAAATCCTGGTATCACACCAGGATAAGCACTGTCGGATAAACAAGTGTGAACCACAAGTATGTTTCAAACTGCAAAGTCAGTGGTTCAAACTAAGCAGCCATTCCTCAGAAGCCATACATAGAGTGGCTATGAGTCAGAACCAACTTGATGGCACTTAAAAACAACAGCAATAACAAAATTGAGTAAATGTTCAATAAATGTAACTAATATGCTAGGCAATAATAATAATTTTGCTATGTCATTTAATTTTTGTAACAATTCCATAACATCATTTTAAGTATATACTTACATCAAGAGATATAGTAATTTATCCAAGATCAAAGAACTAGTAGTTATGGTTGGTGTTGTGTGCTGTGGAGTTGGCTCTGACTCATAGCGATCCTGTACAGGGTTTCCGAGGCTGTAAATCTTTACAGGAGCAGAAAGCCTCATCTTTCTCCCGCGGAACAGCTGGTAGTTTTGAACTGCTGACCTTCCCGTTCCCAGCCCAAGTCTTAACCATTACACTACCAGAGCTCCTTAGTAGTTATGGTTGTTGTTGTTGTTGTTAAGTGCCTTCGAGTCGGTTCCGACCCATAGCGACCCTGTACGGGGTTTCTGAGGGTGTAAATCCTTACGGGAGTAGAAAGCCTCATCTTTCTCCCGCGGAGCGGCTGGTAGTTTCGAACCGCTGACCTTAAGGTTCGCAGCCCGATTCGTAACCACTACACTACCAGAGCTCCGATAGCAGTGTTTAAATACGGACAATCCACTGATATACAATTGGTGACATGCTATGGACAATAAAGAATGCTTTATATTAGTTACAGCATACATTCATTTTCAATACTTAGTTTGTTCTTTGTCTAATTATGTACGTTAAGTTCATGACTGTAATTTTTACTATTATGCAAATGAAAAGGAGAAAAAAAACTGACTTTCCCAAAGTCATTTAGTTATTACATTGAGGTACATTTGGAATCTAAATGTAGTTTTGAGATGGTTTTTTCTATCTAACATAAATACTAATCTATGTTGTATTTCATAAAATATAAATTAGGACCAAAATGTTATCAAGCAGATGGAAAATTAGAGCACTGTGATCAATTAATATGTTGTCAATTTTATTCTAAATGGAGAAAGAAAAAATTTTCATTATTGGTAAGAAATCTATTCTGTAGATGATTTTATTCCAAGAATTAAGTACATTACCTATCATAAATTTTCAAATACTTGTTAAGGGAATAAATGAATAAAAATATAGTATAAGACTTATGATAAAAATAATAAGTCTTGCTTTAATATAAACCAATGGAAATTATTTAACTTTGGATTTAATTTTGAATACTTATTATTTAATCCAACAACAATAGCATTTAATCCCAAACTAAGGAATTAGTAAAAATATTATACTGTTGTCGTTAAGTGCCATTGAGTTAGTTCTGACACGTACCAACCCTGAATAGGTTTCCAAGGAGCAGTTGGTGGATTTGAACTGCCGACCTTGTGGTTTGCACTCCAGTCCTGATCCTACATAGTGACACCAGGAGCCATATCCATAGAACATGTCTTCTTGTGGAGAATGCATAGAATAACTCATGTAAAATGACAGATACCTTCACTGAGGTAACAGTTATACTGCTATAAATTATCACTACACAAACAGTTGTGCTTTCAAATATAACCAATATCTCTGTCTTATGAAACCTCAAAAAATGCACATAAAAATGAGAGCCAGGATTCTGTCCACTTTCAATGTTTAATATTTATGCCAATATGTAGTATTTTAATAATACAAACTAATACAGTAGTTTCCCAGCTTTATTTTACATTAGAATTACCTAGAGGACTTGTTAAGTCATAAATTATTAGGCCTTATCCCAGGAATTTCTATGGACTCCCATATTGTATGGTCCAGCACTGCTTCATCAGAGAAGTGCTTGGGAATAGAGAACCTCCAAAAGTTGCTGAGTTGATTTACTCTTCTGTTGGAGGAACATCCAAAGGGCTTCATTTCAATAACTTAATAGTTGGACTTGTCCTCCTTACAAGAGGCAAAGATGAAGAAAATTCAAAATACATTTTTAGTCTTTTTCAAGTGAATCTGGGAGCTGTAGTGTTTGGGAAGAAATGGAAAGTATGCTCCATGTGGTGGATGGTGAAATCCCAGATACATTGAGGAAATGTTTCTCAGAAGGTAAAAAGGTTAACTATGAAAAGTTTAGAAATTAGCTGCTTCTGAACAAAGATGTGTTTACCTTCTCTCGTTGACTCCTGTCTGGAGTTGTATATGCAACCCTCATTGATGGTAGTAATACTCCTACTTTCCACCAAACTGTGGCTGGAGTTACATACTTAATGACCTTCTGGAGTCCTGGATTGGTGCTGTGGGTTAATGCGCCAGACTGCAAAGCCCTTTGAACTGTAAGGTCGGTGGTTCAAGATTACCAGCTGCTCCTTGGAAACTCTATACAGGGTCACTATGAGTTGGGACAGACTCGATGACACATAACAACAACAACAACAGCCCAGGAGTTCTGGCAGCATAGTGGTTACTAATAGGTCTGCCAACCTCAGGGTCAGCAGTTTGAAACTATCAGCTCTTCTGTGGGAGAAAGACGAGACTTTCTGCTCTGTAAAAATTTATAGCCTCAAAAACCCTGTACAGGGTCACTATGAGTCAAACCGGCTCTACCCATCAACAATCTAATTATTGGCTGAAAGCTGACTACAGGGAGTGACTTCAGTTGAAAGTCAAAAGGGTAATACATCTATTTCAATTTTGATGGCTTCCAAATTTCCTAGATTCACATTTTATACATCCCATGTTCTGATTATTAATGGATATTTCCAACTGATTCTACTCATTTTAGTTCATGTCACTCAGTAAAAGAAGATCCCCAAAGCTTTGTTCCATTCACATTCACAACATTCAGATCAACTCTACTTTGAGGAGGCAACTGTTCAACATATTTAGAGTGTCTTCCATTCTTAGGGACTCTTCTTCTGGAACTATATAAAACCTTCTGCTGCTACTCATAAGGTTTTCAGTGCTTAATTTTTCAGATGTGTTCTGTACATAGTGTCTTTCAAAGAACCAGAGGTTGGAGGATGAGCCAAATGCAAGATCCAGACCCAGCAAAAAGCAAACGAGCTTTTCCTGAGTCTACATTCTGTTAGAAGGAGGCCACACCTCCAAGGAAACATCCTTTCAATTGTTGAGTGTTCATAGCCAATCACCATAGAGTTCATTACACTGTATTAGATCTCATCATGGAGATACCTTTGTCTCAACTGCCAAACCATGGGGAATCCTTTTAGAGATAATATTTTGTGGACTTTTTTTTTGTTTTGTTTTTTTAACTTTTAGTTAACAAGAGTCCTGGTGTGGTGCTACTGGACTGCAAAGTTGGTTTGAATGACAGGGTTGGTGGTTCAAACTCACCAACCGCTCCTCGGAAACCTTATACAGGGTTGCTATGAGTTGAAACCAAATCCACAGCATTTAACAACAACAATAATAATGTAGTTGATAGGAAGGAGACTTGTTTCAATGTCAACTCACATGACATAATCATTGTGTTTGTTAAGTGCCATTGAGCCAGTTTCAGCCTATAGTAGTTACGAATCGGGCTGCTAATCTCATGGTCAATAAATAGTTCAAAACTACCAGCTGTTCTGCGGGAGATTGATGAAAATTTCTGCTCCCGTAAAGATTTACAGCCTCAGAAACCATCTACAGGGCGCTATGGGTTGGAATTGACTCAACGGCACACAACAACAACAACATAAAAATATGTATTAGGACAACAAACAAGATGGCAGATCGGGTGGACGTATAGCAGAGAGCTCCGCCAACAACAACACAGAATACCTGACCAAGCAGGTTCAGGGGATGGTCCCAGAACTCTGAACCACATATAAAGGAATACTTAGAAGGTTGGAAGGCTCACAGCTGGGGGAATCTGTGGCAGAAGCAAGAAATCTATTGCTTTCTAGTCTGGGCTGCTCAGCTACGCCATGAACCGCCATCTTGGGTGAGACCACGTGGGGGAAGGATCAGAGCGGCCACAGACGTCTGGCAGAACCGCTGTGATAAAGGTGTGGATATTCTTTTCTTCTGGTATCTTCATTGGTCCTTGCTGTCTGCGCACCTCCATTCTGGTGACTATAGGGGTGCCTGAGCTAGTGGACACTCCAGCCCCACCGTCGGAGGGTTCTACTACGCATGCACACAGATCTTGAAATTTAAAGAGACAGTTTCCAATTAAAACCAAACGGCCATAGCCAGCCCTGAACTGTTTCAACTAGAAAAAAGGATTGAATGGGGATTGTGGAGCGGGGCAAGCAGACAATAGAGGAAATAGGCTGAAAATTAAATCCTAAGTTACATCAAAACGACCAACAGTGGTATCTTGAAACTTCTCAGGAA
>NW_006408703.1:4924259-4946141 GCF_000296735.1 Chrysochloris asiatica
AAGTTATATGAATTGTTGAATGTGAAACTGATGATGTGCCCTGTAAACTTTCACTCAATCCACAATAAAAACCTTAAATTAAAAAAAAAAAATGTATTAAGAAAGGCTTCTTTTATTTTTGCTCATATAATCCTTTAACATTGCACTAAATGTACTAAGATTTTTGAATGGTTAAATAGAGTAATTAATTGGACTTTATTTATCTTCATTGGGAAAATAAGATCAAACGTTGTAAAACATAAAGATGAGTAGCTAGTAGGAATGAATGTCCTGAGTGGCATCATAGCAAATAGCAAACATTCCTAGGCAGCAAATTTAAGTCCTAGTTTAACATTTTGGAAATGTAAATAATCTATAATAAGAAACTCAGCTATAAGATTATAAAAATAATTTGGTTGAAGTATATTTATCCTCAACTAACATTTCACAGAAAGTGTGTTTTTTACATAAAATTAAGATGTCAAATCGTGCTTACATTTGTATGGGAATGTCTAAGGGAGAATTTTCTATCCACAGTGTCTGTTGTAGAGACTATCACATGAGGATCATATACGGGCGCCCTTCCTGGCTTTCCTAGACTGCATGACCCGAGAACAGCCAAATGCTGGATTGGCTAGTAATTCATAGGGTTTGCCATAAAAGTTCTGCCCTAACTGAGCTGAGCCAATCAATTATTATTCTTGAATCTAGAAATGCAAAGAGAATAACACAAAGTAAAATATAGGATATGTATACACAGAAAAGATAAAAGTAAAAATCAAGAAAAATTATATAGAAACTAGAACAATGAAATGTTGAAAAGTACTATCACAGTGTTTTCTCAATGACAGTGACCTGGGATGCACCCCTGAGATGGAAGATTCTTGGGAATGAATGTAATAAGTGTTAAAATATTTGGCAAAGACTCAGAGTAGATGAGAAGAGGATTGAGACATGCAGACACCTTGCAAAGTCATTAAGAAACAGTAATAATGGACACAAGAGTGACGATTCATGAATTTCTCCTCCTGCAATTGCTAGAATGGTGTTAAATCTATGTTGTTGTTGTTGTTAATTAATTGTCTGTCAGTTCTGACTCGTAGTGACCCTGTATAAAGTTTCCAAGGAGCAACTGGTAATTCTGAACTTCCAACCTTGTGGTTCAAACTGACCTTGCAGCATTAATCCACAGCACCACACCAGGACTCATATATTTCCAGGATTTCTCAGGCCACAGGTATTTCTCAGCCTAAGGTTTTGATTAGCTTCCCTCTTACTATTGCTTTGTGTGTGTGTGTGTGTGTGGTAAATTATCACCAACTTCAGGTATTTTGAGTGAGATTCTTTTTCTTACAACCAATAGAAGGACAGAAAAATATTCACTGTGGCTTGTTCATTCTAGAAGTATTTTTTGATCACTTAAAATGTCCAAGAGCCTATGGTAGGTGATGTGCAATATATACTCAAAAATAAATAGGACTCAAATTCTATTGTCATGGAACTCGTCGTCCAACAAAAGAAAAAAAGAATCCTGAACTTGATTAAATTAAATTTACAAAATGAACATGAAAAACAGTCAATTGATAACTCCCCTCCCCCTTTTTTTAAGGGTAGTCTACATATAGTAAACATCACATATAATAGGTGGAAGTAATGTTTGAACCCAAACATTAAATTTAAGTAAAGAATATAGACTAAGTTTTTAAGGAATAAAATGTTGTTTTCCTCTTTGTATTAAATTATTGAAAATAATAGGAAATTGATAATATATCCTTATAGCCAGATTTTTACCCCAAAATTAACATGATCCCTGTTTGATTTCAGTGCTTAACAAGCATAATTATGTATTCCACATGAAAATTCTTGCCTTTTATTAAGTTATATCATATTTTGCAAATCATATCACTTGAAAAATCAGCCGTCACAAAAATATCTCTTTAACAAAATGAGAAAAAGACATTTTTAAAAGATGACAGTTGTTCAGAGCTTGATATTGTCTATCTGAGAACACTGCAAGAATTATCTGAAGTCATCATAATCATGAGTAATTATGAATGAGGACTATTCTGATTGCGCTGACAAGACAAGGAGAAGCAGGCTAGAGGGCAGCAGATGGGAATCAGATTAAAAAATTAGAATGCCATCTCCACTCTAACTGAAATTTGCTTTTTTTTGGCAAGAAGAAGAAATTTCTTTTTTCCAGCAATTTCTGAGGACAATGAAGGCTATGCTTCTCACATTAAAATGTTGAGTTTAGGTTTTCCACTTGAATTAACTTCTGATTTTGATACTAACTGTATTGTTTATAAAAGACTCTCATATACTTTACCAAATGTGGTGCTGCGAATTAATGCCCTAGACTGTAAGGTCAGTAGTTGAAGCTCTCCAGCCGCTCTTTGGAAACCCTCTCCAAAGTAGCTATGAGTCAGAACCAATTCCATTGCATTTAACAAAGACAACAACAAAACATCAATAAATTAAATACATGTGCATAAACACCTATGGGAATCCTGGAGTAGTTCTGTAAGATAAGTTCTGGACGGCTGGTTGTTCAAACCCACCAACCTCCCTTCAGAACCCCTATTAAGCGTCATTATGAGTCTACACCAACTTGATGGCACTTAACAGACATATGGATGTATATTCAAAACTACGGATCTTGTTTTTCAAAGAAGCCTTATAATCGTTTCCTGAAAGTGCATGTTTTGCTTTAAAATTTTTACTATATATCCCATTTATAAACTATCCATAGAATGTAGGTTACATCCTATGCACCAAGATGTTTTTGTTGTTGTGAAGTGCTGTCGAGTTCCAACCTATAGCGACCCTGTATAAGGTTTCTGAGGAGCAGGTGGTAAACTTGAACTACTGACCTTGTAGTTCAAATGGCTTTGCAGTCTGGCGCATTAACCCACAGTGCCACACCAGGACTCCATGCACCAAGATGGCTCTCGTTATTTAGAGAAAAATATTATTAGCTAAACTTACTTCCCTGACTTACTTTACCTTTACAGATCACATCAGGCAGTGACAAAGGGACACAACCAGTCAATTTCATTGAAATACCATGTCTTTTTTGTCATTGTTGCTTTCAAATTGTGGAAAATCATACTAATAGCTATATATGTGTAAATAAGGAAAACAAATCAAAGTCTCTGTTATCAAGTGGATTCTGATTCATAGCGACCCTGCAAAGGATTTCCAAGTTTGTAATCTTTACTGGAACAGAAAACCTCATCTTCCTCCTGAATGGTTGGTGGGTTTGAACTGCTGACTTTGGAGTTAGCAGTCCAATGCTAATCCTATAGCAACATCAGGGATCTTATACATGGAACTGGATGGTGGGGGAAAACTCATATACTCTTTATGGCACAGAATCTCAGGATGTTTCATAATGAGGACCCCCACAAGCAAAACAAATTGACTCAAATTAAGCTACAATATCAATTGTATTACCTTATTTTTATTCACTTAACACTTCTTTAACTTTAGAGCCAAGCTAGAGAAATGACTAATTAAATATTACTAAATTGGGTCAATAATGGAATAGTATATAGATCTTAATTGGCTTTTAATAATCTTAGAATTTTGTTTTACTTTCTTGAGCAATAAAAAGTGAAAAATGCCAGTTATATTAAGTGCACTCAAATACTGCACAGTGCAGAGTTGGGATTAGATAGTTTATGAAAGCAATCCAACTTTAAATAAATAAAAACAATGGCTATGATGACTTCTTTAAAAAGAGTGAATCAGACAGATAATCACAATTTGTATTAAAAAAAATAAGCCATAAAAAGAATCAAGTGGATAAAATAGTCTCCCCACTGAGTATCATATTTTGTATTATCTTGTACAGAAGATGAAAATTTACAGAAGAAACATTTTACCTTTAATGAACTCTAATTTTGATAATCGAGTTGCCAATTAACAGAGTAATTGCAAGGGTAGATTAATGTCACAATCCTCATTCAGTTGTCTTGCAGCTACTCTCAATGTACTTGGTAAATATTCTGAATTTTTTTTTTTTCTGTAGTATTTCCTCAATCCAGATTTTACCTTAACATTAATTGACAAATTTGGAGGGCACATTTTACTACAGAGCCTGAGGACCTGATCCTACCATTAAAAGCACCCCAGAAAGAAACATTCAAATGCAAATTTCCACTGACCTTTGCGGAAACAACTCATATTATTTTGCATCGGTAGCCACTAGAGATTTGTCTGGCTATATATGGATTTCCACATCTGTCAGCTATAAGTGCACTTCATCTGTCTGCTAAATCAGAGAGCCAGAAATAGATGACAGTGATCAAGCCTTTGAGCTTCTCTTAAATTAGCCACATCATGAGGTAAAGTTAGTTTCTCCACTGGGTTTTCATTCTAAAGGTTTCCTCCTAAGAAATTTAGAGAAAAGAACACAACAGAAAAATAAATGGAGACTTACTTCTTCCTTTTGGTGATTTTTTTTTTTTTTTTTTTTAATTAGAATGGAGTGCTGACCAGACAGCCTGTCTGGGGTAAGTCCTGCTGGGAGAACTGTGCATAAATTACTCTTGTTAACAACTACCTATGCTCTGCTACCCAAACACAACACCAGCAAGAAACCTATAATGAACCTCACCTGTGCCCAGGTTTACCTACAGCTCCATGTTACTAACTTCCTACTGTATACTTCCTTTGGGAGCTGGTTTTAAAAAGTAGAACCTTACCCTTGGATGTAAGTCCAGGGTCGTAAGCACACCAGCTGCTAGTGTGGAAAAGGCATTGTTCCTTTTCATCTCCACTCTTCAATAAATAAAGGGTCAATGTGATGCAATGGGAAAGCACACCAACCTTTACAAGAAGGTGCACTTCTGCCTAACATTTGGCTTCTCAGTTTGACCATTAAACTTTAGGAAATATTTTCTAAACGACGGTTAAGGAAAAAGAAGGCATCTTAGCTCACTCTGAATATCATCTGGGTGTTATTTTCCAGTGTTAGAAAGAAACAGGTGATAGAAAACAACGTAAGTACAGAAATGTCTTTCTGAGGAGAGTAAAGAGAAACAAAGGTTTTCAGATAGTTGAATAACTGAAGTCCTCTTTGGGGAACAAACGTAGCAGCTATTATTATCTTTAAGCGCAAGAATAGCAAAAACTACTCAAATCCTGCATGTTTCATGAAAAATCCATCCTTAGCAATATGTTCACTGCTACTAGGTACATAGGCTAAGCCCAACACTAAGTATAACACTAAAATTATGTCTTTTAGGACATTTGACACTTGGAAGTGCTGAGTGTTGAAAAATTTTCAGCCAGTTATGGACAAGGTACCTTAGCCAACAGTCCCACATGCTACCTATATGCATGGAAGTGAACAGTTGCAGGATATAAAGAGTTTGATTTTCACTCCCTAAAATATATTCAACTTATTTCAAATGGCCTTGATTTTATGGTAGATTTAGGGAGTTTTAAGGAAAAATATGTGCATGTAGCACATAACCAGCTTATTACAATTCATTAGATGGGTGTTAACATTACACTTTTTGGCAGGCCAAGAAATTCTTGATGCCTGCCAAATGTCATTTTCTAGCCAAAAACTCTTAAGGTAATATCATCAATTTTTTTTACATTAAAGTTAATAATCAAGCAGGGCTTCCAAATTCATGGTAATGTATTTAATATGATTACTCAGAGCAATTGTATATGAACTATAACTCAGTACTTTTTGCATTTACAAAGAGAATATCTACATTAATAATTGTTCTATCCATTTTCCAACTATGTATCTGCTTTATTATCTCCTGGCACTGGAATTTAACATAGGCTAGACATAAGGAAGATGAGGAAAAGCATCTTTTTTTTTTCCCTTGAGGGAATTTTTTGTGCCACTTATCTTTATTTCCTTGATATTTTATCTCAAAACCTTATTAAAGCTTCTGATCAAGTTCAAGAGAGACTTTTCACTTTCTCAGTAGAAGCGTGTTGTCACATAAGAATACTGGAAACTGGTGATGAGTTGCTATAATTAGGCAAGAGCTGACAATTATATTTATCTTTTTGTTGTCATTAAGTACTGTTGAGTCAGTTCCAATTCATAGCAACCCTGCTGTATAGGGTTTCTGATGAGTGATTGGTGGGTTTGAACCACAGACCTTGTGGTTAGCAGTCCAATTCTTGTTCTGTTGTTAAGTACTGTGGAGTGAGTTATGACTCATAGCGACTCCACACAGGGTTTCCGAGGCTGCAAATCTTTGTTGTTGTTGTTGTTAAGTGCCGTGGACTCGGTTCTGACCCATAGCGACTCTGTACAGGGCTTCTGAGGAGCAGTTGGTGAGCTTGAACTGCCGACCTGGCAGTTCAAAAGGCTTCGAAGTCTGGCACATTAACCCATGGCGCCACACCAGGACTCCAAACTCTGTATTTACCTTGTTTTTGTTAAGTTCCATCAAGTCAGTTGCAACTCATAGCAACTTGAATAGAGTTTCTGAGGAGCAACTAGTGGGTTTGAACTGCTGGCCTAGTGGCTAGCAGTTCAGTGATTATCAGGCAATGCCACACCAGGATTTACTATGTTGTTGTTATTAACTACCGTCGAGTTGATTCTAACCCATAGCGATCCTATATAGGGTTTCCAAGGAGCTGCTGATAAGCTTGAACCACAGATATTGCAGTTCAAACAACTTTGCAGTTTGATGCATTAGCCCACAGCGCCACACCAGGACTCCAGGATTTACTGCAGGGACATGGATATTCACCATAATCCTGTCAAACATACATACTGCATTTCAATTGAAATAATATGTATATTTTAAATTTCACTTTGTATTTAATAATTTTTTTTTATTTATAAAAAATATTATAATATTTCCACAAGTAAAGCAATGTAAACAAGAAGAAAGAGTCAGACAGAATGATGAAAGAGCTGGTGGTCTGTTGTTCCAGAACATCACAGACAGAAGATGTAGATGCTTTGTGACCCTGGGAAAATTATTTGAACTGTATATATTTCACATTCCTTGTCTGTAGGATAGAGAAAGCAATACCTACTTGGTAAGACTGTAGAAATGAAATGAAGTAATGCCTTTTTTTAGTCCTTGCATTGAGAAATTGTGTTTTTTTAGTCTTTCTAAAAAGACAAACCTAAGAAAAATTATTTGTCTGGTAATTAGTTTACCTCTCTCGCTTCTTCTTTTTCTATTTCTCTTCTATCTAAAGATTTTTCATATTAAATCCTTTTATGCTATGGTTTTGTGTTATACAATAATGGCAGGGAAATCTAATGCTTAATTTGTGAAAGTAGAAATACATGTCTAAAATCCGTCTCTATTCATTATTTCAGAGTCTCTAGAAGCATGCATGGGCCAGTAAAGGTTAAATTTAGTAGGTTGTTGTGAAGTGCCTTCAAGTTGATTTCAACTTATAGTGACCTTGTATAGGGTTCCCAAGGAGCAGCTGGTGAGCTTGAACTGCCGACTGTGCAGTTCAGACGGCTTTACAGTCTGGCGCATTAACCCACAGCACCACGGTAGTTCCTGAGAAAAGCCCACATCCATTCTTTGAGGGCATCCCTCATCTATTACTTCTCCTGACAGGCCAGCAATGAAGGAAGGAGAAGAGAACTCATAGCTGAACTCAGCTGCCAGAGAAGTACCATACACTCTGGCTGTAATTCAAGAACTGTGTATATCACACAGCTTTTCATTCAAAATATTTGACAGTCACCCAAATTGTCAGACCAGACAAATACAGTCCATACACACTAACTGATTTAAATACCAAGCTTTAATAGAATGTATTTACTCAAAATTTTGTCAAGAGAAAAACAAAGTGACACAAATACTAAAAAATTATATAGAAGGATACATTTTCTTTTTATCCTTCTATTTTCTAATTAAGACCACAAAAGAATATAGTATTTATGTACATTCATAGAAAAT
Source organism: Chrysochloris asiatica (assembly GCF_000296735.1). NCBI lineage: Eukaryota > Metazoa > Chordata > Mammalia > Afrosoricida > Chrysochloridae > Chrysochloris > Chrysochloris asiatica. The sequence continues at coordinate 4,932,158 of NW_006408703.1, forward strand.
TAATATTCCTATTGTTTAATTGTAAGTAATTAAAGCAATTAACTAACCTTGGTGGTGGTGGTTATGTTCCATGGAGTTGGTTCTGACTAATAGCGAACTTGTACAGGGTTTCTGAGGTGGTAAATCTTTACAGGAGCATGATTGGTGGGTTTGAACCACAGACCTTGTGGTTAGCAGTCCAATTCTTGTCCTGTTGTTAAGTACTCATCTTTCGCCCATGGAACAGTTGGTAGTTTCGAACTGCTGACCTTGCAGTTCGCAGCTCGATTCGTAACCTCTCCACTATGCTACCAGAGCTCCTTAACTAACCTTACAAGGCAAAAAACAGAATTGGCAGTTCAAGAACAAAGAATTTATGGTAAAAAAAAAAAAGGACTAATGGTAAGCACTGCAACCACAACCTTGCTGCTGGAAGTGAGGACTTGAAGCACTCACTGAAGAAGATCAAAGACTGCAGCCTTTACATGAATTACACCTCAATGTAAAGAAAACAAAAACTCTCACAGCTGGACAAGGAAATAACATCATGATAAATGGGGCAAAGATTGAAATTATAGAAGATTCCATGGAAGCAGCAGTGAAGAAATCAAATAATATATTACATTGGACAAATCTGCAAAAAAAGACTTCTTCAAAATGTTGAAGAACAAAGATATCACTTTGAGGGATAAGGTGCACCTGACCCAAGTCTTGGTTTTTCAGTGGACTCATGTGCATGTGAAAGGTGGACAATGAATAGGAAGACTGTAGAAGAATTAGCGCATTTGAATTACGGTGTTGACAAAGAATAGTGAATAAGCCATGGACTGTCAGAAGAACAAACAATTCTGTCTTGAAAGAAGTGCAGCCAAAATGCTCATTGGAAGCAAGGATGGCAAGACTTCATTTCATATACTCTTTTTTTTTCCTTAAATGTTTTATTGTGAATTATGTGATAGTTTACATGGGAGAACATTAATTTTACATTCATTCCATCGTATATCATCTCATTGCCATGGCTACAATCCCCTCCATGCATCATCAACCAACCAAAGGGTACCCTGCAATCCTGCCTCCTGTACCCCCCAGGTCTTCAGCACACAGTCGCTCTCTCTCTCTGAATCTAAAGTTTCCAGCTGCTCCATAGCTCCACGTCATCATCTCTGCCTCCATTTTAGGCATCACTGCTTCTCTGGGTAGGGTCCCACTCTCTGCTCTTCTCACTTGATGCTCCTAGGGACCTCCGCTCCTAGACTGAAAAGTTAATCACTCCCTTCCTTGCTATAAAATGTCTTCCTTTATATTTCCAACCCTCGCAATCAGTCCTGATAACAATTAACTATTGTATCACAAGAGATCCGTCTGCATTTCATTGCATCAGCCCCACCTAGACAGATTGGATACTACTCACTGGAGATTCTACCATCCTCCAGGCCCTCTGGATCTAGGTTCCCTCTTGAAAGCTTGTAAGCCAGTTACTTCTTGCCTTTGTAGTTCCCTGCCCCCCATTTTGGGTAGCCAATGTCCAAGTTGCCCATCCCTGTCTACTCTGTGTGTGGAGGGGGTGGGAATGATTCTTGCTGTAAGGATTTATTCCCTCTTTTGAGCTACTGCTTCCATAGGTGTAGGTCAAGTTCATCAAATTGTATGAGAATACTTTTTTTTTTCCTCTTCTTTTTACTTCTGGTTGAGCTCTGATCATCCAGTCATTGAAGCCAGGTCAAGTGGGTATTATCTGCAAGTGTGGGTGTTCTTATGCATATGCCCTCTCTTCTTATCAGCTGGACACTTCACTCTCCACTCTAGTCCTCTATAGCTTTGTCACTGACTCTGGGCCCAAGAGTTCCAGGTCTTGCCACACTGCTGGCCAACCAGGTCTTTACCCGGGTTCACAGAAGTCTATTGAACATTGTGGGGTTTAGCTTGCCACTTCATTGCTGTTTTTCCCTCACTTCCCCTTATCGGTGACGAACGTGGTCACCAATCAGAGTGTGTATATTGCATATACTTTTAACAGATAACCAGGAGTGACCAATCCCTGGAGAAGGCCATGATGCAAGGTAAAGTGGAAGATTAGGGAAAAAGAGGGAAATCTTCAACATGATGGATTGACACAATGGCTACAACAATGGGCTTAAACACAACACCAATTGTGAGAATGACTCAGGACTGGGCAGTGTTCATTCTGTTGGACATAAAGTTGTTATGAATTGGGACCCACTAAACAGTACTTAGCAAGATATGAAACAAAATTAATAATTCAAGAATAGGGACTTTATGGTGAAAATAAAAGGTAGTGAGCACAGAAACCAGGTTTTAAATTTTAATAGTGAATAGGAATCATATTAGAAGAAGATCTGATAAGAAAAAAACACCGGAATGAAGATTTTTTTTTCAAAGTTGATGCCAGCAACTAGCAATATGAACAAGTAATTCATATGAAAAACTTAAAAGTAAGTATTCAAAAAAAAAAGGCTCCAGAAGTTAAAACCATTATTATTGTTATTGTTAAATGCAGTGGAGTGAGTTCTGACTCATGTTGTTTTTGTTGTTAGGTGCTATCAGGTTAGTTCTGACTTATAATCACCGTATGCACAATGGAACAAAACACTGCCCAGTCCTATACCAACCTCACAATCGCTGCTATACTTGAGCCCATTGCTGCTGCCACTGTGCCAATCCATCTCATTGGATGTCTCCCTCTTTTAAGCTTACCATCCACTTTACCAAACACTATGTCCTTCTCCATGAATGGTCCTGGAGAATAGTGTGTCTGAAGCATAAGAGGTGAAGTGTCCATCTTGGATCCTAAGGAACATTCTGATTATACTTCTTCAATATAGATTTATTTGTTCTGAAAGTTCACAATACTTTTAATATTCTTCTTCAACACCATAATTCAAATGCATTGATTCTTCTACAGGCTTTCTTATTCATTGTCCAACGTTCACATACATATGAGACTACTAAATATACCACCTTAGTCCTTTTTGCTCTTGAACACTTTTAAGAGATCTTGTGCAGCAGATTTGCCTAATGCAATACATCGTTTGATTTTGTGACTATGGCTTCCATTAATGTTGATGGTGGATGCAAGGAAATGTTTGACAGCTTCAATTTTTCTCCATTTATCATGATGCTATTTATTGGTCCAGCGGTAAGGATTTTTGTTTTCTTAACATTGAGGTGCAACCCATAGAGAAGGCTGCGGTCTGTGATCTTCATCAATAAGCGTTCCAAGTCCTTTTCGCTTTCAATAAGCCAGATTGTATCCTCTGCATATCTTAGATTGTTAATGAGCCTTCTTCCAATCCTGATACCACATTCTTATTCATATAATCCAGCTTCTCAGATGATTTGCTCAGCATACAGATGAAATAAGTATGTTGAAAGAATATAACTCTGGCATACACCTTTCAGGATTTTAAACCATAGCAGGTCTACACCCGGTTTTGAAGGTGCTGCTAGTTGATTTGAACCACCAACCTTTCAGTTAGTAGTCCACTGCTTATCTTACAGCACAGGGACACATTAAGAATATTGGAAAGCATAAAAAAGGAAAGAAGAGATTTAAGAAAAAAAAAGATACAACTACAGAGTAATAAAAAAGAATTTAGAAACCTATTATTAGAAGCCACTAATTATCTATCTGTTTGTCATACTGTGGTGGCTTATATGTTGTTGTTATTCTGGAAACTATATCACCAGTATTCTAAATACCAGCAGGGTCACCCACAGTGGACAGATTTCAGCGGAGCCTCCAGATGAAGACAGACTAAGATAAAGGAGAAATGGAATACTTCTGCATACTTAGTCACTGAAAACCTTATAAATAGCAGTAGAACACTGTCAGCGCCAGAATATTGAATATGGAAACATGAAGAAGAACATCAGAGAACTGCCAGATATAATGCCAGAAGATGAGTCTCCTCAGGTTAGAAGGCACTCAAAATGCTGCGACTGGGGAAGAGCTGCCTCCTCAAATTAAAATTGACCATGATGACATGAATGGAGTAAAATCTTCCGGACCTTCAGCAGCTGATGGGGCACAACTAAAACTGAAGAGAAACAGCAGTAAGCATCCAATAGTAATTGGAAAATGGAAAGTACAAAGTATGAATCTAGGAAAATTAGAAGTTGTCAAAAATGAAATGGAATGCAGAAATATCAATATCCTGGGCATTAGTGAGCTGAAATGGACTGGTATGGCCATTTTGAATCTGACAGTCCCGTGGTGTACTATGGCAAGAATGACAAATTAAATAGGAATGGCTTCTCATTCATCATCAAAATGAATGTATCAAAATCTGTCATGACTTACCTGTATAGGATACTATCCATACACCTACAAGGAAGACCAGTTCATACCACTATTATTCAAATTTATGCACCAACCACTAAAACCAGTGAGGATGAAATTGAAGAATTCTAGCAACTTCCTCAGTCTGAAATTGATCTAACATACAATTAAGATATATTAATAATTTCTGGTGATTGAGATGCTAAGGTTGGAAACAAAAAAGAAAGACCAATAGTTGGAAAATATGGTCTTGATTGAAGAAAATATTCAAGTCTTGACTTGTGGTATTGGAGGATTCTATGGGCAAAATATTGAATGATGCATTAAATATCAAAAGAAGATTAAAGGAATACACAGAGCCTCTATACCAAAAATAAATGGTCAATGCTCAGTTTCAAGAGGTACCATATTATCAAGAGCCAATGATCCTGAAGGAAGAAGTCCAAGGCATATTGAAGGCACTGGCAAAGAACAAGGCATAGGGAAAAGATGGAATACAAATTGAAATCTTTCAACAAACTGACAAAGCACTGGAGGCACTCACTTATCTATGCCAAGAAATTTGGAAGATAGCTAATTGGCCAAATGACTGGAAGAGTTCCATATTTGTGGCCATTCCAAAGATAAGTGACTCAATGGATTGTGGAAATCATTGGACAATATCATTGATATCCCATGGGAGTAAAGTTTTACAAAAAATAATGCAAAAATGGTTGTAACCATACTTTGACAGAGAATTTCCGGAAGTTCTAATCAGATTCAGAAGAAGATGTACACCGAGAGATGTCATTGCTGATGTCAGATGTATCTTGGCTGAAAGCAGAGAATACCAGAAAGATGCTTGTTTATGCTTTATTGATGATGTAATGCTTTTGATTGTATGGATTGTGACAAACTATGGACAACATTGCAAAGAATGAATATTCTGGAACACTTAATAATGCTCATGAGGAACCTGTACATAGAGCAACAGGCAGCTGTTTAAAAAGAGTAAAGGAACACCAAATGTTTTAAAATTAGGAACGGTGTGCATGAGGGTTGTATTCTTTCACCATACTTATTCCATATGTATGCTAAATGTATTATGTACCAGGAAAATCTGTGTCAACTTAGATAGATCATGATTGCGTTATGTAACTATTCTCCATCTTGTAATTTGCGATATGCAGATGATACAACCTTGCTTGCTGAAGGTGAAGAGGACTTAAAATATTTACTCATGAAGATCAAAGAGCACAGCCTTCAATATGGATCACATCTCATTGTAAAGAAAACAAAAATCATCACACTGGACCAATAAACAACATTCTTATCAATGGAGAAAAGATTGAAATTGTCAAGGACTTCATTCTTCTTGAATGAACTATCATCACTCATGGAAGCAGTAGTCAAGAACTCAAAGGATATATTGCATTAGGCAAATCTGTGGCACAAGACCTTTTTAAAGTGTTGAAGAGCAAAGATGTCAGCTTGAGGACTAAGGTGTGCCTGCCCCAAGTCATGGTATTTTCAATAACCTCATATGCATGCGAAAGCTGGACAGTGAATAAGGAAGACCATAGAAAAATTGATGCATTTGAGTTATGGTGTTGGAGGAGACTGTTGCAATTGCCATGGGCTGCCAAAAGAACCAATAGATCTGTGTTGGCCAGAGTGCTCCTTGGAGGCCAGGATGGCCAAACTTCGTCTCTCATACTTTGGACATATTGTCAGGAGGGACCAGTCACTGGAGATGGGTATCGTGCTTGGTAAGATGGAGGGTCAGAGAAAAAGAGGAAGACCCCCAACGAGATGGATTAGCCTAGTGGCAGCATGGATGGACTCAAGCGTGGCAACAGGAGTGAGGTTGGCCCAGGATCAAGCAGTGTTTCGTTCTGCTGTGCATAAGGTCGCTATGAGTTGGTACCAACTCGATGGCACCTAACAACAACAACTTTTATGATGTTAAAAAAAGTAGGAATATTTGCGGTTATGTTAATAAGGGAGGATAGAATCTACAAGATTATGTTATATATTGAGTAAATTCCTTTTGAGATAGAAAAGAGATTAAACAAAGGAGCAGGGACCAGAGTCACATGACCTATCACCAAAAAGACCTGAGAGTAAAAGATGACCTTTGAACCCATAGTCTCCACACTCAGAAACTTCTAAACCCAGAAAGAGATCAATGACAAGGACCTTCCCTTAGAATCAACAGCTAAAGAAAAATTTCCCATAGAGTAAACACTCTGAATTTGTACTTTAGGCTTCCTAATCTGTGAGAGAGGAGTCCTGGTGTGGTGATGTGGGTTAATACGTCAGACAACAAAGTCATTTGAACTGCAAGGTCTGTGGTTCAAGCTCACTAGCTGCTCTTTGGAAACCACATACAGGGTCGCAGTGTCAGAATTGACTTGATGGCACTTAAAAACAATCTGTAAAAGAACTAATTCCTATTTGCTAAAGTGTTACTCCCACCAGTTGTCTGTTAGTTTGTCCTACTGTGGTGGCTTGTGAGTTGCTATGATTCAGGAAGCTATGCCACTGGTATTTTAAATACCAGTAGGTTTACCCATGGTGGACAGGATTCAGATGAGCTTCCAGATGAAGTGAGACTAGGAAGAAGGAGTGATAAAATACTTCTGAATATTTAGTCACTGAAAACCTTATGAATAGCAGAGAAACTCTGTCAAATATAATGCCAGAAGATGAGCCCCTCACGTTGTTAGGCACTTAAAATGCGACTGGGGAAGAGCTGCCTCCTCAGGGTAAAGTTGACCGTTATGATGCAGATAGAGTAAAGCCAGTGGGAGAAAAGCCCAGAGGACCTTCATTCGCTGATGGGGCACAACTCAAAATGAAGAAAAACAGCTGTAAACATCCATTAATAATTGGAACATTGAATGTAAGAAGTATGAATCTAGGATAATTAGAAATTGTCTAAAGTGATATGGAACATATAAAATCAATTACTTAGGTATTAGTGAGCTGAAATGGACTGGTATTGGTCATTTTGAATCTCACAACCACTTGGTTTACTCTGCCAGGAATGACAAATTGAAGAGGAATGGTGTTGCATTTATTGTCAAAAAGAACATATCCAGATCAGTCATGAGGTACAATGCTGTCTGTGATAGGATACTATCCATGTACATACAGAAAAGACCAGTTAATACCACTATTATTCAAAATTATGCACCAACCACTAAAGCCAGTGAAGATGAAATAGAAGAATTCTACCAACTTCTTCAATCTGAAATCGATCAAACATGCAATCAAGATGTATTGATCATTACCAGTGATTGGAATGCAAAGTTTGGGAGCAAAGAGGAAGGATCAGTAGTTGAAAAATATGGCCTTGGTGATAGAAATGATGCTGGAGATCGCATGATAGAATTCTGCAAAATCAATGATTTGTTCATTTCAAATACTTTCTTTAGACAGCATAAGAGATGACTATACACATGGACCTCACCAGATGGAATACACAGAAATCAAATTGACTACATCTGTGTAAAGAAATGATGGAAAAGCTCCATTTCATCAGTCAAAACAAGGCCAGGGGGAGACTGTGGGACAGACCATCAATTGCTCATATACAAATTCAAACTGAAGCAAAAGAAAATGAAAACAAGTCCACAAAAGCCAATATATGACCTTGAATATATCTCACCTGAAATTAGAGATCATCAGAAGAACACATTTGACACCTTAAACCCTAAAGATTGAAGGCCAGAAGAGTTGTGGGATGACATCAAGAACATCATACATGAAGAAAGCAAAAATTAATTGAGAAAACAAGAAAGAAGGAAAAGGTCAAAATGGATGTCAGAAGAGACACTGAAACTTGGTCTCCAGCATACAGATGCTAAAGCAAATGAAAAAAATGAGGGGATACAAGAGATGAACATAAAATTTCCAAGACTAGCTCAAGAAGATAAAGCCAAATATTACAACAAAATGTACAAAGATCTGGAGTCACAAAACCAAAAAGGAAGAAGACGCTCAGCATGTCTCAAGCTGGGGGAACTGAAGAAAAAAATTCAAGTCTTGGCTTTCGTTTTTGAAGGATTCTGTGGGCAAATTATTGAATGATGCAGAAATCATCAAACATATATGGAAAGAACACACAGTCTTGTACCAAAAGGACATGGTTGATATTCAACCATTTCAAGAGGTAGCAAATGATCAAGAACCAATGATACTGAAGGAAGAAGTCCAAGGTGCATTGAAGGAATTGGCAAAGAACAGGCACCAGGATTTGATGGAATAAAAATTGAAATCTTTCAAGAAAGTGAAGTGGCATAGGAGGTACCTACTCATCTATGGCAAGAAATTTGGAAGACAACTATCTGGCTGACTGATTATTTGTGCCCATTGCAAAGAGAGGTGACCCAATGTAATGTGGAAATCATTGGACAATATCTTTGAAATCCCAGTTTTACGAAAAGTAATACAGAAATGGCTGTAAGCATACATTGACAGAGAACTTCCAGAGGTTCAAGCTGGATTCAGAAGACGATGTGTAATGAAGTATATCATTGCTGATGTCTGATGGATCTTGGCTGAAAGCAGAGAACACCAGAAAGATGTTTACCTAGCTTTATTGACTATACAAAGGCTTTTGATTGTGTGAATCAAGACGCTCTGTGGACAACACTGCGAAGTATGAGTATTCCTGAACACTTAATTGTGCTCATGAAGAATCTGTACATGGACCAAGAGGCAGTTGTTCCAAAAGAACATGGGAAAATTGGATGTTTTAAAATTAAGAAAGTGTACAACAGGGTTGTATTCTTTCACTATACTTATTCAATCTGTATGCTAAGTAACTAATCTAACAAACTTGGTTTTATGAAGCAAAATATGGCATTAGGATCGGAAGAAGACTCATTAACAACCTGCAATATGCAGATGATACAACCTTGCTTGTTGAAAGTCAAGAAGACTTAAAGTATTTACTGATGAAGATCAAAGAGCACAGCCTTTGATATGGATTGCATCTAAATGTAAAGAAAACAAAAATCCTCACCACTGGACCAATAAACAACATTTTTATCAACGGAGAAAAGATTGAAGTTGTCAAGGACTTCATTCTTCTTGGATCAACTATCAACACTCACGGAAGCAGCAGTCAAGAGGTCAGACAATGTATTGCATTAGGCAAATCTGCTGCACAAGGCCATTTTAAAGTGTTGAAGAGCAAAGATGTCAGCTTGAGAACTAAGGTGTGCCTGACCCAAGCCATGGTATTTTCAATAACCTCAAAGCATACGAAAACTGGACATATTTCATCAATTTCAGACTGAAGATGTTGGTAGAATTTTTCAATTTCATCATCACTGACTTTAGTGGTTTGTGTTTAAAGGTGAATAATAGTGGTATTAACTGGTCTTCTCTGTAGGCATATGGGTATTATCTTACTACAAACAGTATTATACATTAAGACAGATCTACATATATTCTTTTTGACCATGAAAGCAACTCCATTCCTCCTCAATTTCTCATTCCCGGCAAGTAAACCATGTAATTGTCAGATTTAAAATGGCCAATACCAGTCCATTTCAGTTCACTAACGCCTAGGATATAGATGTTATGCATTCCATTTCATTTTTGACAATTTCCAATTTCCTAGAATCATACATACTTCATTGTTATACTCCAGTTCCTATAAAGCTGTTTCACTTCATTTTGAGTTGTGCCCCATCAGTAAATGAAAACCTTGAATAGATAACATTAAAAATCAAATTACAGGCATAACAAAAATCTTGAAGTGATGAACAATGAACATAAAAGATAAATATGAATATTTAAATTTCTATTAGACAGCAGAAATGTACATTTCATATGAATTTGACATACATGTTAGCATTTTCATATTTATGTGTATGTATTTGAACATTTCATTATATAGATAGGAATCAAAACAACACAGTAACAGAAAATTTCTGACAAAAATAACAATGAATCCAGCTATTTTAATAGAACACAAGGTATGTAAAATAATTAAGAGCTATAAATGAAGAAAGAATAAAATGTGCTAAATTTGAATATTTAAAGAATAACTTATCAAATAGGAAAATAATAACCAGTAGACAAAAATGTCAGCTTGAGGACTAGGGTGCGCCTGACCCAGGCCATTGTGTTTCCAATAGCCTCATATGGATGCGAAAGCTGGACAGTGAATAAGGAAGATCGTAGAAGAATTGATGCCTTTGAGTTGTGGTGTTAGAGGAGAATACTGAAGTGTCATGGACTACCAAAAGAACCAATAGATCTGTTTTGGAAGAAGTGTAGCCACAGTGCTTCTTGGAGGCCAGGATGGCTAAGCTTCTTCTCTCCTACTTTGGACATGTAGTCCGGAGGAAACAATCGTTGGAGAAGGATGTCATGCTGGGTAGGGTGGAGGGTCAGAGAAAAAGAGGAAGACCTCCAACGAGATGGATCGGCCAGGTGGCATCATTGATGGACTCGGGGGTGGCAGCGGTGGTGAGGTTGGCCCAGGATCGAACATTGTTTCACTCTGCTGTGCATGGGGTCGCTATGAGTCGGTTCCGACTCGATGGCACCTGACAACAACAACAACAACAACAGACAAAAATAAAAATAATGAAAGAATTATTTATCTATTCTGAAAAAAATTAAAATAGTAGCCATAAGAAGGGAAAACAGAGTCAATTTCATTCTTTGTCACAAAAATTCTCAATGCCAAAGAAAACTGAACAATGTTTCACAAGTTTGAGAAGAAGACAATTTGATCCATGAGTACTATGCCTAGTCAAATTGCTATTTATGGTATAAATCAAGAGATAGGCATTCTAAAGATGAAATAACTCAGGGAAATGCCACCACGGGTCTCTCTTGAAAAACTGCTTTGTAATGAAAGTGAGTTAAATAGATGAATCAAAATATAGAACCTAGGGAAGAAGAAACTATGATATAAAGACTGAGTGTGAAACTGAAATATATATTAATATAGGACTTAAAAAAAATAAAAGTGGTGGTGTTTGCAGACCTAAATGCAACCATTTTAACAATCATTATATATTTGAACTGTCGTTATTGTTATTAAGTGCCGTCAAGTTGGTTCTGACTCATACTGACCCTTTATAGGGTTTACAAGGAGCAGCTGGTGAGCTTGAACTGCCAACCTTACAGTTCAAGCAGATCCTGTAGTCCAGTGCCACACAAGGACTGAGAAAAAAGTGGAATAAAGTATTGGAGAACTAGAGGTCAATCTTTGTGACCAAGAGGACAACTGACAAATTTTTAAAGTATATTGTTAAGTGCCAAAGAGTGAGTTCTGATTCATAGACACCCTCTGAGTATATGGTTTCAGAAGAGTGGCTGGTGGTTGACAGTCCAGTGCTAATCTACATCAGTACCTACACAGAGTGAAAGGAAAAGTAGAATAATCTCAAACTTTTTGTTCTTAATACTTTTTTACTTGGAATAAATATTTTAGGAACTAACATGCTTTCTTGTTAAAATATCATTTAGAAATCAGTATTTTCTTTCAGTTTCATATATTTTTCCCAATAATTTCAAATAACATTAAATATAACATTATATTAAAATTCATATATCGCATGCTCTCAATTTCATACTATTAAGTTGGTCTTCATGCCTGCCTGTTTTTACCTCAATAAAGAAATGCCTGAAACATTGCTTATTACATATTTGGAGTGGTAATTATTAGGTGGTAAGTTACTAATATTTGTTGTCTCTTCAGTGATCATCTGTGTTGTTTAATTTTTAATAAGTATGTGACATTTCATAATAAAATATTTTGTCATAAGAGCAATATAAATATTTTTTATAATAACATTAAAACTGACTTACTGTGTAAACCTTTACCCAATTCACAATAAAAACATTTAAAAATGAAATTAAATGAAAAAATAAAGCAGAATTTTACTGTAGAAAAAGATATACTACTTATTCAGATGGGATTTAAATCACATAAAAACTTAGTTTTTCACAATGTATAAATTAAATGTAATCTTAATATCATTTATAATATTTGAAAAAGAAGACTATGGTAGGGGAGATAGCACTTGGGGATATTTTATCTTTCTCTCTCTCACCCACACACACTATCTAAGACCAAAAAAAAAAAAAAAACCTATACTGTTAAAAAAGAAAAGAAACAAAAAATTTACGCAGTGTAGTACTAGTATAATAGTTATTAGACAGGTCATAAGAAACATATTGATTGAGTTAACATTTAGCTATCTGAGACTCTTAGAAAATTATAGCCAAATCATGTAATAATATACAGGCATGGTAAGAAAAGTCATTGCCAACAAATAGCTGCAATCACAAAGAAAAAATTAAATGTTCTGTGATGAGAAATATCAGAGACTTCATGTTAGGCTGGTTTTGAATCTAAGGGAGCTCCCTTAGATTTAAACATGCCAATAGAAAGAGGCAGCTCTTTACTAGTCATATTTTGTGTGCTTTCCCATGTTAGAGGATTATCATTTGGCACTATATCTGACAATATTCTAGTGCTATTCATAATGTTTTCATTTTCCAGCACTATATCTGACAATGTTCCATTGCTATTCACAAGCATGGCGAATAGCACCATGGGTGACCCTGCTGGTATTTAAAAAACTAGTAGCATGGTTTCCCATATCACAGCAAAACAAAAAGCACCATAGTACGAAAAACTGACAGATAATTGGTTTGAAATGCAAAGTCAGTGGTTCAAATTCAACAGTCACTCCTTGGAAAGCATATACAGGGTTGCTATGAGTTGGAACTGACTCCACAGCACTTAGCAACAGCTATACATATATGTTAGTTGTTTTTGTTGTTGTTAATAACAAAACTGTATAAGGGGTTTCGAGTGTAGCACTGTACGATAATCACTCGACTGCAAGGTCGGCAGTTCAAACTCACCACAACTGCTCAGAAACCCTTTATAGGGTCGCTATGAGTCAGAACCACCTCGGTGGCACTTAACAACAACAACAAATATTTTGCAGGATGTCTCATATTTCTTGTACAAATAGGCTAGTGTGCTTTAATTGTTGACTTTGTAGTTTGAAGCCCAGTGCTTATACTACAAAGCTACCATGTACATATATATGTTCTATATGTATATAGATAGATAGATAGATAGATAGATAGATAGATAGATAGATAGATATAGATATATATTCCACACAGTGTAACACTGTATATCATTAGAGATAAAGGTGTGAACAACTTTTTTTTCCAGCTCATTTTTCTTTTTTTGTTTGTGAACCTCCACTCTTGTGACTAGAGGGGGTCCCTGAGCAAGTGGACACTCTCCACCCTTGGAGGATTTTACTACACATGCACATGGATCTGCTAAGCAAAAACCACTGGACCCAGAACTGAAAGTGGGGGATGTAAACAGGAACAACTTAAATGGGAGGGTCTTCCAAAATGGCTCTGGCCAGTCCTGGAATGTTTCTCACTAGGAGAAACAACTGAATAGGCTTGAGGAGTATGAGAGAGAGGCAAACAAGGAAAGAGGCTAAATATATTGAAATTTCTCAGGTGGCCTTGAAGGCAATAAGCTGAAAGAGGGGTGATAAATTCTTATTCATATTTGCTACATTTTTTGTGTTTGTGGCATTTATAGACTTTAGTGTACTCTCTAGATAGATAGATAGATAGATAGATAGATAGATAGATAGATAGATCTATCTATCTATCTATCTATCTATCTATCTATCTATCTATCTATCT
>NW_006408703.1:4946241-4963065 GCF_000296735.1 Chrysochloris asiatica
ATCTATCTATCTATCTATCTATCTATCTATCTATCTATCTATCTATCTATCTATGTATAGATTGCCATTGTACCTTGATGGTAGGCCTCTTTCTCTCCCTACCTTACCTAAGAACAGACAACAATTGCAGTCATACAGCCAAGCTAAAATCACAACCTATAAAATTCCACCATCCAGGCAAGAACCAATACCAGCTTCTATACATCAGAGCAGCATAGACAGCCAGCACTTGCTATAATTACTCAGAGTTGAGTAATAAGAGAAGTGAAAAGGGAAGCTCATTTCCCAATCAAATCTATACAGAAGGCATTCAGAAAACTTAGTAAAACACCAACAAACATCCATCTAATTATTGAAAATATGTCTAATTATTGAAAATGCCCCCAAAACAACAGAAAATCTCAGCTTCACAATGTTGTCCATAGCTTGTCATGATCTACACAATCAAAAGCCTTTGCATAGTCAATAAAGCACAGGTAAATATATTTCTGGTATTCTCTGCTTTGAGCCAAGATCCATAGGGCATCAGCAATGATATCCCTTGTTCCACGGCCTCCTCTGAATCCAGCTTGAACCTCTGGAAGTTCTCTGTCAGTGTATGCTTGCAGCCATTTCTCTATTGCCTTTAGTAAAACTTTACTCACATCAGAATTGGCAAGTATTTACTAAGACTAAACTCGCATTGAAGGCACCAGGAATTGATGGAATAAAAATTGAAATCTTTTGAGAAAGTGAGGTAGCACTGGAAGCACTCACTCATCTATGGCAAGAAATTTGGAAGACAACTATCTGGCTGACTGATTGGAAAAGATCTGTATTTGTGCCCATTCCAAAGAAAGGTGACCCAACAGAATGCGGAAATCATCGGACAATCTCTTTGCTATCCCATGTGAGTAATGTTTTACTAAAGCCAATACAGAAATACCTTATGATCCAGCAATTCCTCTACTTGGTATATATCCACAAGAAATATGAGTAGATATATGCACATCAATGTTTATTGCAGCACTATTCATGATAGTAAAAAGATGGAGACAGCATAAGTGCCCATCAATGGACGAATGGATAAACAAACTTTGGTACATACATACAATGGACTATTATGCTACCTTGAAGAAGAACAATGAAGCTGCAAACCACCACATAATATGGATGAACCTTGAGGACATTATGGTGAGTGAAATTAATCAGTTACAAAAGGGTAAATATGGCATAAGACTATTATTGTAAACACTTAAGAAAAGAAACCCATACTAAAAGAAAGAAAGAAAAAAAATTCCTTGTTGGTTACCATGGGTGAGAGGGATGAGACAGTAGAACACAGGTTAGGGGATAGTGACATCATAGCTCGGGTGTTGATGAGGGCAATATACAAGGAAAGGAAGGACAGTACACTAGAGGGGGTGTGGAAGAACAAGCTAGATAGGTGAACATTTAGTTTGCATGGGCTAAATGGGACAGAGGTAAGTAGTGATGCATGTTCAACCTTGCAACAACAGGACTCTGGGATATAGGGATCGAGGCATAGCTTGAATGGGTAGAAGAGAGGAAATAATGTTAAGATACTTGACTGTCTTATGGATATGGATATTGTAAAATAGAAATGTGAGTGGAATAGAAAGGAATATTGGTAAACATGATTACAGAAATCCTGTAAACTTGTCGTCAGCCTATAGCTTATTGGAACACCTAAAAGGGGTTCTAGAACTTGCCCAGTGAAATAGGCTTCTTGCAGAGCCTTTGTAGTGTACAGGACCTTAAGTGGAATCCTGAGCCCCATCCAGAACCTTCTGAGGTGGGACATTTCCACTTGAAAGGACATGCAGACCATCCCAGAGCAGCTAGAGGAACAGTAGGTACTTCTTGAAAGAAAGACCAACAGGTAAAATCAAAAAGCAAAATAAAAATGGCAGTTTGTTTGGCTGTTACAGGAATAAACAAGCTGTTCACCAGGGAGCCAAGAAGGCAAGCAATCAAGTCTCTTCAGGGCAAAACCGCCTCCAAGACTGAAACTCAAAGAAACATAAGCAGCCTTCTAGGCTTGCTGGAGACCTTGTCAGTCTACATGTGACTGAAAGTGGGGGAAAGTCAGCATTGAAGACATGCACTGAGTTCGACTGCATTCCAGAGACTACTGTCGACTTTGAGATGAGATAGGAAAAGGACTGCTTTGCGTAGTTCTTTTTGGTACAGTTACTCTGTGTATTCCTTACATCTTCTTTTGATGTTTTCTGCATCACTCAATATTTTGTCCCTAGAATCTTTCATTATTTCAAGTTGAGGCTTGAATTTATTCTTCAGTTCTTTCAGCTTGTGAAATGTTGAGTGTGTTCTTCCCTTTTGGCTTTCTAACTCCAGGTCTTTACATGTTTCATTATAATATTTGATTTTTAATTCTCATGCAGTTCTTTGAAATTTTCTGATCAGATTTTTTACTTCATCATTTCTTTCATTTGCTTTAGTTGTAGAGCAAGTTTCAGTTTTTTCTGGCATCCACTTTGATCTTTTCTTTCTGTCTTAATGACCTTTTGCTTTCTTTCTGCATGATGTTCTTGATGTCATCCCACAGCACTTCTGGTCTTTGGTCAGTTGTGTCTAATGTATCAAATCTGTTCTTGAGATGATCTCTAAGTTCAGGTGGGATATGTACTTATTTAATTAATAACTGGACCTTCAGTTATACTGTAATCTCTCTGAGGGCAGGGACAGTATATATTTGCTCACCATTATATCTCTAGTGGGACTCCTGGTATGGCTCTGTAAGATCAGCACTGGACTGCAAACCACAAGGTTGATAGTTCAAACTCACCAGCTGCTTCTTGGAAACCCTATACAGGGTTGCTATGAGTCAGAACCGACTCAACAACACTCAACACCAATTACAAACTCTCTAGTACCTGCCACATAATACATACTCCTTAAGTATTAGTTAAATGAACATAAAAATTTACTAAATGAAATGAAAGCTGATAAAAAATTGTCATTTCAATAAAAGGATCACTCAATATATGAAAACCATACCTAAATTAGAAGAGAGAAATAGGGGTTAGAAAAGAAGGAGATATTCAAGTTGGTAAGGAAAGAAAAAATGATGAACCACAGAAGGGAAGCTCAGTCCCTGGCACTTTGTATTTACTCAGTGACTATTTGGTGAATGAATGATGTTAATACTGGAATATAGAAATAATACATTTTTTTCAGTCAAAGAAGAAAAGAAAAAAAAATTTAAAGACAATTTGTAGTTTGATGTTAAAAAATTTCCCTTAGTACAATCTGTTTCCTAGAAATAAAAAAGGACTTTAGTATCTCTATTGCAGAGTTGTCCCTCTACTTCATGTCAAAACTGCTGTCTCTGCAGCTAAACTACCTGCAATGCAAATTGTTAGCATCTTATCAAATGTCCCAAAAGGAACCTTATAAATTAACTCTCATGTTCTGTGCTCTTAGCAACATGCTCCACTTTACCAAACTAAGGATTTTCCTTTAGTAAGCTTATTCTAGTCTTATTCTCCATTTTTATTCCCTCAACAAATTTTACAGTTCTGGCATCCAAACATGATTATGAAGGACTCCTATTCTTTCATTTGTGATTCTCAACATCCCAACATACCTCCCCTTTATAGATTGAATTTTGCCCCTCAAATTTATGTGTTTGAATCCTAACCCTTTTATCTGTAGATTGAATCTTATTTGAGGATAGGGTTTTCTCTGTTATATTAAAACATGTCTAAGCTGGGTGAGTTCCAAATCTAGTCACATTTGAGTTATTAAAAGAACAGTTTAGACTTGCTGTTGTTAAGTGCCATCAAGTCGCTTCCGACCCATAGTGACCTTGTATAGTATAGAATTTCTGAGGTGTGGCTTGTGAGCTTGAACTGCTAACATTGCAGTTCAAACCAAGCTTCAGTCCAGTGCATTAACCTGTAGCACCCCACCAGGACACATATATATTGGGGTAGGGGTGGAGGTAGATGCCAAGGAACATCAAAAGCTATCTACAAAGAAGGAATCCCTGAGACCTTGCTTTAGTCCCTTAGCCTGCAGATATTGCTCTATCTCATTCCTATACCACTCTTCCTCTGAAGCATTAGCAAACCCTTTAGCTGCTCCCCACTTTAGTTACAATACATTCCTTTGATCTCATCTGGACTGGATCCATTTCTCAAAACTAAATGCCTTTAAAGAAAGAAAGTTTTATCTCCAAGTACGTTCTCTCTCAGTTGAAATTAATAGAACTGGGTCATAATATACATCCCGGCCTTCTCACTACTACATTACTCTATAAACAGAACTTGCCCTCTGGCTACTTCCTAGGCAACATTCCCTAAGGCTAAGTAAGGCACATTCAAAATTCAAATACTTACATGTTAACAGAAATTAAAAACGAATGAAAGAAAAACAATGATGATGAGAGAAGTTGGTTGGAAAACATTTTCTTCTTCAAGATAATGCTGTTATTGAAATGCTTTTTTTTGTTGAAACAGTCTGACTTACAGGTGTCTGGAAATAGAATGCCTGGAAACAGAAAATATCCATACGTTTTCATATTGAAACCAGCTGCAAGCAAAGTGGAAAGGTCTAGCCATATTAATCGTCCTAATATAAACTCTAGCCTGATCAATGAAGTTTTCCATGGTTAACAGAGGGAGATACTCATAAAACATCTTTTCCTAATGGGACCTCATAACTACAGCATTGAAATGTCACCTCTGTTCATCAGATCACAATTATTGTCTAATTTTATGATAATATATGTTTTCCATTTTTTCGAAAAATAATTCACTGACAATGTTAACACTTTTTTAAAATCCATTGTTTATGTAGTATATGTCCCTCCTGGTGCACCCAGGACAATACTAGCTTCAGATTTGTGTTTGTGTGTAATTATTATTGATGTCTCCTTCTATTCTTACAAGACTGTATAATAAACGATACAGTCACCTCATTATAAGGCTTTGATGTCTAGCACTAAAAGTTCCCATGTAACTTTTACAAATAGAGCTTGATGAGCCATATGTTTAAAAGTGTGAGTAATATTTACCTATCTGAAGGCATACAGTGTGTTTGTCTAGTCAAAGAGCACTTTTTCAGAGGAGAGAACAAACCTCTCAGCAGAGGCCCTGGGTGTGAATATTTAGAATCTATGATTAGATTCCTTTGAAAATGTCACATTAGTTATTACCATTGCACTGTGCAAATTGCATTTATCTCCCTAGTGGTCATGAAATAAGAAGAACAATAGTTTATCATCCACTTCACAAATAGATGTAGTACCCAGGCAATAATTTCCTAGGGAATCTTCTCTCATACTTCATGTGGAAAGGACTAACACATGTCAAATCCTGTCACCTGTCTTGTGTGTGAGTACAAGGTATGTCAAACAACATATTTGTTATTCTGGGGACAAATAAATATTTACACTGGTGGACTAATGGAAGGACATTTGACTTCTAGTTTTCAAGACAAAAATATATCTATAGAAAATCCTACCACAATTGTATTCAAACCATATGTTAAAGACTTGAAACATCTGCAGTACTGCAACAGTTTTGAAAGCCTGCTGGTTTTCAACACTAATGGGAAACAGCACGTAAGCTGGAGGGAAAACTGCTCTTTGACAAATGTAACGACCACTGTCCACCAATTTGCCCTTTTGCCACTTTGGGATACTCCTATTGTTCATAAAGTGGTAGAAAATTTGAACTTGTCTTAGAGTATGCCAACTGATCAAGAAGCTAATTTGTACAGGCTGCTTTCCAAACTAAATAACATTCTTTATCACAGGAAAGAAGAGTAAAGTCTAGAATAATCTCAAAAGTTTAAATATATGATAGTTTTCTCTTATCTAAGAACATGATTTAGCCATGACTTCATAATGTATTATGATTCCAAAGCAAATTTTCCTCTGATAGAAAATAAGATAACTAAATAAGTGGGCATAGGTGGAAAAATCACACTTAGCTGAGCATAGAAAACCTTTGAAAGTATGAATACTATATGCTACATTTATCACCTTTTATGTGAATAAAAGAATGGTTTATTTAGAAAACTGAATAGGAATTCTTATAAAAATTGTGTAGAAATTAGAAGATACATAATTTGTCTATTTATTATCTGATGGTTAGAGCAATATGCATTTAAAGAGAGGGGAAAACAAGATAGGAAGCAAAACAATAAAATAATCCTTTGGATACTTTAAATATAATTTCATAATACCAGCCCTACACATATTTTCCAGGGCTTTTAAAGAATCTATAAATAAAACACTATGGAATGGAGACATGGCTGAGAACTGGAACTATTCCAGTTTGTGACCTAGTTTTCCAATGGCAAGAAAGTATCAGTTCGGGAAATTGCCAAAAGTGTTTGATTAATGCCCTTGGCAAAATTCTAGATTGGACTATTCCACATGTACAAAATTAGAAAAACAAAATAATGAATGTCAAGGATGGCCTGAAATCTTGTCTTCTGTGAACTCAAAACTAACTTTAAGTCCCATAAAATAAAATTACATCTTTACATCTACTGATGAGCAACTTTATGCTTTTGTTTATAAGATTCCCTTCAGGCCACACAAGACTGCTATTATACTTCTCTTCCCACAATGCTTTCACTTTCCTGTGATATGGTATTGCTTCTAGGGAAGACTGTGGGGAAGAGAAGCTGTGCCTCAAGTCATTCATATATATGGTTTCCAACTTGTGTCTCCCATTGGGCACATTCCTCACAGAAGATATGGAAGGCATCTTTCCTTTCCTGCATGAAAAACCTCAGAACCTTCCTCCCTGAATGCTAGTTTTCTCAGTAACCCATTACAGCCTGGTTGTTAGATAGATAGTTTCCAGATGTGCTCTTTCTTACCCAAGGCCAGATGTGTGCTTATCAACATTTCCAACTTGGCTCTTTGGGTCAAGCTTTTCTATTTTCCTTTTAGTACTAGAGGTTTTGAAGCATACACTATATGCTAATGGAAAGTTTGTCTGCCTCACTACCAAATCCCACTTTATCCATGTGTACCTTGCTCTGGAAGACACTGAAAACTTTATTCTCTGTTGATGTCTTGTATGGGAATCTCCAAAGAATTCTTTTTATCTCCCTCTTTCGTCGATAGTCCAGCTATACCAGTGTCTGCTTTTGTTTTTTGAAGTGAAGAAAACTAAACAGAGATTCTAGTTTGTTTGGGTTTTTTTCTCTCCATTTATTTATTTTATTTTGCCCATGCAGAGAGAAAAGTACTCTCTACCTTTTCAAAGTAAATTTCATTGAAAACACAGATACCGACTAACTGACTAACTCAACTTCTTACTTACCAACTAACTCATTATCTGACATTTCACACTTACTACAACAGCAAAATATTTTTTACCATAATACTTTTCCCATTCACAACTTATACTTACCTGTAACAATTTGCCAAGGTGTGAGACAAGAGTAACACTGTATGACTGGATGTGGTGCCTAATGTGATATATCAAAGTGACTGGGGTATGATTCTCAGTAGTTTGGCAGTTATGTAATGATGTAATTTGGCAATTACATAATTATATAGTCATCTTCCATTTAGTGATCTAATGTGGTCATCCTCATTTACACATTATGCCAATTTTTGTATACTAACCTTGTCTTTGGAACCTAACCATGTATAAAAGTGAGAAATATGCATACATACAATGTCTGACTCTGTCTTTTGATCTTGAAGAAACAACAGAGTTGACCAAAGTTTGGGATGGCCACCACCAGTGTACAGGCACTAAAGAACTCTGAGGTAATGATATTACATGGGAAAGAAATCAACACAAAATTTTGCAGTGATTATGCAAAAAGTTGAGAAAATGGTGAACAAAATCTATGACAAGTAATGGCAGAAAGAAAATTATGTCATGACTATATGGTATCTTTGAACAATGAAATTATGGAAACAATAATACATGAGTATTATGTAGAAGTAAAAGCCCTGAATATGAAGGAGGTAGAGACAAATTGTATAGAACTAAGGGAAAGGACAAGGTATCTAGTGAGATAGAAAGAGTAGAGACTGAAGAAGCTTTGTGGAGTATACATAAGTCATGTGGATGATAATGTTGGGTTTCTGCTGTTCCCATAGATAAAATGACTGTACTTTTGTCCACTTAACTTCACTATAGGAAAACCTTTCTGAGAGGCAGTATTTGCTGACCTTATTTGACTATGCCATAACTGATGTCCAAAACAGAAAATCTGTGATGTGTTCACAGGTTGTCCCTGATTTCTAGATAGCCAGGAAGCATTTGAAAAGGGAATTGATAACTAATGAGTGTTGGTCCATAAACATCACATTCTTCTGATCAGAGCCTCAACACTTATTAGCTCATGGAAAGTAACTTTCATAAGTTACAAAAGGAATCAGACAACATACTACAGGTGAACAGTGTTCTTGGCTCAAAGGCTGTTTGGGTGGAGATGGGTTGGTTGAGAGGCATATATGGAACAGTTATATAGCTCAACTATCCCACCTAACTCCTACAAAAATCAACAGTAGATATACAGGATTCTTCAACAGAAGCCTGGACTTGTGGCTGAAGGAGACGATGGAAGTCAGCCTTCTGCAAGACATCTGCTGACCAGTTCCAATTATGTAGAGTTCAGTGCTATGCATGTCCTGCTTGTACCATAGCTGAGGAGAAAATAAAATCCGTTCTCCAGTTATTTTATGCCTCAAGCATTCATGACCCACACACAGAGATTTTTCCCACCTGGCCAGCCCAGGAGGGAGTGTTAAGACACCATTGGCGCTAATTTAGAGTAGAATTGTACCTGTTCTACCCTGTTTGTCCAAAGGACTGTCTCTTCACCTTCTCTAAGACCTCCAGATTTGGTCAGAATCCTCTTTTACTTTTGTCACAGGAATGTATGTTGCTACTGTTAAGTGTCATGTAAACCCAAGTAGGGGCGACGGGAGATTAGAAATAAAAGAAAGACACAAGACACAAAATAAGAACAGTAAAGTTGGGACCAGGTGGGACACAGCACTCTGATGGCAATACTGTGACTCAGGCATAGATCAGCATGTTTATTATATACACATACCAAAGGAGGTGCAGTGAAAAGAGTGCATCTGGTGTATAGATGCAAGCAGTAAGTGGGAATTTATCAGAAGAATGTAGTTACTAGGGAAACAGAGATAGGACAGCTAGATGTTTTTGCAGACTAAACTGAAGTCCATGACTGCATACAAGGAAAGACTGCAAATTCCTTGTTCCTTGAGGCAGGCTTTGCAAGTTCCTCAGGGGGCAGCCTGACCTGGGAGCAGCCTGATTTTCTGGACCACAACTGTTTAGTTGCAATCCTTCAGTAAAACTGCCCCCAAGTCTGAGATCTGCAGCTCAAATCGCTCCCAACAGCTAAGTGTCGTTGAGTCGATTCCAAATCATAGCAACCCTATGTAGGGTTTCTGAGAAGCAGCTAGTAAGTTTGAATGGTCAGTTTGCTGACTGACCTTATGATACACAGTCTTACAGTGCTACACCAGTAGTACTAAACTTTATATGGTTAATGCCTTTTGTAATTATACATTTCTTTTTTTTTTAATTACTTCATTAATTCATGTCATATCAACAAATTCATAATCTTTATGAGGGTAGGAACCCTATTTTTACATACTACTATATTCCCAGAACCTAGTCCCATATGTAGTCCATGATAGATAACCAACAAAAATGTATTAATGGAACATGTTTTCTTCCTTCCATTGCTTAAATTGAGAATGTTCTCAGGAGAGTTCTCAGTGTGATCATTTCCTGTAGGCCTAGGTTTATGAGTAGTGTGAGTAGTGTGAAAACTGATTCCTGACACAGCTTTTATTTTTTCTGCGTACCCATTTAAATTCAGATTGGAATTGAGCACCAGGGGCTCTAAAAGGTTACTATAAGTCTTGGTTTGTCTGGGATAAAATCCATTTGCACTAGGCCCTTCCACATAGTTATTAATAATGGCTCCTTTCATTTTCAAAAGTGCCCTAAGTTTGAATGTTAAATTATATAGTCCCTTTAATTATTGTTGGGGCTACACTGCTTGACACTTTGCACACACAGTTTAGAATGTCAAAGTTGCCCAAGTTTAAGATAAAGAAGATAATTTACCTTAATCAGCATCTGTACTGCAAAACAGAGAAAGAAGCCCAGTAATAGGTTTGTTTGTTTGTTTTTCCCCCAATGAGTTATTATGGTTCTTCAACATGGTCTGTTGAAAAATAAGACTGGTTGAAGACAACTTCCTCCACACTTAATGAAAAAAAAAGGAAAGGAAGTCAATATCAATAATAAATTGCAATGAATGCCAAATGTCTACCCATTTTTAAGATCCAAAGACTCTGAAAAGGTTCCATACAGGTTAAAAAGATATATGGGTATTTCTCTGCCTTGGAGAGACTCTCATACTGAGTTCAATTGTGATGTCTCTGTATTATAGGTCTTTATTGCTACAGCAAATGAAAATGCAATCTAAGGGGAGTAAAAAACTTGGAAAATCCCACACTGTTAGTAAATTAGGTCTTTTTAAAAGGGGCATCCTGGCATGCTCAAATAAATCCATGAGACTATAAGAAACAACACTGAAAGGTAAGTGCACTTTCAGGGTTACATCTTTGTTCTCTTTCTTTCTTAGCTATTTAACACATGTGGTGAAGTAAATTTCCCTTGCTTTTTTTTTCCTTTTTCTTTTATGATCTACAAGTTACTGAGCCTGATGGATTTAACTTAACTAGAGTTTTAATTACAAGGTAACACAGTTGCTGCAGAGAACAACAAAATTGTGCTACTGAACCAACTGGCCCCCAAATGTGTGGCTTGAATATTATATTCCCTTTGCTTTATAAAGATAGGAGACAAAGCAGATGCCCTAACAACAGGGCTTCTTTTTGATAAAAGGTAATTAAGCCTTACAGACAAATGCAGTAAGTTTAGTTCTTAGAGAACCAAGCCAGTTAACACAGCTGAAAAACTCCACTGAATGAATAGAAAGACACAAATAATGAATGAGTCATTTAATAAGATTATCAAATATTACTTTTTTCCCATATTTTATTAAAATAAGTAATCATTTGCCTTTTTATGTTGTCTAAATAAGATGATAGTTTAAAAATTAAAAAATATATAATAACATATTTCTTAACTCGTATGAGAATATCAATATCAATGGTTCAAATTTCTCATATCTACTTAGGATGACCAACCTTTCTAGTCAGTTTTTGAGAGTCTCAGTTTTAACATTGTAAGTCCTGTGTGCAGAGAATCCTTCTTCAGTTGTGAGCAAGTCAGAACACAGCTCTACTTGTTTTCAAGGATAAATTCACTATTACTCAATCTCTCCACAGGATCAGTTGTGGCTCAGTCATAGAATTTCACTGTCCCTGAGAAAGACCCATGTTTGATTCCCAGCCATTGCATTGCATGCATAGCTGCTATCCATCTCTCATTGGAGGCTTTGCATGTTGATATGATGCTGAACAGGGCAGTTTACAGACTAAATCAGATTAAGAATAAAGATCTGTCAATCTCCTTCTAAATATTACCCAATTAAAAACTATATGGATCACAATGATCAACTCCTGCAACCGATCATGTTGTTGTTGTTTTTAGGTGCCATTGAGTCGGTACCAACCCATAGTGACCTTATGCACAGCAAAACTAAACACTGCCCAATCCTGGGCCAACCTCACTACTGTTGCCATGCTTGAATCCATCAATGCTGCCCCTTGGCCAATCCATCTCGTTAGGGGTCTTCCTCTTTTTCTCTGACCTTCTACCCTACCAAACATGATATCCTTCTCCAGCAACTGGTCCCTCCTGACAATATGTCCAAAGTATGAGAGAGGAAGTTTGGCCATCTTGGCTTCTAAGGAGCACTCTGGCTGCACTTCGTCCAAAATGGATCTATTGGTTCTTTTGGCAGCCCATGGCACTTTCAATATTCTCCTCCAACACATAACTCAAAGGCATCGATTCTTGTACGGTCTTCCTTATTCACTGTCCAGCTTTCGCATGCATGTGGGGATGTTTCCTTGTGCTTATTGTTGATACAAATGAAGCAAACTACATGGCAATTAACAACAAACCTTTACATTGTTAATGCATATAATATATGTAGATAAAGTACTAGTGTGGTGCTGTAAGATAAACATGGACTGCTAACCTCAAGTTCTGTGGTTCAAACCCATGAGCCGCCCCTTAGCAACCCTCTGCAAAGTTGTTATGAGTCAGAATCAATTTGACAGTACTTAACAACAACAATATGTGTAGATAGTATATAGGTCTAGTTATTATTTTCACTATATTTTAGCATACTGGTTACGAATTGGGCTGCAAACCTTAAGGTCAGCAGTTCGAAACTACCAGCCGCTCCGTGGGAGAAAGATGAGGCTTTCTACTCCCGTAAAGATTTACACCCTCGGAAACCCTGTACAGGGTCACTATGGGTCGGAACCGACTCGATGACACTTAACAACAACAACAACAAGTATTGTTTTAGGGGGTCTGGTAGCATAGTGGTTTTGAGTTGGTCTGCTAATCTCACGGTCAGCAGTTGAAACTACCAGTGGTTCCACAAGAGAAAGATTAGGCTTTCTGCTCCTATAAAGCTTTACAGCCATCAAACCCTATACAGGGTGTTATGAGTTGGAACCAACTCCACAGCATATAACTACCACTAGTATTGTTTTGATCTACAATTCCTCTGTGGTGGCTTCTGTGTTACTTTGATGCTAGAAGCTATGCCACTAGTTTTTAAAATACCAACTAGGTTACCAATGGTGGACATGTTTCAATAGAGCTTACAGATCAAGACAGACTAGGAACAAGAGAGGGACTACTTCTTAATGCATGTTGTTGTTAAGTGCTGTTGAGTCAGTTCCAGCCCATTGCAACACTGTATAGGGTTTCTAAGGAGTGGCTGGTGAGCTTGAACCGCTGACCTTGTGATTCAAACCAGCTTTGCTGTCCAGCACTTTAACCCATAGCACCACACCAGGACACCTTCTTAATGCTTATCCACTGAAAATCTTATGAATCACAGGGGAACATTTTCAGAAACAGTGCTGGAAGATAAGCCCCTTAGATTAGAAGGCACTCAAAATATGCCAACTCAGACATAAATGACGTTGGTAGAGTGAAGTTTTTTGAACCTTCCATTGATAATGGGGTACAAAACAAAATACAAGAAACACCTGCTAATACCCATTAATAATTAGAACATGGAAGTTTGGAAATAATTAAAAATGAAATGTAACGCATAAAAATCAATATCCTAGACTTTAAAATGGAATGGTATCAGTCGCTTTAAATCAAATAATCATGTGGTTTACTATTCTGGGAGTTACAAACTAAAGAATGACATGAATCCCTCATCAAAAAGGGTGTTTCCAGATGTATCTGTATCTGTGATAGGATAATATCCATACACCTAGGAGAAAGATGAATTATTACTACTATTATTCAAATGTATGAGAGTGAGTCAAAAATTATCTACACTCCAGTTATATTAAAGTACCCATCCATATCCACGATTGATGTCAACATTGAGCGTGAAATTATTCTGACAAATAGGTGAGTGACAGTGGATTACGTAGTAAATCAGTTGCAATTCAGCCATGACTCTGCCTATGAAATAATCCATGACAGGCTTGGTTTAAAAAAAAAGTTTGTGCAAGATGGGTACCAAAACAACTAACTCACAGAAGAGCATAAACAGAAGCGTTTGAATATCTGCAAACAAAATTTGGACCAATACTCAAAGGAAAATAAAAATTTCCATAAAACAATCATTACTGGTGATAAGACATTCATTACTACAAGCCTGAGAATAAACAGCAGAGAATAGAATTGAAACATTTTCAGTAGCTGAACAAGAAAATCTTTAAAAATCAGCCATAAACTAGAAAATTGATGCTTGCAGATTTCTAGAATTCTCAAGGACCAATATTGGAACACTATCAGGAAAATCACTCCAGCCACCAGCAGTTCTCCTTACAGTAAGCTGCTCACTGAAGAGATAAAGCCTCAACATAGGATTAAATTCACAGAGCTGCTACTCAAGGTCATTGTGATTTTGCATTACTATGCACGTCTGTACACCTCTGCTCACACTGTGGACACTCTGCAAAAAGTTCATTTTAAGGTGTTAAAGCATCCTCCCTCTAATCCAGATCTTGTTCATTGGACTTTGATCTGATTGGTCCCATGAAAACAGTTCTTCAAAGACAAGGATTCACCCCAATGAAGAAGTAAAGACAGTGGTACATTCGTGGCTCAAAGCTTAGCATAAAGAATTTTAGAATAAGGGAATATAAAAGTTTGTTGAGAGATGAACAAAGTGTATTGAAAAGCAAGAAGATTATGCCGAAAAAATGATGTTTTTGTCTTTTCCAAAAGTTAATTAAGATAAATTCTACAGCCAACATGTGGATAATTTTTTATTCAACTTCATATATACCAACCATTAAAGATGATGAAATTGAGGAATTCTACTAACTTTCCCAGTCTGAAATTGATGAAATATACAATAAATGCACTAATAATTACTGTTTATTATAATGTGAAAGTTGGAAACCAAGAAAATTGATCAGTAATTGGAAAACATGGTCTTGGAAATAGAAACAATGCTGGAAATAATATTATAGAATTTTGTAGGGCCAATGACTTATTAATTGCAAATGCCTTTGTCAAAACATAAAAGATGGATATACACATATACATGTGAGTAAAAAATTATCTGCACGCTGGCTGTAGTTTTTATTTTAATCAACTTTTAGAAAAGACAAAAACATGATTATTAATATAATCGTATTGCTTTCCATTACACTTTGTCTATCGTCAACAAGCCTTTGTGTTCCATTATTAAAAAATGTTTTAGACTGAAGTGTGAGTAACAAATTTTTTTTATAGAAATCTTTACATTCTTTCAAGTATCTTCCAAACTTTGCTTGCAGATATCCAAACAATTCTGTTTATGCTCTTTGGTGAGGTATGTGTATTCAAAACAACTACAAGCATACATTGACGGAGAACTTCCAGAGGTTCAAGCCAGATTCAGAAGAGAAGAGGATGTGGAACAAGAGATATCATTGCTGATGTCTGATGGATGGATCTTGGCTGAAAGCCGAGAATATCAGAAGAGCAAACAGAAAAAAAGGATAAAAAAAATCTGAAGAAGGTCTAAGATTCATGTGTGACAACGTGAAGAGGAATAACTTAAGAATTATCAACATTCTGGAACAGGAAGAATCATGCAAGTCCACAGAGGAAATGGTTGAAGAACTGCTGGAAGAAAATTTCTCTAAAATCCTGAAAAGTGAAAAGATAAACACACAAGAAGCTTAACGAATCCCAGGAAGGATAAACTCCAAAAGAAAATCACCAAGACATATCATAATCAAGCTCTCCAAAATCAAACATAAGAAGACAATCCTAAAAGCAGATAGGGAAAAGAGAAGTATTACATACAAAGGTGAGCAAGTCAAATTAAGCTCGGCTCTCTCAGCAGAAACCATGCAGACAAGAAAACAATAGGAGACATATATAAAACCCTGAAAGAAAAAAAAAAAAAAATCAAGAATCCTTTATCCAGCAAAGCTATCCATCAAATATAACAGTATAATCAAAACATTCCAAGATAAACAGAAGCTACAGGATTTTTCCAAAGCCAACCCTGCACTACAAAACATCCTAAAGGGAGTTCTGTGGACTGAGAACCAACAAAAACAGATGATCAATGTAATGCACCATATAAATACGAAAAGAGACAACAACCAGAGATTGACATATGTTGCAGCACCACCCAGAACTAAGTTAATAGAAGGAAGTCTCGAGAACCGAACAAAACTAAAAGAACAAACTCAGAGAATCTGGGAAGTCAGTCTATGTTCAAAACAATTACAATGTGAAAGAAGGTAAACACGTAGGAACAGAGATTCAGATGGTGAGAAGATCAGGTAGATTACAGGATAAAATGGACTGCACTAAATGAAGGGAAAAGTTAATGGAATATAAGGTAACCTCAAAGAAAATTAACACTTCACAATATACCAAGAATATGAAAATCCAAGAAGAATATGGAAACATTAAAACTATGAGGAAACACATAAGAAAGAATTCAAAACCATGAATTCAGCACAGGAAGACATCTGTTGATTCCTCTATATGAGTAACAACAATGCTAAAAAGGACATTAGGAAAGAAATACCATTTACAATGTCCACCGGAAGGATGAAATATCTAGGAATAAATGTAACAAAAGAAACAAAAGACCTATACAAAGAAAACTACAAAACACTACTACAAGAAACCAAAAAAGACTTACAAAAATGTAAGACTATACCATGCTCCAGGAATGGAAGACTAACATTGCAAAATATCAATACTACCTAAAGCAATTTACTCATATAATGCAATCCCAATCCAGATTCCAATGACATTCTTTAAAGAGATGGAAAAAACAATTACAAACTTTATATGAAAAGGAAAGATACCCAGGATAAGCACAGCACTGCTTAAGAAGAAGAATAAGGTTGGAAACCTCTCATTCCTTGACTTCAAAATTTATTACACGGCTACCGTGGTCAAACAGCTTGGTACTGGTACAATGAAATATACATTGATGAATGGAAAATAATCAAGAATCCAGAAATTAACCCATCTGCATACAGCCAAGTGATTTTTGATAAAGTACCTAAATATATTGCAAGGGGAGAGCACAGTCTTTTTAACAGATGGTGCTGGCAGAACTGGAAATCTATATGCAAAAGATTGAAATAAGACCGTCACCTCACACCTTATAGAAAAACCAACTCAGGAT
>NW_006408703.1:4964055-5020413 GCF_000296735.1 Chrysochloris asiatica
GGGATGTGTGGAGTGGGTGAAGGAAGGGAGAGGAAGTTGGAGCACAGGGTAGGGAATAGACAGGATAGTTTGGGAGCTGAGGAGAGGGGCCAATACACAAGAAGGGTGACTGGAATGGAAGAACAAGGCAGATGGGAAAGCAATTAGGCTGGTTTGTATGGACTAATTTGGACAGAGGTAAATAATGATGTATGCACAACCTTGAAACAACAGGGCTCTGGGATACAGAGATTGAGGCATGGTTGGAAAGGGCAAAGAGGGGGGAAATAATGTTAAGATGCTTGGCTGTCTTATGAATCTTGGTTTCCCTTGCATACCATTATACAATAGACACTTGAGGGGGAGACAAAGAATAGCCAGAACTATCACCATAGAAAGCTTGTAAGTCCGTTTTCTGCCTATAACTGATTAGAATACCTAAAATGGGACTACAACATGCCCAGTGAGCGAAGCTACATGTGAAGCCTCAACATTACATAAGACAGGCCCATTACTGTTTTGTTGGGAGAATCCTGAATCCCATCCAGAATCATCTGATGTTGGAATTTTCCAATTGAAAGGACAAGCAGACCAGCCTAGAGCAGCTACAAGAACAGAGGATACTTCTTGAAACAAAGACCAACAGGAAAGAACACAAAATGATAATGTTAGTCTGACTGACTACTACAAGAACGAGCAAGTTGCTTGCTCAGGAGCCATCAAGGCAAGTGGTCGGGTACCCTCAAGGCAAACCCCCTTCCAAGACTAAGACTCAATGGGAATACACAAGCAGACATGAGCTCTGACTGGCGACCACGTTAGTCACTGATAAGGAGAAGCGAGGGAAAAATAACAGTGAAGCAGCAAGCTAAGCCCTACAATGTTCAATAGACTCCTGTAAACCTGGGTGGAGACCTGGTTGGCCAGCAGTGTGGCATGATCTGGGGACTCCTAGGCTCAGAGTCAGTGACATAGCCAAAGAAGACTAGAGTGGAGAGTGAAGCATCCAGCAGATAAGAAATGAAGGTATATGCACAAAAGCACCCACATTTGCAGATAATACCCACTTGACCTGGCTTCAATGGCTGGATGATCAGAATTCAACTAGAAGAAGAAAGAAGAAGAAAAAAAGAGTAATCTGATACAATTTTATAAATCTGACCTACATCTATGGATACAGTTGCTCAAAAGAGGGAACAAATCTTTTCATCGAGTATCAGTCCCACCCCCTCGATACACAGGGTAGACAGGGTTGGGCAACATGGACAATGGCGACCCAAAATGGAGGGCTACAAAGGCAAGACGTGATTGGCTTACAAGCTTTCAAGAGAGAGGGCACGGAAGAAGACAAAATCTCCACGGAGTAGTATCTAATCTGTCTGGGAGGGGCTGATGAAAGGAGATGGGGATTTCACTCATGTGGCACAATAGTGAATAATTGCTATCAAGACTGTGAATTTGGGAAATGTAAAGGTAGATATTTTGTAACAAAATGATGGGAGTGGCTGACTCTGCAGTCCAGGAGCGGAGGTCCCTGGGACCATCAAGCGAGAAGAGCGAAATGTGGGACTCTCCCCAGAGAAGCAGTGATGCCAGAGCTGGAGGCAGAGATGGTGATATGGAGACAGGGAACGGCTGGGGACTCTAGACCCAGAGAGGGATAGGGCCTGTGTGCTGATGACCAGGGGGAAGGCTTGCAGGTTATACCCTTTGGCTGGTTGATGATGCATGGAGAGGATTATAACCATGGCAATGAAACGATATATGATAGGATGAATGTAAAGGTAATGTTCTCTCATATAAACTATCACATAATTCACAATAAAACATTTTTTAAATAATAATCCTTTTTATTTTTTTGAAGCTAGGGTTTACTGATGAGAAAGAGACTGGTATTTGAAATACTGGTGGCATAACTTCCAGAATCACAGTGAGACAGAAGCCACCACAGTATGACAAACTGAGTCCTGGGTTCCCTGCTTGGTGTGTAGTATATTTGCAATATAAGTTTGATTGTTTGCTTGCTTCTTTATTCATACAGAAGATATGGTAACTTTAGCACAATCTTTCTAAACTGCAAAGAACAAAGAATTAGTTCTTCTGCCTTGATATAGCCTTTTTTTTTTTTTTTCACATTTTTATTGAGTGAAGGTTTATAGACTAGATTATCAATTTGTAGTTTTGTAGTCGACAATCATGGAGGAACTTGAGATGTGATTCTCAACCACTCATCAGATCTGAAAAAGAACTCACCCTTATGGCAACCAATAGAAAGGTTTGTAGCAGAGGGTGATGACAACATTAGCAAGTAGGTTCACCTTGTAATAATCAATCATTCAAAATCAAAAGGGCAACATTTTCCTAAGGACAAAGTTGAGATGGGCTAGAAAGGTGGATGGCATACAAACAGAAAACACAGCGAAGAAATGGAAGAGCTGTGGCTGCATGGAGAGGATTGTAATCATTGAAATGAAACAAAGTGTATGATTTGTTGACTACAAAGTTGATTGATAATCTGGTCTATAAACCTTCACTCAATGCCCAATAAAAAAAGTAAAAAAAAAAAAAAAAAAAAAAAAAAAAAGACTATATGTTCCTGTAAAGATTTACCGCCTCGGAAACCCTGTACAGGGTCACTATGAGTCGGAACCGACTCCACAGCACAGTAACAACAACAATATCATACCAAAAAGAAATAGTCAATCAATGGCACATTGAAGTCATTGGCAAAGAACAAGGCACGAAGAATTGATGGAATACAAACTGAAATCTTTCAACAAAGTGATGCGGCTCTCAATGCGATGCACTCACTCATCTATGCCAAGAAATGTGGAAGACAACTAACTACTTGGCCAACTAACTGGAAGACATCTGTATTTGTGTCCATTCTAAATAGAAGTGACCCAATGGAATGCAGAAATCATCGGACAATATCATAGCTATGTCATGCAAGTAAAATTTTACTGAAGATAATACAGAAACATCTGCAACTATACATTGCAGAGAAGTTCCAGAGGTTCAAGCCAGTTTCATAAGAGGACTGGAATGAGGGATATTATTGCTAATATCAGATGGATCTTAGCTGAAAACAGACTACCAAAACAATGCTTACTTGTGCTTTATTGACTACACAAAGGCTTTCAATTGTGTGGATCATGACAAGTGTTGGACAACATTGCCAAGTATTAGTATTCTGGAACACTTAATTATGCTCAGGAGGAGCCTGTGCATAGACCAAGAGGCAGTTGTTCTAACAGAACATGACAACACTGAACGGTTTAAAATTAGGAAAGGGGTATGGCAGGGTTGTATTCTTTCACCAGATGTGTATGTTGAACAAATAATCAGAGAACCTGGATTAGATGAAGAAAAATGTGGCATCAGGACTGGAGGAAGGCTTATTAAAAACCTGTGATATGCAAATGAAATAACCTTGCTTGCTGAAAGCCAAGAGGACTTAAAATACTTATTGATGAAGATCAAAGACCACAGCCTTTGGTATGGATTGCACATCAATGTAAGGAAACAAAAATCCTCACCACTGGACCAATAAATAACATCCATGTAAATGGAGAAATGACTGAAGTTGTCAACATCTTTATTTTGTTTGGATCAACCATCAACATTCATGGAAGCAGCAGTCAAGAAATGAAATGACATATTATATTGGGCAAATCTGCCACATAAGACCTCTTTAAAATGTTCAAGATCAAAGATGTCAGTCTGAGGATTAAGATGTCCCTGATGCAAGTCATAATTCTCAATAACTTCATATGCATGCAAACGTTGGATAGTGAATAAGGAAGACCATAGAAGAATTGATGCATTTGAATTGTAGTGTGTGAGGAGAATATTGAAAGTATCATGGACTGTCAAAAGAACAAAAAGATCTGTGTTGGAAGAAGTATAGCCAGAGTGCTTTTTGGAAGCCAGGATGGCCAGACTTCATCTGTCATACTTTGTACATTTTGTCAGGAGGGATCAATCACTGAAGAAGGGTATAATGTTTGGTAAAGTGGAGGGTCAAAGAAAAAGAGGAAGATCCCCAACGAGAGATGGATTGGCACAGTGACAGCATTAACGGACTTAAACATTGAAATATTTGTGAGGTTGGCTCAGGATTTTTTTCTGTTGTGCATATAGGGTCACTATGAGTAGGTACCAACTCGATGGCACCTAACAATAACAACACAACTTGACTTGTTTCAACAAATGTGGATATTTATGGTCTAATTCCTCACAGAACAATGTGTGCAGTGTTTGTGTCCCTGGTCTAACTAGAAGATCCGATTTTCAGATGTATATAGCTGACTTTCCCAAGCTGAAGAACAATTCTGAAGGTAATGGTGGTAGTTGTGTGCGTGGAGTTGGTTCCGACTCATAGCAACCCTGTATGGGATTTCCCCTTTATAAATCTTAGTTGTTGTTGGCGTTGTTGCTGTTTAGTGTAGTCAAGTCAGTTCCAACCCATAGTGACCCTGTTGTTTAAACTGACTTTGCAGTCCAATGCATTAACCCACAGCACCATACCAGAACTCATCTTTCTTTCGTGGAGCAGATGGTAGATTCAAACCACTGGCCTTGTTATTAGCAACCCAGCACTTATCCCCAATGCTATCAGGGTTCCTAAAGAACAATTATAGGAACAAATAATACATCAATATCTAGTTGTAGCAATGGAGAAAATAAATGACCTGCAGGGCATTCTTTTTAACAACATCCCATTCCATTTAAGCCTTGCTACTTACAATGTGTTCCTCATGTCAAGAGCTCCATTTGTTCTGAGGTGTCATTAAGTCAATTCCTACTCATAGCCACCCAATCACAACTGAAAAAAAGTGCTGCCTGAGCCTGTACCATCCTCACAATTGTTGCTGCCACTTTGTCAGCTAATCTCATTGGGGGTCTTCCTCTTTCCTGTTGATCCTCTGCTTTACCAAGCATGATGTCCTGCTCCAAAGAATGGTCTCTCCCAATAACATGTCCAAAGTACCAGAAACAAAGTCTCACCATCCTAGTTTCTAAGTAGCATGGTAGCTGTACTTCTTCCAAAACAGATTTGTTTGTTCTTCTAGCAGTTCATGGTACTTCGATATTCTTTGGAAACACCATAATTTAAATGCATCGATTCTTCTATGGTCTTTCTTATTAATTGCATAACTTTCATATGTATATAAGACAGTTGAAAATACCATGGCTTGTGTCAGGTGCACCTTAATCCTCAAAGTGAATCTTCACTCAAAACTGTAAAAATGTATTTTGAGGCAGATTTATCTAATGTGACACGCCCTTTGATTTGTTCATGCTGTTACCAAGCAAAATTAAGTCCTTGACAATTTCACTCTTTTCTGCATTTAACATGATGTTATTTATTAGTCCAGTTGTAAGAATTTGTGTTTGTTTGATTATTTTACATTGAGGTGCAATCCAACCTAAAAACTATAATCTTTTATCTTCTTCAGTATTTTAAGTCTTCTTCAATTACAGCAAACAAGGATGTTGATAAGTCTTCCTCCAGTCCAAATGCCAGATGTTTCTTCATATAATCCAGCTTCTCAGATTATATGCTCAGCATAAAGATTGAGTAAGTATGATGTAAAAGGATACAACCTTGGCACATTCTTTCCTGATTTCAAACCATTCAGTATTCTTTTATTCTGTTCAAACAATTCTGTTGTGTCTTTTTCTATGTACAGGTTCCCCATGAGCACAATTAAGTGTTCTGGGATACTCCTTCTTCACTATGTTATCCATAGTCTATTATTACCCATACAGTTGAATGCCTTTGTATAGTTTATAAAGCACAAGTAATGTCTTTCCAATCTTCTCTGCTATCAGCCAAATTCCATCTGAAATCAGCAATGATATCCCTAGTTTCATGTCGTCTTCTGAATCTGGCTTGAATTTCTGACAGCTCCTTGTCAATACTATGCTGCAAACATTTTTGAATTATCTTCAGTAAAATTTTGTTTTCATGTGATAGAAACAGTATTGTTTGATGATTTCCACATTCTGATGGGTTACCAGCATCACTGGGAATTTGTAGAAATGGAAAATCTCAGCCCCACCCAGATTCATTAAATTTAAATCATATAGGCATTTTAATAAGACACACAGGGGGTTAGAATGTACAATGAAGTTGGAAAACACTGCTATAAAATGTTGATTTGCTATGTGGGTATGCATTTAAGACAAAAAAGTTGTATCTACTTTGAGTGCTGTGGAGTAGTAGGATGCAATTTGTGAAAACAATGCTTAATTCCTTCAATCTGTGGTTCAAGTTGCTGTTCACTTCAGAATCATTTTGAATTTGAAATTCAAACCACTGCCTTTAAACATGAAAGATTTTGCCTTCAGCTGACCTCCTAGAAGTAATTCTGTTTCTATGGCTTTACCTGCAAGGTCTCTCAATGTTGCAAAATGTGTCAGTACTATTTAGTTTAGGCTGGCAGTTCTGTTTCTTTACTTCAGTTGTAATTGTACTTTGGCTCTATTGCTGTATATGCTCTATGTCTTGTAATACTAAGCAATACAGTGTGCAATTCTAACAGCATCATTCACAACAAATAACTGCCTTGGTCCGATTTAAGAAAAAGGCCATAAATGTGTTCTATTATTCCCCTAAAAGAGTGACAAGATAGAAAAAATCCTGAAAGTCATTTTCTGCAGGAATCATTTATACACAGATTTAGGAGCTTTTTGGCAGAGATAACTGCCATAGTTAGAATATGAATGTCACCAAGCCATTCTCTGCAGTGAGCAAGTGGAAAACATGACATGGTAAGTAAGTACAGTGCCCTTTTAACTTGGCACCAAGCTTACATGGTTTCTCAGTTCCTCTGACCATGCTTGAATCTGTTACTTTAGGACACAATATGGCAAAGAATGGAATATTAAATCTCAAAATGTATAACATAATAAAATTTCCCCCCACTACCGTTATAGTTTCCTGAATACAGTGATTCTATTTTTAATATTCTATCTCCTCAGTGATATTGGACAATAAAATAAGGAAGTTTGAAGGGCTTATGGTACATTATTAGTCTATAATAGTTGTGCCTTACAATTAGAGATTTTTCTGAGTCTTTCTCATTTAAAAATCTGATCATAAGAAGAAGGAATCTTCTTATTTTAACTATATTCTCTTCATTTAAAAGGGAAACATAAAAACAAGTGATAGCAGTCTGTTTCTGTCTCTATTTGATGTGGGGGTGGGCGAGGAGTGGCAGAAAAACTATAAGTTACCAAAGATTGACACCAGGAGAAAGGATTGATGTCATGGATAATCTGTCAGGCTTTGTAAGAATGTGGTAATGCACTAGATTTTCTCATTACCTGGATAGGTTGAGACTATAGCAGGCCCAGATCCCGTCTCTAATCCTCTTAGGCAGCTAGATTGCTGGAAGCTTTGCAATGTAGCCTCATGAACTTCACACTTCCAACAGTACCTAGTCTGTGCTCAGAAAATCAATCAGAAACTGAAAATAATTATATTGGCCCAGGACAAGTCTCTTTCAATGTTAAAATAAATATAAAGCAAAAAATATATAAGTTCTTTGGTAACTGTGCTAATGTAATAATAAAACACTTAAGTTACAAATTTAAAAAGAGTTTGCATAATTATTTTGAAAACACTATATTTGGGTTTATACAATTTAAACTATTACCTGTTAGACATTTTATCTAACCTCTATAAATCGCTAGTGTGGTTCACATTTCAAGTAAAAATGATATAACTGTGTCAAAGGTTGCTACAGAAAATGTTCTAGAATTAGAAAAGTGACCTCTCTCTCCCACACCAGATGTATCTACTCCAACTGTGAGCATCATGCATGAACTTTCATCCCTCACAATGTTAAAGAGGCTATATGCATGTAATTTCCACAGTGAAGGCTTTCTTGTGCTTTTAATAAAAGAATTAAACTTTGCAGGAAAGTGAAAGGAAAAGTTGCTCTTAAAAAAATAAAATAAAACATCACAGCATAGGTAAAACCTGTAGGGATTCAACAGTACTATACATGAAAGACTACTTTTAAGTACTCTTGATCTAAATGATCTAAGAGGATTTTGAGAATTAATGAATAGTGGGTTGCAGACTAGGTCAAAACAGAATTTCTCTACCCTATTACCCCCCAAAACTTTTTATAGTAGAAAAGCATTCATATCTCACTATTTGGGGTTTATTCAGTTGGATATTTGCATTTCAAATAGTCATTTGAACAATAGCTAGTTTATAGAATTCTAATACTAATTATAGAAATAAAGCAATTCACTTTTTAAAAATATGCCAGAATTCCACATATTAGCGAAATTAACTTTAAAATGGGAATGATATAATTTTAATATATATTAACTCAGATGGGTATGTATGCAACACCATGTTAGGCACAGGAGAAAGGGCAGCAAAACATAAGGCTCAATGTGTATTCTTTATATGAACATCATCTAGTCAAAGAGAAAGGGATCACAAGTTGTTTTAATTGAAAATACAAACATTAAATAACATCTACAACACTAAATATACCACAGTTGATAATTGTGAAATGAGAGTTATCAGTAGTATTATGAAATCACACATTTTAATAAACATAATGAAATCACACAGTACTTATACAGGGATACACTATTTCAGATGAGAAAAACAAAGACATCTTGGTTCTTTTTCATTATGACCACTATATTACACCAGGGGTTAAAAACATTTTTTTCATATAGGACCAGATTATAAACATTTTCATGTGTGCATTCATACAGCTGCTATTGTAGCTACTCAACTCAACCATTGGAGTGCAAAGTGACCATAGATAACATGTAAATGAATGAACATGTTCTAATAAAACTTTATTTTCAAAACCAGACAGGTGGGTCAAAGTTGGCTTGTGGTCATAGTTTGTCTATCCCTACTCCAAACAATACTTAAATCGCATTCTGAAAAGCAAATTTATGCATGAGAGTTTGGTATTTGTATATATAATAAAACAATTACCTCAGAAGATGATTATAAGGAGAACTCTATCATGTGCACAAATTGTACTTATTCCCATGTTGCAATTACTCAGTAAATATTAAATGAGGGCCATTTAATGGCTTGCTATGGGAAAAGATAAAATGCTGGAGGATATTTCATGGAGTCATTTTGTGACAGCCTCAGGGGACAGTCTAGAAAAGCTGCAGAGTTTTTCCCATTTGCAGATTCTATAGTTTTATGATTTATTCAAAATGAATTAATGGAACAATTTTCTACTTTAGATTCCATATATTTAATTTTGTTAGGCTAAAACCACTAGTCAGAATAAACTATTTCTTTTTAATGAGAAAATTATTTTTTTACATTTTCTTAAAAGAGAAATATTACAAACACACACACATACACACAAAATTGAATTAAAGGTACTCTAACCCAATTTCAAAAACCAACAGGTACCCTGAATTAGAAGATATATTTGGTATCTCTAATTTAATTTAGAGTAAACCATACTGAATACATTTTTTATTCCCTAGGAAATTGAAAGAATGAAATATTGCAGCTTTTATTCAAAGATGAATGATTATGAAAGGTGAAAGGAAAACTGTATGAAATGCTTGCAATAAAGAACTCAATATCTATACTACAAATATAGCAATAAAATGTGTTTTGCATTACAAATAGTATCTTTTACGTTTTCTAATGTTTTATGTTTCTATTGTTGAAAAGGCAACGTTCTATACTGCATCTACATAGCATTTGATTAGCTAATGCATAATTTTAAAGTTGGAACTTTAACATTTAGTACACGTAGATTTAAGGACCTCTGTTAGGGCAGTGATTACAAGCCAGACTGCTAACCTCTAACCTCGAGGTTAGCAGTTCGAAACTACTAGCAGTTCCACGGGAGAAAGATGAGGCTTACTGCTCCTGTAAAGATTTACAGCATCGGAAACCTTCGGCAGATCGGAACCAACTCCAGGGCATACCACCACACATAAATTTTATAACGAATAGCAAAATTGTTGTTGTTACTACTAGGTGCTGTCTAGATGGTTCTGACTCATAGCAACCCTACGCACAGCAGAACAAAACACTAGTCCTACTCCATCCTCACAATAGTTACATTTGAGCTCATTGTTGCGGCTACTGTGTTAATTTATCTAATTGGGGGACTTTCTGTACTCTGCTGACCCTCCACATTACCAAGCATGATGTCCGTCTTCAGGGATTGGTCCATCCTAATATTTCCAAAGTTCAAAAAAATGAAGTCTCACCATCTTGACTTTTAAGGAGCTTTCTGACTGTACTTCATCCAACACAGATTTGTTTGTTTTTCTAGCAGTATATTGTACTTTTCTCTCTAACACTATAATTCAAATGAACCAATTCTTCTACAGTCTTCCTTATTCATTGTCCAACTTTTACATGTGTGTGAGGCGATTAAAAATACCATGGTTTGGGTCAAACACACTTTAGTTATCGGATATATTTGCTCTTGAACACTTTAAAGAGGTCTTGTGCAGCAGATTTGTTTAATGAAATACATCATTTGATTTCTTGACTTCTCTTTCCATGAATGTTAATTGTGGATACAAGCAAAAGGAAGTCTTTGACAACTTCAGTTTTTTCTCCATTTATCATGATATGATTTATTGGTACAGATATGAGATTTTTCTTTTTTTATATATTGATGCACAATCGAAACTGAAGGCTGTGGTCTTTGATCTTCATCAGTAAATATTTTAAGTCTTCTTCAGTTATAATAAGCAAGGTTGTGTCATCTTCACATTGCAGGTTGTTAAGGCGTCTTCCTTTATCCTGATTTCATGTTATTCATCATATAATCCAGTTTCTCAGATTATTTGCTCAGAATACAGATTGAATAACACAGTAAAGAATACAGCCCTGGAGTACACTTTTCCTGATTTTAAAACCAGTTAGTATCTCCCAAACTATTGCCTCTTGCCTCTTGTTCTATTTATGAGGTCCTCATGAACACAATCAAGTCTTCTGTTTTCAAGGTTTTCCATAGCTTGTTACGGTGTACACAGTCAAAAGCCTCTGCATAGTCAATGAAGCACAAATAAACTTATTTATGGTATTCTGGTATTAGTATTTCAGCCAAGAACTATCTGACATCAGCAAGGATATCTCTAGTTTCACATCCTCTTTTAAATCTGGCTTGAGTTTTGGCAGTTCCATATCAATGTACTGTTAATAACCATTTTAAAATTATCTTCAACAAAATTTTACTTGTATGCGATACTAATGATATTTCCTGATGATTTCTGCATTTTGTTGGATCATCTCTCATTAGAACAGACAAAAATATGGATCTCTTCTAATCAATTGGTCAGGTTTCTTGGCATAGTGATTCCAATGTTGCAGCAGTTTGTTGAAAGATTTCAATTTGTATTCCAACTTTAGAAATAGGAGAAGGGACTGAACGAATGCATTGGTTCTATCACAGAAAATTACCTAAGAGGTTTGAGATTGAAAGATATTGCCTAACAGGTTATATTAGACTGGAATTTTACAAAATTAAGGTAAACATGGTGATACGAGAAGCCCAAGACTTATCTTAATGATGGCATGAGCAGTCAGAATGTTTCTGAAGAGACTACATAGAAATACTTGAATTCATTAATCTGCACTACAAGTTAGTAAAAGATCCTTGCCACTGTGGAAAATAAACAGATGCTAGGATTTCTCTGAGATCTCTTTA
Source organism: Chrysochloris asiatica (assembly GCF_000296735.1). Lineage (NCBI taxonomy): Eukaryota > Metazoa > Chordata > Mammalia > Afrosoricida > Chrysochloridae > Chrysochloris > Chrysochloris asiatica. The sequence goes on from NW_006408703.1 coordinate 4,975,728, forward strand.
TCTCTCCTTGCTACCCAGTTTATCTCCACATTCAATCTCCTATTCTTTGTTATTGTGTTAGCCTTCTAGTTTACAGCAGATACATATAGTGAACGTAGAAATTATAAACTTACTCAAAGGGCACCAAGACACAGAAGGTTTGGGGGCCAGTGATAAACTACAAATACCCTCTTAGTTAATTCACCTTTGTTAATAAAGGTCACAGGTTTCTTCTGCTGGTGACAATTTACTATCATAGTATAGTCTGTCCCAAGATATAACTGGTTCAACTGAGTATTGGAGAAGAGATAAGACTTGCATCAACTCCCACTCCACAGTATAAGAGGCACCAAGTTCTCTCCTACAGTAATGAATAGAATCATAAAGTCACTTTCAGCGATCAACATCTCCATTCTCAAATTGCCCAGCAACTATTGGTGTAGTATCCATTTCCATCCCATCTTCAAAATCTCTTGTGGAGTCTCTGTCTGCACCCCAGCCATGATACATTGGCTGCACACAGACTTGAGAAAGCATTACTTCTAATCTCTCCAATGTGACTCGGTCTTTTGCTGTTAAATGGGATCATTCTTCTTCATAGATTTAAAATACAGGAATGGCCCCCAGCCTTGTTCATGTGTTTCCACGTCATACTCTTCTCCGTCTTAATCAACTTAATTTTCATCCTCAGAATCTGGATGCAAAGCCTGATAGTCACAAATTGTGGTGAACAATGATTCCAATGATGATTTATCACTAGGCATATATCTGAATTCCACAACTGGCTCAACATCATCACCATTGTATTCATCTTCTTTATCAGCAACTTGATTTTTTCTCTAAATTTGGCATTCACCACATAAATGTTTTCATGGATACGTATTTAGGTCCCTGGACACACCATGTGAGCAAATGGTAGGGTACTCCAGAGAGAATCTGAATCCAGAGTCATCTAACCAAGACAGGCAGCTCTTAGATATGTAAAGGATGCCAGTACTGAGGCCCTTTCCATTCAGCACAGCTTCGGTATCTGCCTGTTGCTATCAGAGAGGTTGTGTTAATGTGTTGATTAGGGTTCTTTCTCTTTTTTTGGATGTATTTATTGCTATAAATTACTCTCTCAGCCCTGCTTTTGCTGTGTCCCAAAGGTTTTGGTATGTTGTGTTTTCATTCACGTTTGTTTCTAGGAATTTTTTTAATTTGTTCTACTACCTAGTAGCTTTTAGGCAAGACATTATTCAGTTTGATATATTTGATTTTATTTCCTTGATTTTCCTAATATTAATTTCTAATTTTATAGCATTGTGATCTGAGAAATGCTTTGTAATAATTTGATATTTTTATATGTATTGAGACTTGTTTTGTGACCTAACACATAGTCTATTCTGGAGAATATTCCATGTGCACTGCAAAAGAATCTACACTGTGCTATTGTTGGCTTGAATGCTCTATACAAATCTATGAGGCCAATTTGATTGATTATGTTGTTCATTTTCTCTGCATCTTCGTTGAATTTCTTTCTGGTTGTTCTTTCCTTTTACGAAATTGTTGCATTCAAATCTCCCACTATTATTTTAGAGTTGTATATTTCTTTCTTTAATGCTATTAGGGTTTGATTTTTTTTTTATTTTGAGGCTCTTTCTTTGGGAGGAATAGATTCTTATTATGGTTATGTCCTCTTGTTCAGTTGACCCTTTCATCATTAGACAATGGTCTTATTTTTCTTTTATGCTGTTTTTTTCCTTAAAGTTTATTTTTCTTCGGAGATTAACATTGTCATTTTTATTCATTTTTATTGCAATTAGATTGATATATTTTTCCATCCTAATTCTTAATCTATTTTTGTCTTTGTGTGTAAGGTGTGTCTCTTGTACAGAGTATATTGAAGGAACCTGCATTCTTATCCAATCTTCTACTCTTTGTCTCTTGACTGGTGCGTTTAACCCAATGACATTCGGTGTTATTATCAATAGATCTGGATTAATTTTTCTCATTTTGCTGTTTGTTTGCTTTTTATGGTGCTGTTGGTCTCTTTGGTCTGCATGCTTTCTGTGTTGACTTCATTTTTTTGTTTCTTTGTCTTCATAGAATTAATGTTTCTAAAATCTTCTTTGCGTTTCCTTTTCTTGATTTGATATAAAGGTGTATTTAGTTTCTTTAAGATTACCCTGTACTTCATTCATTTCTTCCTCATTTAAAAATTGTCTGTTTTATACTGAAATCTACCAGACCACCTCGCCACCTGGAACTCTATAACTATACTTTTCCTTTCCTTTGCTTTGTAGCTGTTCTGATTACTGTCTGGCATCCCAGATACCCTATTTTCAGTCTTATAGTTTTGTTCTGCTCTGGACTCTTCCATATATGAACTGAGTTCCTGGTGGTGTTGCCGTGTATGTGAATCTCTGGTTACTATCTGCTCTTGCTTGTTCTCAGTCCAAAAAAACTCCCTTTAATATGATTTGGATCATAGGTTTGGCTTTTACAAAGGCCTTTAATTTTTTGTTTACCTGAAATGTTCTAATTTTGCCATCATATTTAATAGAGAGCTTTGCTGAGTATATGATTCTTGGTTGGCAAGATTTTGGCTTTTTTTTCTTTCTTTCAGAGATATGTATATGTCTCCCCATTCTTTCTTGTATGCATGGTTTCTGCTGAGAAATCAGAGCTTACTCTTACTGATTCTCCTTTATAAGTAATATTTTGTTTTCCCCTTGCTGTTTTCAGGATTCTTTCCTTATCTTTGATTTAGGATAGTTTGATTATGATACGTCTTAGTGATTTTCTTTTGAGGGTCTATCTTGGTAAGGCTCATTCAACTTCTTGAATGCTTATCTTCTCATCTTTCATAATGTTAGGGGAAATTTTCTACTAGCAGCTCTTCCACTAACTTTTCTGTGCTTTTCTTTGTCTCTTCTTGTTCTGGAATGCCAATGTTATTCCTCTTCATATTGTCCCACATGAATCTTAGGTTTTCTTCACATTTTTTCATTATATTTTCTGATTGTTCTTCTATTTTAGCAGTATTGAGAGATTAATCCTCAAGCTCTCCAATTCTGGCTTCCATTGATTCAATTCTACTCCTTTGCCATTTCAGTGTCCTTTTCTGATATTTATTATCGATTATCTAGACCTTCCTTTGAAGGTTTTGTATTGTCACCAATGCTATATCTATTTTGTTTGATTGTTCCTGTAATACTTTTCTGAATTCTTCATTATTTTTCTTGACCTTTCTGTAGAACGTTTGGATGTATCTCTATATCATTCTCCTGAATTGTTTTTCAGGTAGTCCCAGTGCCTTTTATTCCTCAAAAACATTTTCTAACTCTTCTTCTTGTTCATTTGTTTCATACTTACTCTGCCTTTTTTCTGCATGTGAACAGATATTTTCTGCTGCATTTTTGGCATTGTAGAGATGTTGTATTTGTATTAATTGATAAATGTATATTGGTGTGTTCTAAGGCACTCACCAATTGCCTCTTGTTGGATGTGATCAGAAGAAGAGATTCTATGTTCACTGCTCATACAGTTCAATTCAGAGTGTTTTTTGCAGATGTGGGATGTAAACAAAACAAATATGAAACAACAACAGTAACAATGATAATAAAATAACAACCCATACATCAGTCAGAGGGTGGTGACTGAAAATTAATGGTTTTCTCTCCTCTAATATATGACTTACTCTGCCACCTACTAGCTTCTTGCCTTTAGAACCTCCCAAGAAAGTTCAAACTGGCCATGGTGTATCCATAGGGTAGATCCACCCAGATCACCCACCTCCTTTACTTCCATCCCCCCATTTTTTTAATCCTCTATCCCATGCATTGTTCTCCCTTTCTTAGTGAGAGCTAGTCCTGAGCTGGCCAGCATCAACTCTGAAAATTTGGATCTGAGTCTGCCCTACTGTGGTTATTGAATATATCTCTTCTCTTGACTTACAACTCCAAAAGATTCCTACTGCTTGGAATACAGGAAATTCCCTTGAGTTCTATGCTGGTTGGAAAAAAAAGGTTGCGGGGAGAACAAATAAATTGCACCTTTATCTCCTCGAGCATCAGGTAGGTTTGTGAAATTTTTATAATTTTTTTAATATTAGAAAGAGTGGTAACTTTTGCTTCAGAATGAAAGAGTCTAGATTATTTGTATTTTTAAACCTTATGTTTTTAAAAAAATGTGTCTTCAGTATTGACAATGATTCTGGATTTTAAAAAGTAGACTATTTTAAGCAGTTATATAGTGTGTCTTACATTTTTATCCTTTCTTTTTCTTGGAGTAATTGCTTCTCAGTTTTCGTTTGCTTTAAATTCAGTTAGCGGTCATACACAGTAAATATACTTAGAACTCTTCAGGTGTTATCTGCTACAATGAAGATCTTTAGATTACATTCTTCAAAATGGATTCCATAATCTCATAATGGACAGTTTATAATGAATGTTGCATATATATGTACCAAGAAGCATGTCGTGATTTTTGAATACTCCCAGAATTTTCCATCATATAAGAAAAATATATCATTAATTATCATAATTTTTCAGTTAATTTCATTTAACAGTGCCAAGAGTTTGAATTCAAATTCCCTAGTCATTTTGACTTTTACATATATTGGTAAACAACAGTCTGTTTTTCCAACTGGCATGATGAGAAACTAGCTAGATGAATATTGATAGTCTCTGATATTATCTTAATATTCAATAGTCTTGTTGTTCAGTGCCATGGAGTCAGTTCCGATTCATCGCGGTCCTTTAGAAAAGTTTCAGAGGATCGGCTGGTGGGTGTGAACAATGGTCCAGTGCTTATGCTATAGTGTCACACCCAGACTCTTCATTGTTGTTGTTGTTAGGTGCCATTGAGTCAATACTGACTCATAGTGACCATATGTACAACAGAATGAAACACTGCCCGGTCCTGGGCCAACCTCACAATTGTTGCCATGTTTGAGCCCATTGATGCTGCTATTTTGCCAGTCCATCTCAACTGGGGGTCTTCCTCTTTTTCTCTCACCCTCCACCTTACCAAATATGATGTCCTTCTCCAGTGACTGGTCCCTCCTGACAATATGTCTGAAGTATGAGAGATGAAGTTTGGCCATCCTGGCCTCCAAGGATCACTCTGGCTGCACTTCTTCCAAACAGAGCTGTTGGTTCTTTTGGCAGTGATTATAAATTCAATATCTGGCTAGTATTTCTACTCAGAGCAAATAGCTATAATTCATTATAGAGATTTTATTATTTAATTTTCTCTCTAATGGTCTTCCTGTAAATCACAATGTATTTTTTAAAAGTTTTTATTGTGAATTGAATGATAGTTTACATAGAATAACATCAGTTTTGCACTCATCCTATCATATTTCATTTCATTGCAATGATTACAATCCCCTCCATGCATCACCATTTGACAGTATTTGCTTCTATTTTTACTGTTTTTCTGTTGTTGTTGTTTTGATGTACACAAAAACACTCAGGAATATATAATCATTTAAACAACCAAAGGCACATTCTGAAAACCAGCCTCCTGGCCACCAGCACACAGTCTTTCTCTTTCTGTGAGTCTAGAGTCCTCAGCTGCTCTAGTTCTTGATGTCATCAACTTTGACTCCATCTCTGTTGTCACTGGTTCTCTGGATAGGGTCCCACATTCTGCTCATGCTTTTTTCCCTCGATAGTCCTAGGGTCCTCTGTTCCTGGAATGTAAGATTAAATATTCTCCCCTTTATGTCACAATATTTCTGCCTTTACACTTGTAAAAATCACAATTAGTCATGATCACAATCACTCACTGTTGAATCATAAGAATCTTATCCCCATCTCCTTTCATCAGACCTGTCTAGACAAGATGGTTACCATTCACTGGGGATTCTACCTTTTACCATACACTCTGAAACTAAACTCCTTTTTGAAAACATGTGAGCCAGCCACTTCATGCCTTTATAGCCGCCCCCCCCCCATATTTTAGGTAGCCCATGTCTAAGTTGCCCATCCTTATCAATCCTTTGTCACAAAGTACTTTTTATTAACTAAGTCTTTATAAAGTTATTTATCCTTTCAGTAGCAAATTATTCCTTATCATATGGAGCCACACCCTTAGTAAAACATGATAAGAGAAAATTAATATAAAGAATTACAGGGATAAATATATATATTACAGGAATAAATATATAAATTACAGAATAAATAAATATACATATATACAGGAATAAAAATATGTATGCATATATTTTGAGAATAAAAACAAAACAAAAAAGCTTGCTTATCTGAATACATAGTTTCAATTTAAATATACTATAAATAGTTCCAGAGCTAGGAATTACTTATTATCTAAAATAATTCTTAGAACACTGATTTCTTATTCTATGCAATAATGGGGGAAGGCACCATCATATGTAGAAGACTTTATCTATATTAAAAACAGAAAAAACATCTTACTACTATTGTTACTCCAAAAACTTCAGCAAATGAAATACTCTTGCAGAGAAGACGCTGAAAAAGCAATTTCAAACTCATTAATTTACTTATATATCTACTACAAGTTATATAACTTTCTAGAATATTTGGTAGTTTATTTAGTAAAGCCTGGAAAATCTCTCCTCTTTGATGAGAGCATTTGTTTTTATTATTACTATGCTTACAATGTTAGTGTGTTTCTTTGAGTAATTTTTCAAGACCAGATAAGCCACATTTATATAAAAATTATTTCATATTGGAAAAGAATCCCTAAGGTTATCAATGAAGGAAAAAAAAATGTCTCTTAAAATGCCACAGTATAGCAACAAGACAAATATTTTATTTTAGAAAATAATTTATAATAGAAAAGAGTACTTTTACTACAACTTTTAAGTTGCTATTTGAGATTTTTCCTTGTGGTTTTTTTTTTGTTTTTTTTTTTCATACGGGTAATTTTTATTAAATGGAGAATAATGTGTCCTGGTTGATAACCTTAAGGTCAGCAGTTCGAAACTATCAGCTGCTCCGTGGGAAAAAGATGAGGCTTTCTACTCCCGTAAAGATTTATAGCCTCGGAAACCCTGTACAGGGTCGCTATGGATTGGAACCGACTCAACGGCACTTAACAACAATAACAACAACAATGTGTCCTGGTGTGGTGTTTTGGGTTAATGCGCTGGAATGCAAATCTGGTTTGAACTGCAAGGTTAGCAGTTCAAGCTCACCAGTCGTTCCTTGGAAACCCTATACAGCGTCATTACGGGTTGGAATGGACTTAACAACAACAACAACAATATGAATATGGTGTCCTGTTGTGGCTCTATTTAATGAATGCACTGGACTACAAAGTCACTTTGCACTGCAAGGTTGGGAGTTCAAGCTCACTAGCAGCTCCTTAGAAATCTTATACAGGGTTGCTACCCCATGGCACTTAACAGCAATAACAACAAATGTGAATACGATTTAAACAGTGGAGAATGGAGTCATACAGAATGAGTATTGGTATCTGAGAGCATATTTAGTGTTTCTCAAATTTAATTTCTTTTAGAAGCAATTTGTTACATCTTAAATTCACGTAAAGAAATTCAACTTTCTTGAAATATAACACATTTTTTCATATAAATTACATTTTAAACTAAAATTGTTATTTGTTTTTAAGCACCATTGAGTCGATCCCAACCCATAGCGACCCTGTATAGGGTTTCCAAGGAGTAGCTGGTGAGGTTGAGCCGCCTACCTTGCATTTCAAACGGTGGTATTAGACATCATAAAAGCAATCTCTGAATAAATAATTAAAGGGAGGATAATCCCAATGGCACCATAATTGAAACCTACTTTAGTAGTCAAGCTGGACTCTTAGCCACTTTATTTTTGAAGATGAGTATCATAGAATGTGCAGGCAACACACTAGAAAGGGACACTGACAAGCATTTGATTCTGTCATATTTCAACTAAATGTGACTTCTGAAAATAACTTCAAAACTAAGTTTTTTTGATATGGGCAAGGCTTTAACTCAAACTGAGCTCAAGTTGAAACAGTTTTAGCAGACAGAAAGAATGAAGTTATTTTGTTATTAAACCACTTCCTACTGATGATGGCACTGTCTTAGCATGTAAATTCAAAGCACAAAGGCAGCATTGTTCTAATTCAGAGTTCCCAATATGTTTACCATTTGGTACATGTAGCACATCGGCTACAGTCAAACTATGGCAAATTGATACTCCCCACTTCATCAAGGCCCAGAGTACAGAGGTGATCAGTGAATTATCAGCAACAGCATAGCATTGTATTTCAGAAATTCCATTCCCTCAAAAAGGAAAACATTCTCAGAATAACTCTTCTCTCTCTACCTAGCCCACACAGGTTCACATCATGAGCAAATTAACAGTTATGAGGCAAATACAATGGAAAACAGGATAAGTCCTGGGAATTCTGATAGGCATCAATGTAGTGGGTGGTAATATCGTTGCTATTTTTGTAAATAAAGAATATTCAAATACTGGCAATTTAATATAATTCAACTTTAAGATGTATCATGTTAATTTCTAAGAGATCTTTTTTCCCCTCCCCACAACAACGGTGTACTCAGACATCCTAGCTGTAAATAAGCAGTACAAGGACCATCACATTTCATATTCAGAGAGTGACCAGTCCTTGCTGGTCAGGGAACTACTGCCACAGCTCATCAGACTCTGACCAGCACAGAAGAGGTACTGAGGAGGAGAAGACTGAAGTGCAAAAACACATTTTTAGTAAAAGCAATCTCTGTGAAAAAAGAATATCCCGCCCCTCAGATTGTTTCTGAAAAAAAAAAAAAAAAAAAAGTAGTACATCTTCTCCCCATAAAAGAGTCAGATGTGGATCCCATAATAAAACAGAATGGAATTGCTCATAAAATTAGGTGATGGTGATGGGGGTGGTGTGCTGTGTAGTCAGTTCCCATTCATAGTGACCTTGTATAGGGTTTCCAAGGCTATAAATTTTAACGGAGCAGATAGCCTCATCTTTCTCCCGCAGAATGACTATTAGTTTCAAACTGCTGACCTTGAGGTTAGCAGCTCAAGAGCTACTAACTTCCGTTGCCTGATTGGATGTTAAGACACCCAAATTGCCACCCTACATGTAGAGCAAGGAAACTTTAGAAAACAGGGAGATGCAAGATGAGGATGTGGCAAACAGAATTTGTCCCTTAAAATTTCAGTTTCCAATAGATATTGAAAATGGATCCTAATGTGTCTTTTTCCCATTGTACATAAAATTTGACACAGTTTTCAGTTAGGAAAAGATGATCGCCAATGGTGGAGCAAGTCCCTGGTCAGGGAGGCCAACTGGAACAAAGTCTAGACATAGTGACTCCAGATGATGTTAGCACAGAAGTAGTTATTGGAAAACTTATGATAGACATTAAAAGATAAATACAACTGTGAACTCTGTGTAACAAAAGGTATCATTTTGCCAGTTCCTGTAATCCAACAAGTACTATATATTTCTTATGAGTCAAAGTTTCAAAGATTAAAATATATCAATCCCGGATATCAAGTAGTTTTAGTTTTATTAAGGGAGACTAGTACTCACCCAAACAGTGAACTTTAGCAATTATGATTTGTAAACAGATAATATTTACATTTTGCTTAATATACTTTACCTTACAATTAGAATTACATGAAGAATTCATCACTATTCAAATGTTTACACACACATGAAACGGAATAGCACATATATTACAGATGAAAAATTACATTGTAGTTAGCTGATTTTCATAGAAAATCAATAATTTGCAATCATATAACAAATTGTGATATACTATTTCACTGCAATTATTTTATTAATGAAATGATAGGAGTCATAAGGAACATAACCCTTGATGTAAATCTTCAGAATGTTTTCCCCATTTATTTCACTGCAAATAGTTCATAAATGATTGATACCAACTCAAGACCTCATACAAGAAGAACACAAACAGACTTTAAAAAGACAGGAACGACTCTTCTCTTCTTTTTGCCCTCTCTCCTTTCTGTCTTCCTCTCCTCTTCTTCTTCTTCTCCCCTTCTTTCTTCTGTTTTCTCTCTTCGGCAGAGGTCACCTTCCTCTTCCTAACCCTGAATAAAAGTCTCTAGCTGGACAAAAAAAAAGGAACAAAGAAAAGGCGAAAATTTATGTCATAAAAGACTCTGAAACTTGTTCTATCGCATAGAGATGTGAAAGTAAATTAAAGAAATGGGAGACAAAGAGCTGAACAGAAAATTTCAAAGGACAGAAAAAGTAGACATTATCAAGTGTTATGATGAAATGTGCAAAAACCTGGAATTAGAAAACCAAATGAGAAGAACATGCTCAACACTTCTCAAGCTAAATGTACTGAAGAAAAAATTCAAACCTCAAATGTGCCAGACTGCACAATCATTTGAACTGCAAGGTCAGCAGTTCAATCTCACCAGCTGCTCTTCGGAAACCCTTTACAGTGTTGCTATGGGTTGGAGCTGACTCACAAGGCACTTAACAACAACAACAAATAGACAATATACTGAATGTTGCAGAATGCATCAAAAGAAGACTGAAGGTACACAGTACCAAAAAGAAATAGTTGATGTTCAGCCATTTCAAGAGTTGGCGTACGAATTGATTGTACTGAAACAAGTCCAAGTTGCACTGAAGGCACTGTTGTAAAACAAGGCTCCGGGAGTCCTGGTGTGGTGCTGTAAGATAAGCATCCGACCATAAAGCCAGTTTGAACCACAAGGTCAGCAGTTGAAACACTATATAGTGTTGCTATGATTCTAAATGATTTGACAGCACGTAGCAACAACAACAGCAGCAGGAATTGATGGAATACAAATTGAAATCTTTCAACAAACTGATCCAGCACTGAAGATGTTCATTTATCTATGCCAAAATATTTGGAAGAAAACTACCTGGCCAACTGACTGGAAGAGATCCATATTTGTGCCCATTCCAATCAGAGGTGACCCAAGGGAATGTGAAAATCATCAGGCAATGTCATTAATATCACACATAAGTTACAATTTGCTGAAGGTAATTAAAATATGGCTGCAACAGTATATTGACATGGAGCTGCCACAATTCAAGTTGGATTCAGAAAAGTACATGGAGCTAGGGATATCACTGCAGTCAACTCTATCTTGACTGAAAGCAGAGTATACCAGAAAGATAATTTGTTTGTGCTTTATTGACTATTCAAAATCTTTTAACTGGATGGATCATGACAAGGTATTCCAGTTCACTTAATTGTGCTCCTGAAGAAACTGTACATAAGCCAAAGGACAGTCATTCAAACAGAAAAAGGTGACATTCAATGGTATAAATTGGGAAAACTATGCTTCAATGTTGTATTCTTTCTTCATATGAAGACTCATTAACGACTTGAGATATGCAGATACAATCTTGCTTCCTGGAAATCAAGAAGACTTAAACTATTTATTGATGAATATTAAACACTACTATCTTCAATATGGATTTCCCCTCAATGTAAAGAAAGAAATTTGCACAACTGGGCAAATAAATAACTTAATGATAAATGGATAAAAGATTGCAGTTGTCAAAAACTTCATTTTTCTTGGGCCCACACTCAACACTCATGGAAGCAGCAGTTAAGAAATCAAGCAACATATTGCATTGGGCAAATCTGCTGCACAAGATGTCTTTGAAGGATTAAAGAGCAAAATTACCAATTTTGGACAAAGATGTGCATGACATTTTCAATCAAATAATACTGAAAGTACCATGGGCTACCAGAAGAACACAGATCTGTGTTGGAAGAAATACAGTGGGAATGCTGCTTAGAAGTCAGGATGGCAGGACTTCATATCTCCCACTTAGGAACATTACTAGGAGGGATCAATCTCTAGAGAAGGAAATTATGTTTGGTAAAGTGGAAGATCAGCATAAAAGAGGAATACCTCCAAGGAGACGGTAACAGCATTGGGCTTAAGTGTAACAATAATTGTGGGGACAACACAGGACCCCGTAGTGTTTTGTTCTGTTGTGCATTTGATCGCTATGAGTCAGAACTGACTCAATGACACCTAATAACAACAAACTGGTGTGATTCCATAGGATAAGCACTGGGTGGCTAACAGCAAAGTCACTATCCAAACCCCCAGTCACTCCTTGGACATCATATACAGGGTCACTATGAGTTGGAACCCACTGGCTGGCACTTAACAGCAACAATCAAGATGTTAGATTTTGTTTTTTCATTATTGTTCTCAGTTCTCTTGTATTTCTTTAAATTTAGGTAGGTTAATGCTATGGTAGCATAGTGTTTACGAATCGGGCTGTGAACCGCAAGGTCAGCAGTTCGAAACTACCAGCTGTTCCGCGGGAGAATGATGAGGCTTTCTGCTCCCGTAACAATTTACAGTCTCGGAAAGCCTGTACAGGGTCGCTATGAGTCGGAACCAACTCCACGGCACATGACAACAACAACAATGCTTCTTAGAAGCCAAGATAGTGAGACTTCAGCTCTCATACTTCAGAGATGTTGTCAGAAGCAACCAGTCCCTAGAGAAGGATGTCATATTTGTTAAAGTGGATGGTCAGAAGAAAAAAAAAAAGATGAAGACCCCGACTCCAACCAGATGGATTTGCACAGTGGCATCAGCAATGGGCTAACGTGTAACAACAATTGTGAGGATGCCATATGGCTGGGCAGTATTTCATGCATTGCTGTTGTTGGTGTGGAGGGCCGTCGAGTCGATTCCGACCCATAGCAACCCTGTATAGGGTTTCTGAGGAGTGGCTGGTGAGCTTGAACCGCTGACCTTGCGGTTCAAATGGCTTTGTAGTCTGGAGCATTAACCCACAACGCCACACCAGGACTCCATACATCTACTATGTCAACTATCTCCATTAAAAATATCTCAATCCAGGACTCCTTGTGTGACACTGTAAGATAAGCACTGGACCAAAAGGTCAGATTGAACCACAAGGTCACAGGTTCAAACTCACCAGCCACTCCGTGGATACCGTATACAGGGTCGCTATGCATTGGAACAGCACTTAGCAACAATAACAACAAAGTAAATCTAATGTTTTTGTGTTTCTTATAGGGAAAAGCCTATACTTTCCGTGATGACATTCTAAGTTCTTTATGAATGTAGACAATTCATACTTAAATTACTCTCCCCAGATATGCCATGAATATTCAGGCAGTGACAGCATAGAGAAGGCTATGTTGTGGTAACCAAGAACCATTTACTCTCAAAGATTTAAATTGTTCTTGTTGTTAAGTGTTGTCTAGTGGTTTCCAAATCATAGCTATCCTAAATAGGATCTTCAAGGAGTGACTGGTGAGTTTGAACCTTTGACCTTTCAGTTAGCAGTCCAGTGCTTATCCTAAAATAGAAAAGGTTTATTTCATAATCATCAAAGTTGAGGAAGGACTCTGCTTCATAGCTTCCTCAGTCTGAGATGTGGGCTGACAGCATATCTAGAAATTGCGAGAGGAAGGAAACAAAACATAAAACATTTTGTACTGACTCTTAAATGCACTCATTCAGAAGTGATGCACAGAAATTCTACTCATTATGAATTGTTGCCAGCACAAGTCATAATGTCACACTGAAGTGGAGAAATCAGAGTTTATGACTTTTCTAACACCTCTCCACCTTCCTCCCCTCCTCACTTTTCTCTTTTTCCATGTGATAAAAGATGCTTGATCTTTAATGGCTGAACTTCCTTTACATCCCTAGTGGTGTTTTGTTGATGTGGTTCATGAGCATGATAACAATATCAATACCACCAAAAAACATTGCTTTTTGAGATCCTACCATGTACCCAGAAATATGCTAGGAAAATTGTCAGTATTATCTCTTTGAATCCACAAAAGTTTGCTATGTAGGCAATAAGTCCTTTTTGCCAAAGAAGTAAAGATTGGATCAGATAGGTTACTGAACTTGTCTGTATTCACACACCTGGTACATGAATTATCAAAGAATCGAGTCCAAATCTGCCTGCCGACACATCCTTGTTGTTGCACATCATTCAGAAGTCTTTAACTTGCATAAACGAGTGCCTCCACCAACTCTGAGTTCTCTAGATGCACAGCTATGTTTGCATTCCTTTAGTATAAGGTGGTTTGGAAACAGAACTGATGTTGCCATTCCTTACTATGGCGTCATTAGAACATCAGTTCTACTTTTCCTTCTTTTGTGGCACTGTGGGATAAAACACTGGACTGCAAGGTCGGTTTGAGCCACAAGTTCATGGTTCAAACTCACCAACCACTCCCTGGAAACCCTATACAGGGTCATTATGAGTGAGAACCAACTCTACAGCACATAATAACAACAATGATTAAACAGTTCTGTTCGCATATGGTAAATGTCTCAACAAAGTTTAGATCCACATTTATTGAAAAAAATCTTGCTAAACTTTGTTGGCCATTAAACTATGGATGAATGCATTGGCCTTTTGTAGAAATGCAGTGGAACAATGGTAATTCAAGTCAGATTCTGAAACCTCCATGGAAGAATATTTCAGAACATAATGCAGAGTATAACTCTGCCTCTATAAAGCAAGTTGGCTTAAGTATTTTAAATATATCCAGTTTAATTGTGCTTTAGCAGCCCATTTACATGTTATGAACTCTGACTACATTAATTATAACTGCCACTTTCCATAAATAAATATCAGTAGCAAATAAAACTAGTATTCAATATTGTTTTGTAGTTCTTCAGGCATAGCCTGTCAGTAAATGGGCTACAGTCTTTGATAGTCATTTTACATTTAGCATGGTTAGCTCCAGTATAATTGGTGTGAAAGCAATGAAATTACATCATAATTTTAGAAGCAATATAGCTACCATATGCTTGTGTTATAATATAACTGTTGGTTTTTTGTGTAGATTACACATACCCCAGGCAACATTTAGAGTCATTTCAATTTATTTAGTGAAACTTCTACATGCAATCCATGGAAATGATGCTTAGTGAAACATTTAAAGAAAAATAATTGCTTAATTAAAAAATATATATGTGTATATGCAACTATGTTTATTTCCACAACTAGACCACTGAAAAAAAGTCCTTTAATATTTTACAATGAGATTATGGATAGGCAAACAGGAAATTCTCAGTGTCAGATCCAACAACACTAGCCAAGCAGTATTTTAATTTTTTCTGGGGTAACTATTTATAAAATAACATAACTCAATTTTTAAATATGCTGATTAAAAGTATCACTAGAAATACATAAGGTGCTGTCCAGTTGTTTCTGGCTCATAGTGACCCTGTGTAAGGTTTCTGAGGCAGGTCTGAACTGCCGACCTTACAGTTAGAAGTCCACTGCTTATCCTACAGTGCCATAGTAGGACTCTAAAATTAGAAGAGTCTTTGGGGTTTTACTTCATTTTGACATCATGTGGGATAGTGTCAGACCAAGATTAACAACAACAACAACTGAAGTTACATTAAGTAATTAAATATTGGTGCATCAATCACACAAAGCTATTATGTGGATTAATATTTGGACAAAAGGGTTGCCCATGTTCCCTGAATCTTTACAAATTGTTACCATACCTTTGCAATGTCATAGCAAATATTGTAGTGAAAAAGGAGAGTGGAATATTTTTCCTGTTCAACTATGTGCTTCAAAGATTGCTGAAATTGGAATTTTTAGAGAGTCAGAATGAATAACCATATATGTTAATTATGCTAAGTGTCCCTTGTTAATTATTCACTAATTCAGAGGATAGTTCATTTCCTTCCTAGCCCCTCACAGTTAGCTCTGTAAAGTCCTTCATTGTGAGCCCAGTGTAAAACCTGGATTGTCTACTATTGTGATTTCAAAGGCACACGACCTAGGCACAATTTGGCATTCAACGTGTTTTAAGTGATTTTAACAATGAACTAAATCTTTAAATGAACTAATATAGAAAGAGTTTAAAATGTAAATACTTATGTTGGAGGAATATAGTAGATAAGATTTATAACAAGGTGTACAACAGAGCTCTTGGTTTTTTGTGGTTTTGTGTTTTTTTTTCCACCCAGAGTCAGTTTTTATAGTTAAAGGGAGCGGCAGAGTATTGAGAAGTGCAATGCCACAAGCACTGTGGACTCCCTTGAATTCTGTTGTGATATTTTTCACTTTAACCTTGGAAGGAGGCTAAATAGTGAAAAATAATCATAATCCTAAATCTAAGCTTCACCTCAAACCCTAACCATAATCCAACATCATACCAAGGAAGCAGAAAGAAAGATTAATGTTGAAATGTACAGATAAATATACACATAAATTTTTTCCTCTTTCCTTTCCCTTCCCTCCCAATGACCCTCCCTGCAAATGCACAAACCATCTACCTCTAGATTTCAATTACAACCTCTGTTTTGGTCAAGGTTAGGATTCACTCATTAACTCTTACCTGTGTTCTAGTCCTTATTTCTGACTTTTTACTAGATACATCTGAGCCCGGGTGTAGCACTGTAGGATAAGCACTAGACTGTTAACCACAGGGCAGCATTCAAACCCTCCATCAGCTCTCTTGGAAATCTTATGTAGGGTCCTGGTGTGGCTCTGTGGGCTAATGCTCTGGACTGCAAGGTCATTTTGAACCTCAAGGTCATCAGCTCAAGCTCACCAGTTGCTCCTTGGAAACCCTATACAGGGTCGCTATGAGTTGGTACCAACTTGACGGCACTTAACAACAACAACATATGTTGGAACAGATTAAATGGTACGCAACAGTTATTGGATATATTTGCCATCATTTCAACTTCAATAGTCTTTAAAGGGCCTGTGACCCTAAAATTAGTATGAATAAATAATATTTTTATTATGAACAAATAATACTTCTCACTCTGAAAATTCCGCACAAATGTCTTTCCTCATTTGAATCAGAGATTCTTTCAACTCAAACTGGAAACTTTGACGACAACAATTTATGACACATCCATGCTTTAATCATTTATATGTACAGCTAAAGGACTTGCAATTTTTTCCCTAAAATATTCTATTCCATTCTTCTCCATATCCATTTCCATCAGGTTATCCAGGTTTTCATTTCCACATATACAACTCATTTGAAAGATTCCAATTTGTTCTTCTGAGGTCATGCATTTTACATAGGCAAACCGTGTTATTCTTTTGGGGATGGTGATTTCCTTGCTCAAGAATGTATGATGGGACTGGCTGCTCTGTAAAGCCATCTTTACATTTTCTCCCCGAATCCAGCTTCCTGCAGCCACCTCCGCCTGGCTCCTGCTCCTCCTCTGCAGAGGACTCTGGCAGCTCTCTCACCAGAGACCTCGAACTCACACTCCCTTTGTCATCCTCTGTATCGGATCACCAGTGTGCCCCATCATATCAGCTCTGAGATCACCACCACAAAGGATTTTAAGGAGAAAGGAGGTTGTGGAGAAAACAGAAAATGGAAGACACACACCGGTAATAGGGATGCTGAGAAGCAGGAAAATGGGGAACAGGAGGCTAACAGTGAGGTAGACAAGGAAGAGGAAGAAGATGGGGAGGAGGAGGAGAAAGATGACGAAGGTCATAGTGAGGAAGAAGATGGAGATGGAGAAGAGGAGGCCGAGGCAGCTACCAGCAAATAGACAGCTGAAATGATGAGGATGATGATATTAACATCAAGAAGCAGAAGACCGACGAGGATGACTAGACAGCAAAAAAGGAAAAGTTAAACCTGAAAAAGGCCACCATGACCTAATCAGTCTCCACTTCCCATCTCCGAATCTAAATGTGGTCACCATCGAGTAGAGAGTTCCACCTGCCCACTTTGGGCAGCGCCACCCACAGAAAACACTCGCTCACCAACACACCAACCAAAATCACTACGTAAATTTGCAACAGGGCAGAAAAAAGAACCAAAACTTCTAAGGCCCAGGCTTTTTTCTTAAAAGTACTTTAAAAATTAAAATTTGTTTGTATTTTTTATTTACATTTTATATTTTTGTACATATTGTTAGGGGTCAGCCATTTTTAACGATCTTGGATGACCAAACCAGCCTTTGGAGTGTTCTCTGTCCTAATTTTGATTTTACTTATGGTGTGACCATGTTCCTTATAATCTCAAAGGAGGGGAAAAAAACTTGTAAAAAAAGCAAAAACACCAACAACAAAAATTACAGTCTTATTCTGAGAATTCCGAGCATTCCAGTAACTTTTGTTTGTGGATGTACATAGCTGTACTCTAAGCAGTTGCTTTGTATGAGATGGCTGAAAAGACCAAATTTAAAAGGTTTCTTTTTCTTTTTTTGCTTTTGTCTATGAAGTTGCTGTTTATTTGGGGGCCCTGTTTGATGTATGTGTGAAACAATATTGTCCAACAATAACCCAGAATTTTATTTTGCTGAGTTGTTCTAAAAGAAAAGAATGTATGATGGTTTGCATTGTCTCCCCCCTCCTCCGATGTTGTTGTTGTTGCTGTTAAGTACCTTCCAGTTGGTTCCGACCCATAGCGACCCCACATAGGGTTTCCGAGGAGCAGCTGGTGAGCTTGAATTGCCCATCTTGCAGTTGAAATGGCTTTACACTCTGGTGCATTAATCCACAGAGCCACACCAGGACTCCAGTCATGTTGTGGGGGTGTGTATTTCATTTCATTGTTGTTACTAGATCTCATTTAACTGGTTCTGATTTATGATTACCCCAGTTAGCTCCAACTCATGGTGATCCTGTGTACCACAGAACTAAACACTGCCTAATCCTCCACCATCCTAACAATCATTCCTGTGTTTGACCACATCATTGCAGTCACTATCTCAATCCAACTTATTAAGCATCTTCCTCTTTATCATTGACCCTCTACATTAACAAGCATGAAATCCTTCTTGA
This sequence comes from Chrysochloris asiatica, assembly GCF_000296735.1. Classification (NCBI taxonomy): domain Eukaryota; kingdom Metazoa; phylum Chordata; class Mammalia; order Afrosoricida; family Chrysochloridae; genus Chrysochloris; species Chrysochloris asiatica. The sequence goes on from NW_006408703.1 coordinate 4,994,457, forward strand.
GGACTGGTCAGTCCAGACAATATGTCCAAAGTATATAAGAAAAAGTCTAAATTCTTAGGAGCATTCTGGCTGTACAAATCTCCTTCTGAGATATGTTCATTTTTCTTGCATGAATATATTTAATATTGTCACATAAATATTTTTCCTTACTCACCAGCATACAGATTACACTCTTACTGTTTACTGTTTTAGGGTTATTAGTTGTCATTTAGTCAATTTAGAATGAATGCAATCTCATATGTTATGAAGTATAACTGCTGAAATCATTTGTGCCACATAGGGACATTTTACTATGTATTACACTTTTCTGTAAAGGTAATTTCTTCATGTTACATATATACAATTCATTTCACCTTCATCTCACCCATTAATCTTTTAAATTTTTTGAATTTTGGAAGGTTCAGTTTAATTACCTCTTCCATTATATTTTAGTCCACTCAGATTTTCTAGGGCAGTTTGGTTAAAATAAACATGTTTAACAGAGGAACAGATGCATTCATGTAGATGTGGTATAACATGCTTTGTGGCTGAATTGATCTTCTAGTGAATAAGCACTAGACTGGCAACCATAAGGTCAACAGTTCAAACCCACCAGCTGCTCTGGGAAACCCTATATAGGGTTGCTATGAGTTAGAAGCAGCCTGTTAGTACACAACAACAACAGTGAAAATATCAGGAATGTTCTCTGCCAACTAGATCATAGGCTAAAAATGAGAACCAGACTATAACTGATATATTCACACATGTAATTACTTACTAACTAATTAAAAGACAGTTAAAGGAACAAAACACTTCCAATTTTTTCTGGTGTGGCGCTGCGGATTAATGTGCCAGACTGGAAAGCCATTTGAACTGTGAGGTTGGCAGTTCAAGCTCACCAGCTGCTCCTTGGAAACCCTATATAGGGTCGCTATGGGTCAGAACCGACTCGGTGGCACTTAGCAACAACAATAATTTATTCTAAGTGTGTTCTTAGAAAGGCAAAAATGAATAGTAGGATTTTCCTTTATATCAAACCTGATATTAAAGAATTTAAAACATTGAAACAAGAAATACAATGTTTATCTTTTTCTGCTATACTTCCGTGCCTTCTCCTTAAAAGTACCTTGTCTTTATTGGAAAGTAGGAAAAAACCTACTACTTCATTCCATTTTAGAAGGGATTGCAGTTGATTGGTATTAGTTGAGGGGATAGAGTAGCATCTCACTCTATGGAAAGTGCTGTCTTATCTCTCCTGTTGTTGTTGTTGTTAGGTGCTATCAAGTTGGTTCTAACTCACAGAGAATGTATGCATTATAGAACGAAACATGCTGGAACCCACTGCTTCTGCCACAGTGTCAATCCATCTCGTTGGTTTCCCTCTTTTTCTCTAACTCTCCACTTTATCAAGAATGACATCCTTCTACCTAGATTGGTCTCTCCTGATAATATGTCTGAAATATGATAGATGAAGTCATAGTATCCTGGTTTCTAAAGAGCATTCTGGCAGCACTTCTTCTATATAGATTTGTTTATTCTTCTAGCAGTCCATGCTAATTTTAATCTCCTTCTCTAACGCCGTAACTCAAATGCATCACTTCTTGAACCATTTTCTTGACTCAATATCCAACTTTCACATGAATATGAAGTTATTGAAGATACCATGGCTTGGGTCAGTCATCTAACTGACATGTTGGCTCTTGGACACTTTAAAGAGGTCTTGTGCAAAAGATTTACCTAATGAAATATGTCACTTGATTTCTTGGCTGCTGTTTCAGTGAGTGTTCGTAGTGGATGCAAACAAAATGAAGTCTTTGACATCAATCATTTCTCCATTTATCATGATATTATTTAGTGGTTCAGTGGTAAGGATTTTGGTTTTCTTTACACTGAGGTGCAACCCATACTGAAGTTGGTGGTCTTTGATCTTCATCAGCAAGTATTCCAAGTCCTCTTCACTTTTAGCAAGCAAGGTTGTATAATCGACATATCACAGACTATTAATAACTCTTCCTCCAATACTGATGCCTTGTTCTTCTTCATGTAATCCAACTTCTCAGATTATTTGCTCAGCATATATATTCAATAAATTTGGTGAAAGAATACAAGCCTACTACACACCTGATTTAAAACTATTCAGTGTTCACTTGTTCCATCCAAATCATTGCCTTTTGGTCTATGTACAGGTTTCTGGTGAGCCTAATTAAGTATACCAGAATACTCATTCTCCACAATGTTGTCAATAGCTTGTCATGATCCACACAGTCAAAAACGTTTGTATAGACTATATCATTACTAAGGATTTCTCTGGCAATCTCTGCTTTCAGCTAAGATCCATGTGATATCAGCAAAGATATCACTCATTCCACATCCTCCCCTGAATCAGGCTTGAACCTTGGGCAGTTCCCTATAAATGTATTTTTGTAGCTGTTGTATTATCTTTAGCAATATGTTACTTTCATGTGATATTAATAATATTGTATGGTGATTTCCATATTCTGTTTGGTTATCCCTCTTTGGAATGGACAAAAATATGCATTGTTTCCAGTTAGATGGTCAGGTAGCTGTCTTCCAAATTTCTTGGCACAGATGAGTGAGCATGTTCAGTGCTGTACCAGTTTGTTGAAAGATTTCTATTTATATTCCATTAATTCCCTGTGTCTTGTTCCTTGCCAATGCCTTCAGTGTCCTTTGGGCTTCTTCTTTCAGTACTGTTGGCTATTGATCATATGCTACCTCTTGAAACAGTTGAACATCAACCATATCCTTTTGGTACAGTGACTCTGTGTATTCCTTCCATCTTCTTTTGATGCTTTCTGCATAATTCAATATTTTCCCCATAGAACCCTTCAATATTTGCATTGATTTTTTCTTCTGTTGTTTCAGTATGAGAAATGCTGAATGTGTTCTTCCTTTTTGGTTTTCTAACTCTAAGTTGCACATTTATTATAATACTTGACTTATCTTCTTCAGATGCCCTTTGCCATTTTTTCCTCAGCTCTTTTACTCATTTCTTCCATTTGCTTTAGCATCTCTATGCAGGAGAGCAAATACATGTCAGAGGCTCTTCTGACATCCATTTTGGTCTTTTCCCTGTCTTATCTTTTTAATGTCCCTTTGCTTTCTTCCTGTACGATGTTCTTGATGTCATTCCACAACTATTCTGGTCTTCTATTGGTGTCTAATACATCAAATCTGTTCTTGAGATGATATCTGAATTCAGCTGGGATATGTTCAATGTCAAATTTTGCCTTTTGTAGACATTTTAAAATTTTATTCAACTTCAGTCAATTTGCATATAAGCAATTGATGGTCTGTTCTACAGTCTTCCCCTGGATGGGTTTGGCTGATGATATGGAGATTATCCACAGATGTAGTCAATTTGATTTCTGCTTATTTCATCTTGTGAGGTCCATGTGTTTTTTATGCTGCTTAGAAAGAGTATTTCCAATGAAGAAGTCTTTGATCTTTCAAAATTATATCATGTGATCTCCTGCATCATTTCTATTAGCAAGGTCATATTTCCCAACTATTGATATTTCCTTTTTGTTTTCAACCTTTGTATTCCAATCACCAGTGATGATCAATACATCTTAATTGCTTATTAGATTAATATCAGACTGAACAAGCTGATAGAATACTTCACTTTCATCATCACTGCCTTTATTGCTTGGTGCATAAATTTAAATAATAATGATACTAGCTGATCTTCTTTTTAGGCATACGGCCATGGTTCTATCACAATCAGCATTATACTTCAAAACAGATCTTGAAATGTTCTTTTTGATGATGAATGTGACACCATTCTTCTTCAATTCATTGTTTCCAGCATAGTAAATCATGTGATTGTCAGATTCAAAATGGTCCATACCAGTACTTTTCAGGTCACTAATTCTTGTTGTTGTTGTTGTTGTTGTTGTTGTTGTTGTTGTCAGGTGCCATCGAGTTGGAACCGACTCATAGCGACCCCATGCACAGCAGAACGAAACAATGTCCGATCCTGGGCCAACCTCACTACCGCTGCCACACTTGAGTCCATCAATGATGCCACTTGGCTGATTCATCTCGGTAGGGTTCTTCCTCTTTTTCTCTGACCCTCCACCTTACCCAGCATGACATCCTTCTCCAGTGACTGTTTCCTCCAGACAATATGTCCAAAGTATGAGAGACAAAGCTTAGCCATCCTGGCCTCCAAGGAGCACTCTGGCTGAACTTCTTCCAAAACAGATCTATTGATTCTTTTGGCAGCCCATGGCACTTTCAGTATTCTTCTCCAACACCACAACTCAAAGGCATCAATTCTTCTACGATCTTCCTTATTCACTGTCCAGCTTTCACATCCATATGAGGCTATTGAAAACACCATGGCCTGGGTCAGGCACACCTTAGGCCTCAAGCTGATATCTCTGCTCTTCAATACTTTAAAAAGTTCCTGTGCAGCAGATTTGCCTAATGCAATACGTTGTCTGATCTCTTGACTGCTGCTTCCGCGAGTGTTGATAGTTGATCCAAGAAGAATAAAGTCCTTGACAACTTCAATTCTTTCTCCATTGATAAAAATGTTGTTTATTGGTCCAGTGGTGAGGATTTTTGTTTTCTTGACATTGAGATGCAATCCATATCGAAGGCTGTGCTCTTTGATCTTCATCAGTAAATGTTTCAAGTCCTCTTCACTTTCAGCGATCAAGGTTGTATCATCAGCATATCGCAGGTTGTTAATGACTCTTCCTCCAATCCTGACACCACGTTTTTCTTCATAGAACCCAGCTTCTCATATTATTTGCTCAGCATACAGGTTGAATAAGTACGGCAAAAGAATACAACCCTGTCTCACACCTTTCCCAATTTTAAAACATTCAAGCTACACTAATTTTTAGGATTAAGTAATTGTTTAAGCAATCTATTTCATTTTGGAAGACTTTCAAATTTCCTAGTTTGATACTTTGTACATTCCATGTTCCAATTACCAATGGACGTTTGCAGCTGTTTCTCCTCATTTTAAGTTGTTTCCATCAGTAAATGATGGTTCTGAATGTCTTACTTCATTCATGTCATCACCATCAATTAACCAGACATATTTTGAGTGCCTTTCCACTTAAGGGTCTCATCTTCTAGAACTGTATCTGCCAATATTCTGGTATTATTCATCATGTTTCAGTATTCGATATTCTAGTGCTTTCTAACAATGTTCCACTGCTATTCATAAGGTTTTCAGTGACAAAATACTTAGAAGTAGGTCCATCCCTCTTTCTTCCTAGTCTTAGTCTGGAAGCTCAGCTGAAACATGTACACCATTGGTGTGCCCTACTGGTATTTAAAATACCTATTTCATAGCTTCCAAGGCAGGCTGTTTTACTATGTTTTTCATTATCTTACAATGCACCATTCTTTCTACCAATCTAGTAGTGTGGTGCTGTGGTTAATGCGCCAGACTGCAAAGCCATTTGTACTTCAAGGTTGGAACTGACTCGACAGCACTTAACAATAACAACAACAGTAGTAATAAAAAGCCATTATTGAATATTTAGTGTGCAACGTGCCCTTCCTAGACAGTGTTTCATTTAATGTGCATAACAGTCCTGAGAAATATGCCTTATTACATCCATTTTTCTAATGAGAATGTTTAAATTTACAGAGGTTGAGTTGTGCTCGAGCTCACACCGTCTTGCAGTGGCAAGGCTAGAATTTAGGGTTCTGATGTCATAGTCGGAACTCTTAACCCTTGGATCTGTTGTTCCAGAAAGCTAGAATTTATAATTTCCTCATGAGATAAAAAGAAAAAATGAATCCATGCTCTGGCTATGATGCCAACACAGAAACTTCAACTTTATTTGAAATTTTTGGATCCATCTTCAGATTAAAATTATTATATCTCAAAAGATTCTCCACAAGAGCATATTCAGAATTCAATTATACAATTCCTGTCCAAGTTTTAATGACCTTTAAAATGTGCACATGTTAATTTTAAATATTTTTAAATCAAACACTTTTCTACCTGGTTTTATTTGTAAATAGACTAGCAACAACAAAAACATTATTTGAAATTGGTAGTTCACAGAATGTCATTACTTTATAAACCTATTTTTATTTAAAGACAATATTTTATAAATACATAAATAACACAAAAATAAGAATAGTTTTTAAAAATATATACCTTCTTTGAGTATAGGTAATGCATGGATATTTATAGATTGAGATATTATAACTAACTAGTATTTATCCTCAAAATCATAGAGCTGTAGGGACTTCCCGTAGAAATTTATGTTTGAAGAGATTCTAAATTAAAGGCAATTTCAGTGGAGAGTAGAGGGGGTCAATAGTGACAAGTGTCTAATATATTCTTTATGGTCATTAGTGATATCTGTTGATTTGCAAAGCATATCTTGAGGCTTTGCTAAGCAATAATCACATGGTGATGAACTAGAATAGGTGTTATTGCATTCTATTAAATTGTACTTTACAGTGTATCTGTACGGTTACATGTAATCCAACAATATAACATTTGCTAAGCAAAAGTAGTTTAATGTCTTTTCTAGGCAAGTAAATGGCACAGCTAGTGTACATTATTCTCAACAGGGAAATTCAAGTACATTTTGCTTCTACTGACAAAGAGATTAAATAAGGAAAATCCAATTTAATATATCAATGTTCCAGTACTAACCTGTGTTAAAAACAAAATCCTAAAATAAGATATTTATCACTGTCTTCAGGAATATGGGTTTATACATTTAAGGCTGTCAAAATATCATGTCTTCCTTTATTTAAAAAAAAAAAATATTTACACTTAAGCTATTTATCAAACAACAGAACTTTCACTTATGGACAATACATGTAGAAAGAAAAATGTTTTTGCCTCTCTGGATATCTTTTAAGCCTTTTCTAGGTACCAGGCACAAGAACAAGTATTTAGTTGACTTTTTAATTAAATTCTGTCACCAGATGTGGGCTGATGTGTAGACTGAAGAATGCAGTATGTTTCAATTTTATAAAGAAGAAAAGTAAGATTGAAAGAGTTTTAAAAATTACCCAGTGTCACACAGCTAGTAAATTTCAGAGCCAAGCTAGAAAGCTCAATTCTTCCAACTTCAAGGCCAGTTAGTGGCCTTATCATAGATGCTACACTGCCTTGGGCCATGCATTTCTATTCACAAAATTGAGCATTTTTCAGTGTAATACATATTTTTGATTTGTAATAATATGATGAAAAATTTAAAGTTATTCTGTCTTGTGTGGTTTTAAATAAAATTGCATTGTTGTTGTTGTTGTTGTCAGGTGCCATCAAGTCAGAACCAACTCATAGTGACCCCCTGCACAGCAGAACGAAACAATGTCCGATCCTGGGCCAACCTCACTACCACCGCCACACTTGACGCCATCAATGATGTCACCTGGCTGATCCATCTCGTTGGAGGTCTTCCTTTTTTTCTCTGACCCTCCACCTTACCCAGCATGACATCCTTCTCCAACGACTGTTCTCTCCGGAAAATGTGTCCAAAGTATGAGAGACGAAGCCTAGCCATCTTGGCCTCCAAGGAGCACTCTGGTTGCACTTCTTCCAAAACAGATCTATTGGTTCTTTTGGCAGTCCATGGCACTGTCAGTATTCTCCTCCAACACCACAACTCAAAGGCATCAATTAGTCAAAATATAAAGGTCTCAATTTAGAAATTTTCCTTTTACTATTTCACTATTAATATAATGAATACTTAGATGACACATAAGACAAGGTTAAGGACAGGAGTAAAGAAAGAAATATAATTTGTTCATTATCTTTGTGTGTGTATGCAAGGAGTTAGGGTAAAGACTAGTATTAGGTCTATTCTAGGCCTAGGACTTGATTTAGCATTAGGGTTAGGTTAGAACAAAGTTTAGTGCTAGAGGTAGAGGATGTGCTAAGGCTAGGAAGAAGAAGGCTTAGTCTAATTTTAGGGTTACAGTTAGGTTTATTTTATTCATTCTTTTTTCTTGAAATTTACTTGATTCAGAAGCTCTATAGCTTCATTTGGAAGTTCTGTAACCACTTTATTCCCTCTTTTTACTTTTTGTCCTCTTTTATTTATTTATTTAATTTTTTGCAATTGGTGTCTCTGGCCTTGAAGTTGGATGAACTGAGTTTTCTATCTTGGCTCTGCAATTTACTAGCTGTGTGATACTGGGTAATCTTTTAAAACTCTCTGAATCTTATTTTTCTTCTCTATAAAACGGAAACATATTGCATTCTTCAGGTTATACAGCAGCCCACATCTGGTGACAGAATTTAATTAGAAAAATTTAACTAAATACTTGTACTTGTTCTTATGCCTGCTACCTAGAAAAGGTATATATATATATATATATATATAGAGAGAGAGAGAGAGAGAGAGAGAGAGAGAGAGAGGAAAAAGCTTCTTCCTTCCTACACATATTGTCCATAAATGAAAGTTTTGTTTTTTGATAAATAGTTTAAGTGTAAATAAATTAAAATAAAGGAAGACATGATATTTTGACTGCCTTAAATGTATAAACCCATATTCCTGAAGACTGTGATAAATATGTTTAACTTTGAATATTTCTATATCTGGATTGAGTTCTGGGTAATAGTGTCATATATGTCAGTCTCAGGTTGTCTATGTCCAAAAAGTTCACTTTGCCTTTTTTTATAAGTTATTCTGGTTTTTATACATTATTTTTATTTCTGTTTAGAAATTTCCTAATTTCACCACAGTATTTGATGGACAATTTTGATGGGTACATGATTCTTGCTTGGCTTTTTTTTTTTTTTCTTTCAGGATTTTATATATATCATCCCTTTGTCTTCTTAAGATCTCTGGTAGCATAGTGGTTTACGAGGTTGGCTGCTAACTGTGAGGTCAGCAATTTGAGTTGTTCAGCTACTTCGAGGAAGAAAGATGAGGCTTTCTGCTCCCATAGAGGTTTAGAGTTTTGGGAGCCCTTTCTAGGGTCACTGTAAGTTGGAATTGAATCCATGACACATAATCAGCACCATACCACCAATGTCTTCTTGTCTGCATGGTTTCTGGTGCAAAAGCAGAGTTTAGTTTTATTAGTTCTCCTTTGTAGATAACTTCTCATTTTTCCAGAGCTGCTCTTAGGATTCCTTCCTTGTCTTTGATTTTGTAAAGTTTGTGTATAATGTGTCTTAGTGATTTTATTTTGGGGTCTATTTGGAGTTTGCTCAACTTCTTGAATGGCTATCTTCTTGTCTCTCCTTTTGTTCTAGGGAGAAAACTAAGAAAACATTAACATACAATCATCAATTAAATATAAATATGACACCACAATGTCTTGGGGAAACCAGACCATTTTAACTTTCAAATGTTGGAGTATCTCAAGCAAGTGAGCAAAATACAGAAAACATAATACAATAAATGATATCAGAACTACTTGATAAGGACTTAGAAGAAAACTTCCAATAAGTCTTGGACAATTTTCTCTGTTTTGTTTCTTATTTTCTTGTTTTGGGAGTCCAATCACAACTAAGTTATTCTTCTTGATAGCGTCTCACAAAAATCTTAGGCTTTCTTCAGATTTTTAAATTCTTCTTCTTTTTTTTTCTGATTGTTCATCTCAAAGATGAATATTTAAAAGATTTGTTCAATGCACAGAAATTCAGCCTTCTATTGATTCAATTCTACTACGCTGCACTTTCAGTGTATTATCTATTGCTGAAGTCTTCATATTTGTCTTCTGAATTTCTAATTGCTGTTTTTGTATGATTTCCAATTTTTCATTGATTTTTTTCAGTTTGTTTCCTGAGTTCTTGTTAAGTATTGTCTGTGTTTCCCTTAATTTTGTCTGCAGTTTTCACATTCTCTCACTCTGTAAGGTACCTGAATATCATTCTTTTGAATTCCTTGGCAAGTAGTTCTGATATCATTTATGGTGTTATATTTTATAACTCTTTATTTTGGTCACTTGTTTAAGACATTCTAATATTTGGAAGCTAAAATGATATGTTTTCTCCAACATTGTGGTGTCATAATTATATTTAATTGATGATAGTATGTTGCTGTTTTCTTAGGCACTCAATACCTGTTTCCTAGTGGATGTGATAGAGACTGGAAGTGTGAACATAGTTCTCTGTTTGCTGTTTGTGTAGTATAGTTGTGGGAGGGACCATGCCCCTCAGAAGGAGGAGTGGTATATATGATGCTCAAGTCCAAATTTAGCAGAGGCTACTGGTGGGGCAGTAGCGTAGCAGTTACAAATCAGGCTGCTAATCTCTCAGTCAGCAGTTTGAAACTACCAGCTGTTAAAGTTCAGGCTTTCTGCTCCTGTCAAGATTTACAGCCTTGGAAACCCTGTACAGGGTCTCTGTGAGTTGGAACCAACTCCACGACACATAACAACAACAACTGGTGGGGCAGGGGAGGATAGGTGGGCACTGGCAGCTGGATTTTTGAATTTGGGGCCTGGACACATCCTGGCTACAAGAAGGGCATGTTAAAGGGGCACAGGAACAAGGGAGAATCACACCCCATGTACCTCCAACCTCCAGCCACTTGCAAAATCTCAAGATAACCACACAGCAGAAGGCCTGCCTATAGTACATTCATTTTTCTTCTCTTGGTTCTGTTGTTCTTTTCCCTCTTCCAGTTATCACTCAATCCATCTCTCTGTTCTAACCTTTGAAGTTCAGGGTTTCAGGGTCACCCTCTATATGTTTCACTTGTTCTGTCACATATTTGTGGTAGTCTGCTCAGTGCATCTACCCACTTCTTCATCTTCTCCATTATCTTTTAATTAATGCCCTTTTTCCAGGAACATTTTAAAGCCTCTCATCTGTGTGTGTGTACACACACACACACATACAAAGAGAAAAAGAGGGAAAAAAAATCACTGGTAGTGCTGTGGGGGAGCACTTAGCAATTACCAAAACCTTGGTGGTTCAAATCCACCTAGCAGCTCTGTAGGAGAAAACTATGGAGATCTGATTCCACAAAGATTACAGCCAAGAAAACTCTATATAACGGTTCTATTCCATCACAGGGGTCTTCATGAGTCTAATTGACTCAACAGCACACAGCAACAACACCACCCATTGTTAAATCTGACCAGTTGTCCTGAAGTCAATTCTGACTCATCTGGAATCCATGTATTTCTAAGAACTGTATTCCATAGGGTTTTTTCATAGTTGTGACCTTTTAGAAGAAGACTGCCTGTTCTTTCTCCAAAGTGGCTCGAGGTGGACTTGAACTGCCAACCTCTTAGTAGTTAGTGCTTAACTCTTTGGGCCAACCAAGTATAGATAGATAGATAGGTGGATGGATGGGTGGATGGATGGACAGACAGATGGACGGACGGAAGGACAGATAGATAGATAGATATAACCGGAAGTTAATAACTACACTAATGTAAATAATATAAAATTATTTTATAGTAATAATTGCATAAATGAAAGTTGTGTCTTAAGTCTATATTATCATGAAATTGCAAAAATTATTATTTGAAATGTATTTCTTCTATTAAATATTTTGCAGATAAAGTAACTTGCAAGTGATTTTAAAATGCTCTTGCTCATTGTAACAATTGACTTTTCAAAAAATATTTAGCTTTCCTAGATATATAATGGCATATTAATATTAAATTAGGTGACTAATTTCCTGGTAAATGAGTACAAGTTAACTTAAAAAAATAATAAATAAAGCTCATTAAAACAATCTCTGTAATGTAACTGATAATTTGTCTCTTTAAAACTTTAATATATCTTTCTCATTTTGTAGTAAATCAAATGCAGTCAGCTAATGATAAGTGATAATTAAAAGACACTACAATAGAATTCATATGGATGTTTTATTGTGATTTTTCTCATCGGATATTTAACATTTATGTTTGGATTATTAAGTCCTCACCTAAACCTGTAGATAATGCTGTTCATGTTTTTCTCAAAATATTTCAAACACAAAACTGAAAACTCATGCTAAGTAAGGAGGTTGATTTCTACTATACAAAATGGTCTGATTTTTTTCCACACCCATTCCATAGACAATTATTTCTGTATTTAATTCCTGAATACACAGTTCTTTGGATTCTTATTCACAATATAGGATTTATGTTGTTTTTGTTAAATGCCCTCAATTTGGTTCCAATTCATAGTGATCCTGAATAAGGTTTCTGAGACTTTTAATCTTTGCCAGAGCAGAAAGCCTCATCTTTCTCCCATGAAGTACCTGGCAGGCTTGAACGGTGGACCTTATGGTTCAAGTCCAGTGCTCCCATAAGATGTATGATGTCATTGCTGTTGTTAAGTACCATGGAGTTGATTCCAACTCATAGCAACCTTGTAGAGGGTTTCCAAGGAACAGCTGGTGAGTTTGAACCATCTACATTGCTATTCAAATGACCTCATGGTCCAGTGCTTATCCAAATCACCACACCAGGACTCCACATAAGGGTGTAATAGTAAGTTTCCAGTCATTTCTAATCTCAAAAACATGTGAGGGTGCTTCCAAAAGTTCATTGAAAATGGAATCAAAGGATAATGAAATTTTGGAAGTTCCTTCATATATAGTGGAGTCTTGGTGTGGCAGGATAATAAATTGGAAAGCAAGTTCAGTTTGAGCTGCAAGGTTGGTAGTTCAAACTCACCAGCTACTCTTCAGAAATCTTATACAAGGATTCAATTCGATGGCATTTAACAACAACAATATACATCTATCTATCTATCTATAGATAGATAGATAGATAGATAGATAGATAGATGTATATTGTTTTATTTATATTGTGATATATATATATCACAATATAAATATATAGATAGATAGATAGATATCACTATATATATATATATATATATATATAGAGAGAGAGAGAGAGAGAGAGAGAGAGATGGAGCCCTGGAGTGGTACTCTGGGTTAATCAGCTGGGGAACATAGTTGGTTTGAACCTCGGCGACAGCAGTTAAAACTTACCAGTCACTTCTTGGAAACCCTATACAGGTCAGAACTGACTCGACGGCACTTAACAACTACCCCACAACAACAAAAATTTATCTATAACGAGACCTGGTGTGGCGCTGTAGGATAAGCATTGGACAGCTCACCACAGTTCAAACTCACTAGCCGCTCATCAGAAACTCTCTGCAGGGTTGCTGTAAGTCAGAACCAATTCCAGGACCATAACAACAACAACAATTAATCAGGAATATGCAAATGCTTCCTCCTTTTTCTTCACAGAAATCTTGAACTAGCCAGTGGTTCCACACCTCAAATAATTCCTTATATCTATTCTCATTTTTTAAATACATGTGTGTGTCAAAAATTATCAGCACTCTGGCTGATTTTATTTATTTTAGTCAACTTTTAGAAAAAACAAATGTATCATTTTTCAACATAATCTCGTTGCTTTGCAATACACTCCGTCCTTCTGCCAACAAGCTTTCATATTTCCTTATTTTAAAAATGTTTAGGCTGAGCTTCCAGCCATGATTCACTCCTGTCCTTACTTCTTCATCAAAGGTGAATCTTTGTCCTCTAAGGGCTGCTTTCAGGGGACCAATCAGGTGAAAGTCTGAATGGAGCAAGATCAGGATTTTAGGGAGCATGCTTCAGGACCTCAAAACAAAGTTTTTGAAGAGTCTGAACAGTATGAGCAGAGTTGTGAGGACATACAAGGTCACAAAGTCATTGGATAACAGCCCCCACTTTTAGTCAGACACTTTTGCTTCAACTCTTCAGTGAGTATCTCACTGTAAACAGCACTGTTGATTGTTGAACATTTTTCCTGATAGTGTTCTAATACTGGCCCTTGACAATCCCAGAAAACTGTAAGCATCAACTTCCCAGTTGATGGTTGACTTTTGAACTTTTTCTTGGTTGACCATTGAGGATGTTTCCATTCCACACTCTGCCATTTACTCTCAGTCTCATAGTGATGGATCCATGTCTCATCACCAGTAACTATTTTTTTTAAGAAAGTTTTATCTTCCTTCAAGTATTGGTGCAAATTTTATTTGCATATGTCCAAACACTTCTGTTCATGCTCTTCAGAGAGTTGTTTTGGTGCCCATCTCGCACAAAGTTTTCAAAACCTAAATCTGCGTGGATTATTTCATAGGCAGAGCCATGGCTGATTTGTAAATGAGTTGTATCATAATCCATTGTCACTCATCTAATGGTCAGAGTCATTTTATATTCATGTTCAATTTTCCTATCAGCTATGGACGTGGATGCTCATTTTAACATAACTAAAATGCAGCTAATTTGTGACTCACACTAGTATATTTAATTACAATGTTAATTATAATGTGGTGGTAGTGGTTATGTGCCATGGAGTCAATTCCGACACCTAGCAATCCTATATAGGGTTTCCGAGGCTATAACCTTACGGAGGCAGATAGTCTTGTGTTTCTCCCTTGGAGTGGTTGGTAGATTTGAGCAGCTGACCTTGCAGTTGGCAGACCAACTGGTAACACACTACACTGCCAGAACTCCATTTAGTTGTAATTAAATAAGTTAAGTATGTTTAATGCTAAGACAGTTTTTATATCATCAATAAATTCCTTAAAACACACAAATAATGTCTAAAACAGAGGACAGTATTACAAGTGTTTTTCTTTTTTTTTTTTTTTTTCATTTCAAAGCTCTATAAAATGTTATCTTGGTTCTATCCTTTGTTAATACAGTACTTTAACAGAATCTGTACTCAATTTGCTACACCAGGGAATGCCTAGACAATGTCTGTTTAAGGTAATTTCTTATAGAGTACAAGTTAAAGAGATGCTTTTCCAAGGATCTCTGCCTACTACCAGAAAAAAAAATTAAATAAAATTCTCCAACAAGATTATAGCCAAAGCACATGATTCACAATATGCACAAAGCACATGATTCACAATATGTTTAAGTAACAAACATTTTATCTATGCTTAAGAAAAGGGTAAGTTTATTTAAAGTTTAATATACTTGTTTCTTCTCTTGTTTATTATCAGATAAGCCAAAAGTTAATCATACTCACACTGCTTCTTTGAAGTTGTCTTTACTAAATGTTGAGTCATTCTGACTCATAAAGACCCTGTATAGGGCTTCTGAAGAGCAACTGGTGGGTTTGAACTGCCAACATTGTGATTCAAACTGACCCTGCAGTCCAGTGCATTATCCTACAGAGCCACACCAGGACTCATGCTTCTTTGAAGTGGAAGCAGTTTAAAGAAAGAGAGTCAAGACAAGAAGGGAAATTTTACTTAAGTGACACAATGGTAGTAACCAATGGCAAATTCAAATATAAAAGATGAGAATAGACATAAGGAACAATTTGAGGGGTTGAACCACTGGCTAATATAAAACATCTGGAAGAAGGAGGAAGCATTTGCAGTTATTGCTTATTTGTTGTTGTTAAGTAGTTCTTGACAAGTATTTAAAGTGTTTACCATTGTTGTAAACAGGAATTTAGCATGCTAAATTACCTCAACAACATTATAAATTGGGCATAAATTGATTAAATGGTGACACCCTATCTATGCCACAGCAAGACTGCAGAACGTAGCAGTCTGGATCATGATCCTGGGATCCAGATCACCTGGAATTGCATGAGAACATGGCATTTCTCAAGCTGGGGGAACTGAAGAAAAAATTCAAGCCTTGACTTTCGTTATTGAAAGATTCTCTGGGAAAATTACTGAATGATGCAGAATGCATCAAGAGAAGATGGAAGGAATACACAGAATTATTGTATCAAAAGGAAATGGTTAATGTTCAACCATTTCAAGAGGTACCATATGAACAAGAGCCAATGATACTCAGAGAGGAAGTCCACAGTGCATTGAATGAATTGGCAAAGAACAAGGCACCAGGAATTGATGGAATAAAAATTGAAATCTTTCAAGAAAGTGAGGCAGCACAAGAGGCACTCACTCATCTCTGCCAAGAAATTTGGTAGACAACTATCTTACTGACTGATTAGAAGAAATCCATATTTGTGCCCATTCCAAAGAGAGGTGACCCAACAGAATGTGGAAATCATCGGACAATCTCTTTGATATCTCAAGCGAGTAAAGTTTTGCTAAAGGTAATACAGAAACAACTACAATCATACATTGACAGAGAACTTCCAGAGGTTCAAGCTGGATTCAGAAGAGGCTGTCAAACGAGAGATATTATTGCTGATGTCCGGTGGATCTTGGCTGAAAGCAGAGAATATCAGAAAGATGTTTACGCATGCTTTATTGACTACGCAAAGGCTTCGATTGTGTGGATCATGATAAGCTATGGACAACATTGAGAAGCATGAGTATTCCAGAACACTTAATTTTACTTCTGAGAAATATGTACCGGACCAAGAAACAGTTGTTCAAACAGAGCATAGGAACACTGAATGTTTTAAAATTGGGAAACGTGTGCGACAAGGTTGTGTTCTTCCACCATACTTCTTCAACCTGTATGCTGAGCAAATAATACGAGAAGCTGGGGTCTATGAAGAAAAACGTGGTGTCAGGATTGGAGGAAGACTCATTAACAACCTGCGATATGCAGAGGATACAACCTTGCTTGCTGAAAGTGAAGAGGACTTAAAACATTTACTTATGAAGATCAAAGAGCACAGCCTTCGCTATGGGTTACATCTCAATGTCAGAAAAACAAAAATCCTCACCACTGGACCAATAAACAACATTCTTATCAATGGAGAAAAGATTGAAGTTGTCAAGGACTTCATTCTTCTTGGATCAACTATCAACACTCATGGAAGCAGCAGTCAAGAGATCAGACGACATATTGCATTGGGCAAATCTGCTTCACAGGAACTTTTTTAAGTGTTAAAGAGCAGAGTTGTCAGCTTGAGGACAAAGGTGCGCCTGACCCAAGCCATGGTATTTTCAGTAACCTCATATGGATGCGAAAGCTGGACAGTGAATAAGGAGGACCGTAGAAGAATTGATGCCTTTGAGATGTGGTGTTGGAGAAGAATACTGAAAGTGCCATGGACTGCCAAAAGAACCAATAGATTTATTTTGGAAGAAGTGCTCCTTGGAGGCCAGGATGCCTAAGCTTCGTCTCTCATACTTTGGACAGATCGTCAGGAGAGAACAGTTGCTGGAGAAGGATGTCATGCTGGGTAAGATGGATGGTCAGAGAAAAAGAGGAAGACCACCGAAGAGATGGATCAGCCAGGTGGCATCATTGATGGCATCAAGTGTGGCAGCGGTGGTGGGGTTGGCCCAGGATTGGACATTGTTTTGTTTTGCTGTGCATGGAGTCACTGTGCGTCACTTCTGACTCGATGGCACCTGACAACAACAAAAGAAAAACAGTTATAGGAAGGTTGTAATATGTTCAAAGTATTGTTATGTATTGGATATCCAATGGTAAAAAGGAGTTCTCAACAACTGTAGCCTCTCATTTAGATTATCTGACATAGGCTGGATTAGGAAGCAGAGAGAGAACAGAAGATATACCTGGTGTTGTGAAAACAGGTATCTTTCAAGATCAATTTTCAAACAGGATTATCTTTTCCTGCTAACAGGGATTGAAATAATCACCATAGCTGTTTGCAACAGTGGGGAAACTGATTACAAAGATGGTGACAGCCACTGAGAACTTATCCTACATTCTTTTGGTAGCAGGTAAAGCAGGTTTGTGAAGCATACTTGACGAGCTCAATGTTTGGCATAAAAATAAGTAATACATGTTCAATCCAAAATACTCATATTTTGAGCATGTACATAATAAAATAAACATTGTTTATTTAATAATAGAGGCCTGATGTAAGGAGAAACACCATCATCGATATGGTAGGCAGAATAATGGTCTCCCAAAGTGTTCACCTTCTAATTTCTGAAATCTATGCACATGTTAAGGAGCTGTGGTAGCATAGTGGTTACAAGTTGGGTCCGTAACCTCAAGGTCAGCAGTTTGACACTATCAGCAGTTCTGAATGAGAACAATAAGGTTTTCTGCTCCCATAAAGATTTACAGCCTCAGAAACCCTATGCAGTAGTAGGAACTAACTCCAGGACACACCATTATCCCCATGAACATATTATTCACATGACAAAAGAAACTTTGGACATTTGATTAAATTAAGGCTCTTCATATTGAGAAATTATCATGGATTAACTAGTTGGGCCCAGTGTAATCACAAGAGGGAAGAGAAGAGAAGAGAAGAGGATCTGATAATGGCAGCATAAATAGAGAAAGAGTGGGAAAAGAAGAGGGAGAATGGGGAGGGGGGAGGGAAGAGACATTAAAATTGCTGCATTGGCTTTGAAGATGGAGGATAGGGCCAAGGCAGAAGGAAGGCACAATTCCCTCAGAAACCAGCATAAAACAGGGAACAGATTCTCCCTTAAAGCCACCAAAAGGAACACAGTCCTGCTGACATTAGTAACTCTGGCCTCAAGAACTGTAGGATCTTAGTCTCAATGTTTTAAGGCAATGTGGTTGTAGTAATTTGTTACAGCAGAATTTGGAAAGAGACATACAAAAAGAACAGTTTGAATGCACACAAATTCACTGCCACCAACTCAATTCAACTTATGGTGGCCCTCTAGGACAAAGAGGAGTCCTGATGTGGCACCATAGGCTAAGTACTTGGCCTCAAGGCCAGTTTAAATCACAAGGTCAGTGGTTCAAACTCACCAGCTGCTCTTCAGAAACCCTATACAGGGTCACTGTGAGTCAGAACTGAGTAGACAGTACATAACAACAAGGATAGAGTAGCACTGCTCCTGAGGGTTTCCAAGGCTGTAAATCTTGACTGGAGCAGTCATCGTTAACTGTTGGAGTGACTGGTGATTTTCAGCCACTGGCTTTGTTGTTCACAGTCCAATGCTTACCCCATTGCACCACCAATACTTTTTTTAGTGGAAACACTCACACACAAATACACATCAAGACTTAGACATTGCTATATTATTGTAAAAGTTTAAGGAAAGATACCTATATTAAAGGGAAAAAAATTGTATTTGTTAGTTACCAGTGTTGGTGAGGTGGCGGGGGGTGGGGTGAAGAGTAGGGGAGTCTAGGGAAGGGACAGTAGAGCACAGGGTAGGAGTTAGATACATCATAGTTTGGGTCTTGGGGAGAGAAAAACACAAGAAGGCGGAGGAATGGAGGACAAAGTAGATAGGGGAACACTACGGCAGGCTTGCATGTGCTAAATGACACAAAGGTAAATAGTGATGCATGCTCAAATTTGGAACAACAGGGATCTGTGAAACAGGGATCGAGACATAGTCTGAAGAGGGGAAATAATGTTAAGATGTTTGACTGGCTTATAAATATTGGTTTCCCTTTCCTACTATTGTAAAATAGACACTTGAGGGTGATAGAAAGGAATGTCAGGAAACACAATTATAGAAAACTTGTAAGCCCATCTTCAGCCTATAACTGATTGGAATACCTAAAAAGGGTTGTAGAATTTGCCCAGTGAAATAGGCTTCTTGTAGAGCCTTTGCAGTGCATAGGACCTTAGGTGGAATCCTGAGCCTCATCCAGAACCTTCTGAGGTGGGACATTCCCACTATAAAGAACAAGCAGACCACCCTGGAATATCTAGAGCAACAGAAAATATATCTTTAAAGAAAGACCTGCAGGATCTGGCAGTATGTTTAGCTACTACAAGAACAAACAAGATGTTTGCAGGGGAGCCATCAAGGCAAGCAATCAAGTCCCTTCAGAACAAACCCCCCTCCAAGACTGAAACTCAAAGGTAACACAAAAACAGGCATGGAAATTTGCTGGTGACCATGTTGGTCTACTGGTGAGCAGAAGAAGGGGAAAGGCAGCAATAAAATGAAATGGGCTGAGTTCAACCACATTCCATAGACTCCTGTTGACCTGGCTAAGGGAGAGAAAAGACAAAGGGCTGGTTGGTCTGAAGTGTGGTGAAGCCTGAGGACTGCTGAGCCCATGGACAAGGACATAGCCATGGAGGACTAGAGCTGAGAGTAAAGTATCCTGCTGCTGTGAAGTGAGGGGAGATGCACAAGAACAACCAAACTTGTAGATGGTACTCATTTGACCTAGACTTGATAATCAGAACTCAACTAGAGGAAGATTAAAAAAGAACTATTTTTGATAAAGGAAATGAGTGTAAATTGCTACAATTAGATGAACTTGACCTTTACTTAAAATTACTAACTGAGAGGAAATGAGTCTTCAAATCAAGTATC
Organism: Chrysochloris asiatica; assembly: GCF_000296735.1. Classification (NCBI taxonomy): domain Eukaryota; kingdom Metazoa; phylum Chordata; class Mammalia; order Afrosoricida; family Chrysochloridae; genus Chrysochloris; species Chrysochloris asiatica. The sequence continues at coordinate 5,014,540 of NW_006408703.1, forward strand.
AATCCTATCCCCTCGATAGACAGTATAGATAGAAATGGGCACCTTAGACATTGGCTACCTGTAATGAGGGCGCAATAAAGGCATAAAGTGACTGCCTTTCAAGTTTTCAAGAGAGTTTAGTTTAAGAGTGTGTGGGATAAGGTAGAGTCCCCACTGAATAGTTTTCATCTTGTCTAGAAGGGTCTGGTGAAAAGAGGTGGGGATAAGATTCTTATGATTCAATAGTGAATAATTGTTATCATGACTAATTGCGACTGTCATAACTAAAAAGGTAGAAGTTTTGTAACAAAATGGGGGAGTAGTTAATCTTAAAGTCCAGAAATGAAGAAGCCCTAGGACCATCAAGGGAGAAGAGCACAAGCGGAATGTGGGACCCTATCCAGAAAGCATTGACACCAGAGATTGAGGCCGTGATGATGACATGGAGATATGGAACAGCTGAAAACTCTGGACACAAGGAAAGAGAGGGACTGGGCAATGGCAGCAAAGAGGCAGGCTTGCAGAATGTGCCCTTTGGGTGTTTAAATTATTATATATTCCTGAGTGTTTTTGTGTACACTCCTCCCTCCCCTGCAAAATAAAATACAACAAACAAAAAACAACACAGAGAAAATGGAAGCAAAATCTGTTGAATGATGATTAATGGAGGAGATTGTAATCATTGCAACGAAACAATGGTGAAAAGCTGATGATGTTCTCCCTTGTAAACTATCACTCAGTTCTCAATAAATCTTTAAAAAAAAAAAAAAAGACTTAGCCATTGCTAGATCTGGACTACTGCATCAGTGACTAACACTGTTGTTGTTATTGTTAGGTGACATTGAGTCTGCTAGTACTGATGGACCCTATGTACGACAGAACCAAACACTGTCTAGTCATGCACAATCCTCATAATATTGTTATGTTTGAGCATATTGAATGCTAATTAACAATTCTTGTATGACAAATTACTAAAATTGCACTCATTGTACATTACTATTTGTTGTTATTGTTGTTAGGTGCCATCGAATCGGTGTCCACTCATAACGACCTTATGAACAACAGAACTTAAACATTGCCCTATCCTGGGCAAACCTCATTATTGTTGCCATATTTGAGCCCATCAATGCAGCCACTTGGCCAATCCATCTCCTTGGGGGTTCTTCCTCTTTTCTCTGACCATCCACCTTACCAAATATGATATCCTTCTCCAGTGACTAGAGCTTCCTGACAATATGTCCGAAGTATGAGAGAAGAAGATTGGCCATCTTGGCCTCCAAGGACCACTCTGACCACACTTCTCCCAAAACAGATCAATTAGTTCCTTTGGCAGCCCATGACATTTTCAATATTCTCCTCCAACACCATAGCTCAAAAGCATCAATTCTTCTACGGTCTTCATCATTCACTGTCCAGCTTTCACATGCATATGAGGTTATTGAAAATACCATAGCTTGGTTTAGGTGCACCTTAGTCCTCAAGCTGACATCTTTCTTTTTCAACACTTTAAAAAGGTCTTGTGCAGCAGATTTGCCTAATGCAATACATCGTTTGATTTCTTGACTGATTTGTTTCCATGAATGTTGATAGTTGATTCAAGAAGAATGAAGTCCCTGACAACTTCAATCTTTTCTCCGTCGATACAAATATTGTTTATTGGTCCAGTGGTGAGGATTTTTGTTTTCTTCACATTGAGATATAATCCATACTGAAGGCTGGATATTTGATCTTCATCAGTAAATATTTTAAGGCCTCTTCACTTTCAGCAAGCAAGGTTGTATCATCTGCATATTTCAGGTTGTTAATGAGTCTTCCTCCAATCCTGATGTCATGTTTTTCTTCATAGAACCCAGCTTCCCAGATTATTTGCTCAGCATACAGGTTGAATAAGTATGGTGAAAGAATACAACCCTGTTGTACACCTTTCTTAATTTTAAACCATCCAGCATTCCCATGTTCTGTTCAAACAACTGCCTCTTGGTCCAGGTACAGATTCCTCATGAGCACAATTAAGTGTTCTGGAATACTCATACTTCACAATATTGTCCATAACTTGTCATGATCCACACAATCTAAAGACCTTACATAGTCAATAAAGCACAGGTAAACATCTTTCTGGTATTCTCTGCTTTCAGCCAAGATCCATCAGACATCAGCAATGATATCCCTCATTCCACAGCCACTTCTGAATTCAGCTTAAACCCTGGAAGTTCTTTGTCAATGTATGCTTGCAACCATTTATGTATTACCTTTAGTAAAACTTTACTCACATGGGATATCAAAGAGATTATCCGATGATTTCTGCATTCCATTGGATCACCTCTCTTTGGAATGGGCACAAATACGGATCTCTTCCAATCAGTCAGCCAGATAGTTGTCTTCCAAATTTCTTGGCAGAGATGAGTGAGTGCCTCCTGTGCGACCTCACTTTCTTAAAAGATTTCAATTTTTATTCAATCATTTTCTGGTGCCTTGTTCTTTGCCAATTCCTTCAATGCACCTCACTACTGTAGATGTGTAGAATACGTTGAAAACTATTCTCTGTTACTGATAATGTATTCTTCTCTATTATCTTCACCAGGTAAGTAATTTGTAAATCCAGCAAACAATAATGCAAAGAGGTTGCGTAATTCCTGAATGGCCAAACCTTTAGTTTTTTAAGCATGCATTTGACTTTTAGGTCTATGAGGCTAGAGATCATATTTTATTACTCTTTCCTTATCTAATACTCAGCATAGATTATGGCACCAAGTGAGTTATCATGGAAAATTTCTTGAGCTCAACTGAAAATAATGAAAATTAATCAATGCTTCTTACACATTTTCTGTTTAATCTTTTTGTGTGGGATATTTGTTTTCTACTTGCAGATGTGTGCATATGTGTGTGTATGATTACATATGTGTGTATTTTATATTTCAGCAGATGTTTTGTGTCTAGAATTTTTTTTTTCTTTAGTAATAAAGGATTTCTTGCTTTAAGAAAACATTTATTTGATCTCCATCCAGAAATCTAAGTGAGACCTCTGTTCTTGAGACAGAGGAAAAAAGAATAAACTGATTTATAACAATCTCACACAGCTTCCAAAGTTAGTGTAGTGATGTTCACAATTATAATAAAATGAGATTATATAATGATGGTGATGATGATGTAATAGAACTATTCTTCATCATTCTTTATTAAAATGCTTATGAGCAAAGGTCAATATAAATATACATTTACAAGTAAAAAAATCACATGGAATGATTTAACAAAAAAGGATTAAGCTCATTAATATTCAGCAAATGTATATTCTAATCCACAATAAAGCTATAAACACAAATTTCTGGGATATTAAAGACATATGGTTGCAAACTCTGTGCACGATTGTTGTCTGGTAATCTAGCTGCCCAAATAGCTCTAGAATGGAATGTAACAAAACAGATTAGCAGTCTCATCTGAGTGCTAAATATCTTACTGCAATCTACAGCAGACAAGGAAACCTCAAGGTCTTCCTACATCTGAGAATTCAGTGAAGATAGACTAAATCCAAAATATTTACATTTCTAGTACATCACTTCTTCCTTACAAAGAACTGCTCAATTGACTCCTCATTTTCTCCATTAAAACCACAGTACTATTCACTATATTCTGTCTTTGGCTATAAACAAGTAATTAATCAAACTCCAAAGAATAGTTAAAAAGAGTTCTTTTTATGTGCTTGTGTCTCTAATATAATATAGCTCTTCCCTAACCTGCCATTTTTCTCAGGCCCTGTGTTCTTACATATGTGCAATGATAGTAACTATTGTTATGAAAAAGTTGGAACAAGTTTCTGAAAGGATTCCAAGACATTATGCCCTCCTAGACCACTTCTCTCTATGTTTCCCTTTTTGAAATTCTGCTTTGCTCCTACATACATTCTTTCATAGAACATGATAAAACATACTCTAGATACCCTAACCTCTTCCATGACATAATATTCAAAAGGCTTCCTCCAAATAGCTTGCACACTAATCTAGAAGCTGTTCAAAAAGTGAAAACTGAGATTAAAAGTAGCTTTCAAATTCATGCAGTCTTTATAATCATATTTATATGATATTAGAACATATGGTCAAATAGCAGCCAATTCAGTTAAAAGGAGTTTTGAACTAATTAGAGGTGACCTTCATGGTGACCTCATGGACACAGGCAGCATATAGATTGTCATATCAGATAAGGAGAGACCAAAAGAATCAAATTAAAACCAAACCCACTGTTATCGAGTGGATTCCAAACAGACAACTTCATCTTTCTCCTGGGAATGGTTTGTGAGTTTGAACCATCAGTCTTGCAGTTAGCAACTGAACTCTTATCCCATAGTCCCATAGTGCCACCAGGGTGCCTTAGACCAAGAGAAAACACAATGCAAATAAGAAAGTGAAGTGATAGCTCAGTTTTGTTATTGTAATATGGATTGATAATTTGTAAAATAATGCATGTAAGTGGGGGAAAGAGAGTGAGAACAACAGTTTATCCATTTAAATGCATAAATGTTTGATTTGATTGATGAATGTTACCTACAAACCTGTAGTCAAAGGATATGAGATTAACTTAACCTAGGTGGCAGGAAGCAGCCATAGGATATCAATCATTTCATTTAAACCTAGACCTTCACAGGTGAGCTCACAGGTTTATGTGACTATGTGCTTAGGCTTTCTTTATTTCTTCATTTAATTAACCTAATTTGGATTACAGCTGAATTCAATTTAATTTATCCAATCAAAGCACCTCTTGGTTCAATGGGTTAAGTGTTGGACTGCTAACCACAAGGCCAGCAGTTCAAACCATGTGCTGCTCCACAGGAGAAAGAAGAGTCTGAGGCTGTCTGCACCCCTAAAAGATTGACAGTTTCTGAAACATTAAGGAATAGTTTTATTCGGCCCTATAGTGTCTATGTGATTCAGAATCAATTCAGTGGCAGTGAGTTCTTTGGCATCGTCTCCATAAACATATGTTAAAATATTAGTAGAAGCCTCTTGCCACTCTCAGGATGAATGTAGTGTTTAAAAGTAGCACTAGTCAGGTATACTCATCATCCAAAATCAAAAGGGTAGCATTTACCCAAATACAAAGTTGAGAAAGGATGGGAAGGAAAATGACATGGAAATAGGAACCAGAGGATAGAAGGATAGAAGTAGGCTAACTGTTGTTGCATGGAGGGGATCACAATCACTGAGATGAAACAAAATGTATGATTTGTTGAAGAGAAAACTGATCATCTTGGCTCAAATCTTTACAGGATTAGATTTCCAAGTCTTTACTCCCATGGAACAGCTGGTGGATTTGAACTGCTGATCTTTTAATTAGTAGCTAAACAATTAACCTTGTGCCACCAGCACTTCTTATAAATATACACATACCTATACATATACAGGACAACGTATATATATGCAGTTGACCCTTGAACAATATGGGTTTGACCTTCACAAGTCCAATTAAATGCAGATTTTCAAATTGTGTGGGACATTAATTATCTTGATAATTGAACAGTTCATCTTTCCACAAACTTGCTTATTACAGTAAAAAGTGATCTCTCTCAGTTCTGGTATATTTTTCATCCTGTTTAATGAAGTACTGTAAATCTTTACGTACACCAGGGGATCCGTATGAAGAGCCAGTAGTGATGCTGAAAATGCTCCCAAGAAACAGTGAAAAGTAGTTACATAACCAGAAAAAGCTGAACTGCTTGTTTGATATCACCATTGATTCAAGTCTGCCTCTGTGGTTGCCTGCATTTAAAAAAAAAATGAATCCAGCATAAAGACCATAGTAATATAAAGAAAAAGAAATTCATGGACTCATTGCTGCACGTACATCAGCAGTCACGTATATCTTAGCTTTTAGCAAAATTGTTGTTGTTGTTGTCAGGTGCCATCA
>NW_006408703.1:5022313-5033372 GCF_000296735.1 Chrysochloris asiatica
TTTTCCTCCTTTCTTGTCTTCTTAATGACTTTTCACTCTCTTCATGTATGATGTTCTTGATGTCATCCCACAAATCTTCTGGTCTTTGGTCTTTAGTGTCCACAAGGACATCTATACAAGCCTACCAGCTACTTCTTAGAAGAAGGATGAGCCTTTCTGTTCCTATAAAGATTTACAGCCTTGGAAACTCTATGCAGGGTCGCTATGAGTCAGAATCAACTCTTTGCCAGTGGGTTTGGCAAACTTTCCTAAGGAGTCTGTTGTGGTGGTGGTGGTTATGTGCCATGGAGTTGGTTCTGACTCATAGCGACTCTGTATAGGGTGTCCAAAGCTGTAAATCTCTACGGGAGCAGAAAGCCTTGTCTTTCTCCAGTGGAACAACTGGTAGTTTTGAACTGCTGACCTTGCGGTTCACAGCCCAATTCATAGCCACTATGCTACCAGAGCTACTTAAGGAGTCTGTAGGTGGCACAAATAGTCAAAAGGTAGGTAGAAAAAACTCAACCATCACCCTAGAGTACCTTGGCTGAGGCCTAGCCATATGATTTTGAAAGGTCACAGTTTTGAAAACTCTACATAGTATATTTCTAAATTACAACACATGAGGTCGCCATGTGTTGGAATTGACTCAATAGTAATTGACTCAATAGTAACCGGGCTGTTTTTGGTTTTGAGACTTTCCTGAACCCATTCCAGTATTCAATTTGAATTCATCAGTTAAACCTTGACATTCTACATAAGCAAGAGCTCCCCTTTCTTGTTCATTACTTTGTCTATTTAGTTTTGGTAAAGAATCATAAATATTTTTTAAATGTATCTATAATTCATTATTGTCATTAATTATTTAGAGTCACAAATTGTTCCATATTTGGTCAGCAGAATATTCTTTATTCTGGTCCAGTGTCCTTGTGACCAATTCCATCACTTTTCTTTAGCACTTTTTGATATTCTAGTATAATGTGAAGTTATATGTGTATCATGTACCCATCCTGCCACAATTTACATGTTGGGCTGCTTGTCAAAGTCTCAGCTGTTTAATATACAAGCTGCTTCATGGGAGAAAAGGGAGGCTTTCTGGTCCTGTTAGGATTTACAATTTCTGAAAGTCTACATAGGGTCACCATGAGTCAGAATCAACTTGCTGGCAGTAAGAAAATTCCTTTTGGTAAGAAGCCTCAGTGGCGCTGTATGATACATACTGCACTGCGGTTGGCAGTTCAAACCTACCAACTGCTCCTTGGGAGAAACATGAGACTTACTTCTCCCATCAGGATTTACAACCTTAGAAACCTTATACAGGGTAGTTAGGAGTCAAAATTGACTTGATAGCTTGGGTTTGGTTTTGGGGGTTTTTATTCCTTCCAGTTATGGATGGATTATATTAGAAACCAAGATCTGTGTGGTAGATAGCCTTATTCATGCTGAGGTATTGCTACTTTTGGATTCTACCATAGCTAAAGCTATTAAATATAGAATGCACACACATGTCTTCATAAACATATATACTTACATATAGCAATACATACATAAGTATCTCCCTGCATGTAAAATATGCACATTTACGTGTATAATGACACATGCACATATATACGTATATATTGTTGTACTGTTTAGTGCTGTGGAGTCAATTCCTACTCAGCAACCTTGCATAGAGTTTCCAAGGAGCAGCTGATGGATTTGAACCACCAAACTTGCTGTTCAAACCAACCTTGCATGTATATATAGTCCTGGTGTGACTGTAGAATAAGCACTCGACAACAAGGTTGGTTTGAATCACAAGGTTATCGCTTCAATCTCACCAGTCCCTCCTCAGAAACCTTATATAGGGTCACTACAGGTCAGAATCAACTCAATGGTAACAATATATTAGCAACACACTACAATATATACTCTGGATTCCTGGTGTGGCACTGTAGGATCAGCACTGCACTGCGAACCATAGATAGGCAGTTCAAACCTACCAACTGCTCTTTGGAAACTCTATACAGGGCTGGTATGAGTCGGGGTAATAACAACAACATACATATTCTAAAGATCATCGGGCCATACCAATACCTTCAATTGCATTTCTCTCCAGTCAGATTATTTCTGGAGTGATGCTGTAGGATTACAACTGGACAGCTAACCACAGGTTATTGGTTGAAAGCTATCAGCCACTTATAGGAAACTCTGTACAAAGTAGCTATAAGTCAGAGGAGACTCGATGGCACTTAACAACAATATTCCTTATTTGAAGATTTCTTTTCCATAATGATAATTCTGATTCTCAACAATATGTACACATTTACATATATACTTAATACTTTAATGATTCTTAAGGAGCTCTGGTAGCATAGTGAGTATGAATCAGGCTGCTAACTTCAGGGTCAGCAGTTCAAAACTACCAGCTGTTCCGCAGGAGAAAGATGAGGCTTTCTGCTCCTGTAAAGATTTACAGCCTCAGAAACCCTGTACAGAGTTGCTAAGAGTCCACTCCACAGCACATAACAACAACAACAACAACATAATGCTTCTTAAATGGTTTCAGAATTACTTAACTCGTACCACATCCTACCATACAGACACAAATCACACACTGCAACACTAGACCTACTAAAAAGATTTTAAGATTTGTTTGCAATTTTTCCCATTATCACATCACCAGAGAATAAAATATATTTATAAATTACCTTAATTATTTTTTTCTGTTTATATTTCTCTTTAATATGGTTGTGATTTATTTGAAAAACTGCTCTATTTATTTTACTTTTAGCTTATTTCATTAAAAATGGATGTAAAAACTAGTATCCAATATAAAATTACTTTTACCATAAACAACCTTTTACAATGTAAAGAAATAATCATTGCTTGAATTGAGCCATTGGTGTACATTTGTTTTAATATAGCTAAATAAAATGAAATTCCATATTAAAAAATATGCTTTTTGGTTTTCAAAATGAGAAGGGATTTTCATTCTTGCCATTTAATGTTTTGACTATATAGCTGAGGAAGGTATTTAATTGACTAAATATTCAATTAAACAGGGTCTTTCGAGGTGCTTTCTCTCTGAATGGAAGTATTTTGCACAAATTGTACTTTTTAACCAGGGCACATGAGGGTTTGACCCAGAATGTTTGCTGACAGGGGCTCAGCGTCTCATTGGCCCACTGGTTCTCCTAATTCAGAAGCTATTAACAGGTCAAAGTTAATTAAACCTGTGGCATATTATAAATGCAGCTGTTGTTATTTCTTAGTCTATCTGGGATGTTAGATAGTTTGGTATACTTTAAAGAGCTTTATATTCAGCATCTGACAGATTTGAATTAAGTTCTTATCTCCAGACCTTAGAAAAAGACCATTTCATACTTTACATAATTTGAGTTACTGCAAATATAAGAAAAATATGTACCTATTTTTTGTAGTGTTATTATTATATATGTATCTATTTGAAATTTATTGGTATTATCTTCTTTCCCTATCATCTTTTACAGTAATTTTCATCATTTTTTTTGTGTGTAAGTTTTTAGGTCTAGAAAAATCATCTGGTTTATATTAAACTTAATTAAGTGTTCTCTTACTAAGTGAAAAGTTGGCAATATGAATTTACCAACAGGAACCTCAGAAGATAACCATGGAGATCTGATTCTGCAAGGTTACTGTCTCAAAAACCCTGCAAACAGCTCTACTCTGCACACATGGGGGTGCCATGAGTCAAAACTAACTGTATGGCAACTAACAACACGTAACTATATCTCCATATAGAAGTGGTTACCTATGTTACAAGGAGCTTTGATAGCATAGTGGTTATAAATCAGGCTGCTAACCTCAAGGTCAGCAATTCAAAATTAACAGCTGTTCCATGAGGAAAAAAATGAGGTTTTCTGCTCCCATAAAGATTTACAGACTCAGAACCCCTGCGCAGAGTAGGTGTGAGTCGGAACTGACTCCACGGCACACAAATGCCACCAGCTGTGTTACACCCTGGAATTATGTACCACAAACAGACCTTAAATTATCACTACATCATTTAATTTCCAGAAATAATTCATCTATTATCTTATTTGGGTCTCCCAGTCCCATGATGATTGATTGTTGGGACATCATTTTAATTCAGAGTCAATTATTGCACTTCTATCAGTAAGGATGTGGTCTATTTCCTATATTCTGTCCAAGATTAATATTCTTCAAAATCAGTATTATTTTCTCTTCTGCCAGAAACTTGATATCCCCTGAGCCAGCTATCTAGTCTGCTGATACAGAAGCAGACCTAATTGGGAACATAATCCTGATTCTGGCAAATCACAGATAAAAAAAGAATCAACTAGATTCCTTAATCTTAAAATGTAAATTTCACATACAAAGCATACAACATAATCTCAAATTGGGCACCACACACAGACAGCAGAATTTACCTAGCTCAGAATTTACTTAACCAACAATCTCAGCTATTGCCAAACCCTTAGCATCACTTGACATTTTCTTTCCTTATGTAGTAAAGAAAGACATTGCAGTTTAAAAGACCTACTCCATTTCTCCTACATTGTTCTTCATTTTCAAGAACCTTTCCAAACTCTGTATTAGATTAGGTTTTCTATTTGAATAGATATATATATCGACTCTTTAGTTTTTAATTCTTTATATTTTCCATCACTATAAATCTATATGCAAAAGACTGCTTACTGTGAAAACCATGTCTAAAAATTTTTATAGGCTTTAGAGGCATATTCTGTTTGCACAGAGGGTACCTAAAGTAGCAAAAAATAGTATTGCTAGAATCTTTCTTCAACCAATAATGGACAAGTAGTTAATGATAAATGCCCCTGTTTATATGTCGCAGACAACTCTGAGATAAGATCTGTGTTGTTTACCAGATTAATCCATATCCATTAGGAATGAGTTCAAATTGTTCTCAATGATAACTGGCTTCCTCATCTATTCAATATAGGGTTTCTAGAAGGAAACATGACTCATATTCAACTCTCCTATTTGAATTTTATCACACCTGGAATGAAGCACTCAAAAAACCCTATTTATACTCAAAATATTCTCTCAAAGTCTTCATCAAGGGGAACACAAACGAAACAATGGTTTGTGCATGGATTTTTGTGTGTTTTTTTTTTCCTAAAGAATGAGATAAAAAGAAATCCAGCTCTAACCTATATTATAAATGTCTGGTTTTAGCTTCTAATCTTTATGATGAAGCTTTTGATGACAAGAAGTTAAAAACATATTCTAAGAATAATTACTAATCTCTACGGAAATCTTGTAAGCCTGTCTTCAGCCTGTAACTGATTGGAATATCTGAAAGGGGTTCTAGAATTTGCCTAGTGAAATAGACTTCTTGTGGAGCCTTTGTAGTGTATAGGACCTTAGATGGAATCCTGAGCCCCATCCAGAACCTTCTGAGGTGGCACATTCCCACTTGAAAGGACAAGCAGACCAGCCAAAAATAGCTAGAGGAACAGAGGACACTTCTTGAAAGAAAGACCAACAGGAAAATCAAAACCAAAAATGGCAATTTGATTATCTACTACAAGAACAAGCAAGTTATTCACTGGGGAGCCATCAAGGCAAGCAATCAAGTCCCTTCAGAACAAATCCCCCTCCAAGACAGAAACTCATAGGGAACTCATAAGCAGGCATGTAAGCTTTGCTGGCTACCACATTGGTCTCCTGGTGATGGGAAGAGGGAAAAAGGCAGCAAAGAAGACATGAGTTGAGATTTACCACCTTCCCTAAACTCCCGTCGACCTGGAGATGAGATAGAGAAGAGGAGGGGTTGGTTTATCGAAAGTGTGGTGTGAGACCTGTGGACTACTAGGCCCATGGACAAGGACCTAGCCACAGAGGGCTGGAGCTGAGAGCGAAATGACCAGCTGATGTGAATTGAGGGAAGATGCACAAGAATGCCCAAAAAAAGAAACAAGCTAAAATTGATACAATTTGATGAACTTGACCTATACTTATGAAATTAGTAGCTGAATTCTACTAATATACCAACTGAAAGGGAAGGAGTCTTCACATCCAAGATCAATTCTATCCCCTCTGTATACAGGGTTGATGGGGATGGCAAACTTCGACATTGGCTGCCTAAAATGGGAGGTGCTATAAAAACACGAAGTAACTGACTTACAAGTTTTCAAGAGATGAAGTTTCAAAGTATGTGGGGGAAGGTAGAATCCTCACTTAATAGTTTTCATCTTGTCTAGAAGGGTCTGGTGAAAGAAGATGGGGATAAGATTCTTATGATTCAATAGTGAGTAATTGTTACTCAAAAGTTCATGAAAGCCTTTGTTCTATTCCCGTCATTAAAGTAAACTTAACTTGAGGACCTTCCAACCTGAGGGGCTTTTCGTCTGGCATTATATCAAACAATCTTTTGCCACCATTCGTTTTCAGTGGTGAACCATCCAAAAGTGGTTTGCCTCTCCTTCTTCCTAGTTTGTCATAGTTTTGAAGGTAGGCAGACATCTGTCTACCACAGATGACCCTGCTACTTAAAATACATATGGCATAGCTTCCAGCATCACAGAACATGTGAGAAACCACAAACAGAAGAGTGGTTGATGGGTTACATAGGTTACTCACTGTAAATTAATAAATTGGCATTCTAATTTTACATGTGAACTGAACTGATAAATGTGATTTGGCCCATAAGGGATGAATGAAATCATGTTTCTGCCATAAAAATAATATACATAGTATTGCCGAATTTTGCAGATGGAAAAGTTTTCTTCCATGTCAAAGTATTCAAAGGTACTGTAAATAAACTATGTAACTAGAAAAAAAGAAAAAGAAAAGAAAGAAAGAATAATTACTAATCTCATTGACATTGGACTAACTTAAAAAAAAAAAAACTTCTAAATTTTCTGAAATGTCCAATTGAACTCATGACATTGGATATCTATCTTGTTTTTTTCATCATCTGCATATATGAACAAGCTCAGAAAAATGAGTGGGTATTTGCTCTGCAACTACATAATAAAAGGACTTAACAGTTTTGCCTATCTTAGAAAAAGTCAATGTCCTAAAGGCAATGTCCATCTACATGTCCAGAGGTAGAATTTTCTGCAACAATTAAGTCTTAGTCCTCTAGTATAATGTCTTCCTTTTGACACTATTGTTGCAACGTCTTAACAGATATAATAAAAATATAGCAGTCTTTGTTTATATCATCTTTCAGTCTCTGGTATGTTAATAGATATTTGTCAAACACGGGAAATTGAATGGAAAGTGGCTTTTCTAGAATGCCACCAATAGCCAGTGAAATGTTTGTGTTCTTGGGAAACCTAGTAAAAGTAAATAAAGTAGTATTACTACTAGGATTCCAGTTTAAGAATGCAAGGCTTTTTTTTTTTTTTTCAAGTTAAACAAGTTTAAACATATCTCTGTGATCATTAATTATTGCAGACAAATTCTCTCAGTAATACACTGCCCTAGTCTCTTTCATTGTTGTTAAGTGCCATCGAGTCAGTTCTGACTCATTTTTGTCCTCTATAAGAGTCCTGATGTGGCACTGTGGGTTAATGTTGCTGTTGTTGTCAGGTGCCATTGAGTCAGTACCAACTCATAGCGACCCTATGCACAGCACAATGAAACACTGGGCCAACCTCACTACTGTTGCCACTCTTGAGTCCATCAATGCTGCCACTTGGACAATTCATCTCATTGGGGGTCTTCCTCTTTTTCTCTGACCCTCCACCTCACCAAACATGATGTCCTTCTCCAGTGACTGGTCCCTCCTCACAATATGTCTGAAGAATGAGAGAAGAAGTTTGACCATCTTGGCCTCCAAGGAGCACTCTGGCTGCACTTCTTCTGATATGGATCTACTGGTTCTTTTGGCAGCCCATGGCACTTTCAATATTCTCCTCCAACACCATAACTCAAAAGCATCAATTCTTCTACAGTATTCCTTATTCACTGTCCAGCTTTCATATGCATATGATGTTACTGAATATACCAACTTGGGTCAGGCGCACCTTAGTCCTCAAGCTGACATCTTTGCTCTTCAACACTTTAAAAAGGTCTTGTGCAGCAGATTTGCCTAATACAATACGTCGTTTGATTTCTTGACTGCTGCTTCCATGAGTGTTGATAGTTGATCCAAGAAGAATGAAATCCTTGACAACTCCAATCTTTTCTCCATTGATAAGAATGCTGTTTTTGGTCCAGTGGTGAGGATTTTTGTTTTCTTGACATTGAGATGTAACCCATACCGAAGGTTGTGCTCTTTGATCCTCATCAGTAAATGTTTTAAGTCCTCTTCACTTTAAGCAAGCAAGGCTGTATCATCTGCATATTGCAAGTTGTTAATGAGTCTTCCTCCAATCCTGATGCCACATTTTTCTTCATATAATCCAGCTTCTCTGATTATTTGCTCAGCATACAGGTTGAATAATTATGGTGAAAGAAGACAACCTTATTGCACACCGCTCGACTGCAAAGTCAGTTTGACCACAATGTCAGTAGTCCAAGCTCACCAGTCATTCTTCAGAAACCTTATACAGGGTCACTATGGGTCAGAACCAAGTTGACATCACTTAACAACAGCAACAATAGGTTTTCAGAGGAATAGCTGATGGGTTTGAACTGCCAATCTTGCAGTTAGTAGTCTAGTTCTAATCCTATAGCTCCATACCAGGACTTCTTGCTGTTGTTGTTAGTTCCAACTCATAATGACCCTGTGCACAACAGAATGAAAAACTGCCCAGTCATGCACCATCTTCACAATTTGTTACGCTTGAGCCCATTGCTGCTGCCATTGTATCAGTTCACTTCCTTGGTGGCCTTCCTCTTTTTTGCTGACCCTCCACTTTTCAAAATATGATGTCCTTCTTCAGGGACCGCTCCCTCCAAAACATTTGTCACATCATCCTGGATTCTAAGGAGCATTCTGGCTGTATTTCTTCCAGGAAATATTTGTTTGTTCTTCTGGAAGTCCATGGTAATGTTCTTGCCTATACCATAATTCAAATCCATCCATTCATCTATAGTCTTCCTTTTTAATTGTCCAACATTCACATGCATATGAGGTTACTAAGAATACCAAAGTTTAGGTCAGGTGAACCTTAGTTCTAAAGCTGATATCTCTGTTAACACTTTAAGGAGGTCTTTACAACATATCTGTCTAATGCAACACATCTGGTTTCTTGATTGTTGCTTCAATAAATGTTGATGGCGGATCCAAGCAAAATTAACAACTTGAATCTTTTCTCCATTTATCATGATATTATTTATTGGTCTAGTTGTTAGCCTTTTTTTGTTTACATTGAGGTACAATCTGTACTGAAGATTGTAGTTTTTGATCTTCATCAGTAAGAATATAAGTCTTCTTTGCTTCAGCAAGCAAGATTGTAGCATCTGTATATTACAGTTGCTAATAAATCTTCCTCCAAATATGATATCATGTTCTTCTTCATATAATCCAGTTTCTTGGACTATTTGCTCACTTTTGTCATGATCCACATAGTTGAAAGCCTTTGAATAGTCCATAAAGCACAAGTAAACAAGTAAAGCTTTCTGATATTCTATGTTTTCAACCAAGTTCCATCTAGCATCAGCAATTATATCCCTCATTCCATGTCCTCTTCTGAATTCAACTTGATTTTGGGCAGTTCTCTGTTGACATACTGTTGCAACTGGTTTTGCATTAACTTCAGCACAATTTTATTTACCCAGGACTCCTTACAATACCTTTAAAAAATGAATATTTGTGTCATGGGAAAAAAACACTTTCAAGTCAGGCCTAATATCAAATTTTTAACAAAACTCAAATGAGCATCTTCCCAGATCTTTGAAGATTTGCAAAAAGTTTACCAGAATACTGTCCCACAGAAAATAAAAGTTGTTGTTTTTTTTTTTTTTCAAGCATGTTAAGAAATGTTGAGAAGATCTCAAAGAGGAAGCAAATAAGGAAAGAATGTCAATCTCAATAAATGAAGAAACTGTAGCTAAAGTCCAGAAACTGATAGAGGAAGATTATAGAATTATCATTAATGCCATAGGTACTTAATTTGGGATCTCACATGTTTTAGAATTTTCCATTTAAGTGAGCATCTGATCTCAGCAAACTTTCAGCACAAAGGGCACCAAAAATATTGCACAAAGATCAACAGGATCAAAGAGCTGATTTCCACCAGTTTTTCAAACAAGATTTAAACTAATAAAGACAATTTCATAGCATGGAACATAACTGGAGATGTGTCACAGATTTACCAATATCATCCACAGAGCAAGGTGCAATCAAAACAGTGGATTCCAATAGGAAGTGCCAAGCAAGTTGAAGTATAGAGTCAGAGAAGATGACTGTGTTCTGGAATTCCAAATGAGTAAATTTGGTAGATTTTCTCAAAGGTCACAGGACTATCACAGGGGCTTATTATGAAGAAGCTTTAAGAAAATTGAAAAATGCATTGATGAGAAAACTATCAGGATTTTGGAGGAATTTTTCTCCATCACAACAATGTACCTGCTCATTTTTCTAAGATAGCAAGGGCTGTCCTATGATAATTTTGTTGAGAGACTTTGCCCTTTCCACCCTACAGCTCTGATCATGCACCTTCAGACTTCTTTTTGTTCCTAAAACTCAAAAACCATTGGAAAGAAACACATTTTGAGTTCCTAAAGAAATTCCATGGCACATAACCACCACCACCAAAGATGCTCAAACTGCTTTTATCAGTTTTCTACTGATAAAAATTGAAGGGCACAGAATTCTTCAAGGAAGGATTAGAGAGATGCATATACTGACTTCAAAGTGGGTGGAACTAGATGGAAGATCTGTTAAGAAACAATAGCTTCACATTTTTATATTTTTACTTAATAAATGTTGCTATGACTTTGTAGCAATACTTTTTTACTTACCCTCATAGAGCTAAATTGTATTCCACATATTTTTTCAGCTAGTCAGCAATTAATAAATGAATATATTTCAGATTCAACATAAAATGTAAAGATTTATAATGCTATTGGAATAGTGAGTTGATTGTGCAATAATGTAAATAAACGATTGTGAATAGCTACAAGGACTACTCGTGTGGCACTGTAGGATAAGCACTGGCCTGAGAACCACAAGGTG
>NW_006408703.1:5034687-5035455 GCF_000296735.1 Chrysochloris asiatica
GGCTGGTGAGTTTGGACTGCCAAACTTGTGGTTCAAAGAGACCTTGCGGTCCAATGCTTCATACCACAGTGCCCCACCAGGACTCCAGATATATTCAAATTTTCTGAGTAAGGTTTTTTATTGTTTGCAAAACCAGGATATCTGCTCAATAGGGTATTATTTTAGAATTTCAAACAGCCATACAATTTAAAACTCTAAATGCATGTTACCTAATTATATGCAAGTTTTGCTTTAGTTATTCTTCTACATACATGTAGCTTATTGTGTATACCCAGATTTTCACAGTGTTTCTATATTTAAACCCCATTAGTTTTCCAGTTTTATTAATTTTATCAGATTGCTTGCATCAGCTGGAATTCGTTGCTCTGTTACTATGACTATACCTTATATATTTTATTTTACTAGGCATAACAATTCACAAATGCTCGTAAACATTGTTATGAGTATATTTACAATTATTTAAGAGAGCATAAAAGCTACGGAGATACAAGTGCTATTCATCCCTTTAAAAATTCTCATCTCCAACATCACTGAAAATATGCCCAAAATATATACAACCTTCAAGTAAATCAGTTTAAAGGAGATATTATACTTTGAAAAACACAAATCACAATCAAATTAGAGTGAATTAATATGAAACGTGCCAGCACTCTAGAACTGTTCAAATGAATTAAAATATCATATTTTAATAGAATTTCTGAAATGAATAGCATATACTTTATTTTTAAAGATTTTATCATGAACTGAGTGATAGTTTACATGGAGGAA
>NW_006408703.1:5036620-5040420 GCF_000296735.1 Chrysochloris asiatica
CAGGCAACTTAGACATTGGCTACTTAGGGGGCTATAAAGGCACTAAGTGACTGGCTTACAAGATTTCAAGAGTGAGTTTAGTTTCAAAGTATGAGAGGGAACGTATAATCCCCACTGAATAGATTTTGTCTTGTCTAGATGGGTCTGGCGGCAATAAGATTCTTACGATTCAATAGTGAGTAATTTTTATCATGATGAATTCCCAGTACACATTAGCATGCGTGGGGTAAGAGTTCCAACAATGTTGTAAAGTAGGTTCTAAATAAAAAATGTGCAGAGACCCTAAGAGACACACAAAAGTACCATCTAGTTCTGGAATTATTGGTTTGGAATACAACTGTGCTGTGAGTCAGATATGAGTCATGGTGACCACAATGGAGTCCTGATTTGGTGCTGTGGGTTAATGTGCTGGACTGCAAAGTTGATTTGAACTGCAAGGCCGATGATTCAAGCTCACCAGCCACTCCTCAGAAACCCTATAAAAGGTCATTAGGGGTCAGACAGGCTCAATGGCACACAACAACAACAATAACATGAACAATAGAACACAATGCTGTTGATCCAGTGTAAATATGTGCTACTTACTCTATTATCTAGGCGAGAACTGGAGATGTAAGATTGGATTTCTTAAAATAACCCAAGTGAGGGAATATAGGTTTAAGATCCCAAAATTTAATATTCCATGAAATCCAACACAATGTGTGAAGCACATGGGTTAAGATGTGAAATATGTAAGAACATTTTTAATAAGTAAGGAACAAGTTATATAGAGAAGTAAACCAATGTGCTAATGAATAAAATATTGGCAATAAAGTTAGATAGAAACTGAATTCAAATTTTAAGTCTTGTTTACCAGCATGATTTTTTGGCAAATTATTTATTTTCATTATTCTTCATTTTCCATATCTATAAATTAGTGTGATATGAAAGTGTCAGTCATATATGTTAGAAAATTAGACTGCATTAAATATTGTAAGTATTTAGCACAATCCCAAAACTATTAGATATTATAGTTGTTGTTGCTGTTGTTAAGCGCCGTCAAGTTGTTTCCAACCCATAGCCACCCTGTATAGGGTTTCCAAGGAGTGGCTGGTGAGCTTGAACCACCGACTTTGTGGTTCAAACAACTTTGCAATCCAGTGCATTAACACAGCACCACACCAGGACTACATTAGGTATTAATATACAAGGGTAAATCATAAAGTAAAACATTATAGAAAACTTTGTTTGTTGCTATTGTTAGGAGCTGTCAAGTCAGACTGACTCATGGTAACTTTATGTACAATAGAATGAAACACTGCCCAGTCCTATGCCAACCTCACAATCATTGCTATGCTTAAGCTCATTGCTGCCACCATGATGCCAATCCATCTCATTGGAGGTCTCTCTTTTTTTCATTCACCCTCCATTTTACCAAGTATCATGTCCTTCTCCAGGGACTGGTTCTTCCTGATAATATGTTCAAAGTATAAAAGACCAACTCTAGGCATCCTGGCCTCTAAAGAGCATACTGGGCAGTACTTCTTCCAACACCAAGTTGTTTGTTTTTGTTAGCAGTCTTTTGTACTTTTTATATTCTCCTACAACACCATATCATGAATGCATCAATTCTTTTACAGTCTACATTATTAATTATCCAACTATCACAAGCACATGAAGTTATTGAAAGATTTACTAAACAAAAGTTCCAAGATATGAAACTATTGGTTCTCAGTATAATGTAACCTCAGTCTCTAAATTTCTGAAGACCATGTTTCCATCTCTCTAACAATCCTGCAAATATTCCTGCATGGTTCAATTTACACTACATCAAAACAGCATTTTTGACATCTTTGAAGGACTCCAATTATCTTTCTTTGAGTTTTTGAATAAAAAGAATTCTGAAGGGGTAAGATCAAAGTTGAAGTGTAGCTAGGCTAAGTTTTATCAACACAGTTATCTTAGAAGAGTCCTTGTTATCGTGGGAAAATGAATGGGTGTATTGTCATGATGGGAACAAAAATTCCTCAGTTCAACTTTCCTGACCTGTTTCTCACCAATGCAGTTTTTCAATTTTCTTAAAATTTCCTCTTAATAAGACCTGGTGATTGTCCTATTACCTTCAAGAAAATCTATCAAGATTGTCCCTTTGCAATACCAATACATAGTTCTCATAGCTTTCTGAGCTGACGTCTCTGCCTTGCATTTAACTGGCTCAGTAGATCCCCTGGGAAGACACTGTTGACTGGATCTTTCTTTAAAGGCATCCTGAGGGATTATGACAAGTGCATTACTGAGAGAACTTTTCTGTAGCTATCCTTTGATTGAACAGACATGTTTATGCATATCTTGTTGATTAACCCTTGCATGTGCGAATTGGAACTCTAGTAGCAACACTTTTTTACATACCCTGGCATACTTAGAAATATACATAACATTTATACAGTATCTCTTTGCAATGAAAAACATTACTTTGTAAACAAACAACATAAAATGATAGTGTTGCTAGTTGTCATTGAGTTGATTATGATTCATGCTGAGACCAGGTGTTACAGAGTAGAATTCCTCTATAGGGTCTTCTTGGTGATAATCTTAGTGGAAATATATCCTCATGTCTTTTCTTCTATATTGCCTCTCAGGTTGCTAACCTTTACATTAGCAATCTTTCAGACTCACAGTTCTTTAAGTTAGATGACAACCTTTGGATTTGTGCCACCTTGCAACTTTAAAACACAATAACTTGTTACTTATGTGTGGTTATATAAGCATATAGCCAACATATCTTCAAAATATATTTTCCAATTTATGATTAAAATGACCAGCGAAAAAAATCATCAATATATAAAAATTCTTTTTAGGACTGCCCCCACACTCCCAGTAGGAATATTGGCCACATTTTTTTAAGAACACTCTGCCATGATTTCCTCAAATTTAAAGTTTCCTGGCTACATATCTTATCTCTTTTCTTTTTTCTTTAATTTTTATTTCTCTCTTTTTTACTTCTTTATTCTTATTCTGTTTCCATCTCTTCTTGCCTATCTCTTGCTCCTAATGTTTTTCTTTATTTTCTTTTACTGTTACAACTGTCATACAAATATGTGTATATGCCTTTCTAAGCATGTGTATGTGTGTTGTGTTTTAAAAGTTTTTATTATGACTGAGTGAAAGTTTATAGAGCAAATTGGTTTTTACATTCAATTCACACATGTTTTATTATGACATTTATCAAAATTCCTAGAGAAGTGGGGCTTGATGGTGGCTAGGGTGGAGGTGCAGTGAGGTTTGCCATCAGCAATAACACAGAATACCAGTCAAAGCAGATCCAGAGCAGTTCCAAAACTCGGACCCAAATGAGTAGGAATATTTAAAAAGATTGAAGGCTTATAGCTAGTGGACTTGTAGCAAAAGTAAGAAATTGTGTACTTTTGACTCTGTTGGGCTCCATGGACTGGAGCAGATAAGTTGGGCAAGACCAAAGGGCAAGACCAAGGGGGAGAGCAGACATACCATGAAAACATGCTGTGAGAACCTCAGAGCAAAGGTGAACAGTATTCTTTGTCAGTTTTACTTTGCTCTGATTTTTTTTTTTTTTTTTTGTATCTGTTCATTGCTCCCCCCACTGCTTGCATACTCCATTCTGGTGACTAGAGGGAATGCCTGAGTAAGTGGACATGCCCCCACCACCACCAATGGTGGATTCTTCTGCCACTCGTGTACACAGATTCTCTCAACCCAAGAGCCGACCTGAACTGTTGTGTTGTTTTATTAATATGGAAAAGGACAGAAAACAGGGGTGTGGAGAGGTAAAGAGAGTTGAAAAA
>NW_006408703.1:5041425-5042835 GCF_000296735.1 Chrysochloris asiatica
AGAACATGAAGAATCACACAAGTCCACAGATGAAATAGTTGAAGAACTTCTGGAAGAAAATTTATCTAACATCCTGAAAAGTGAAAAGATAAACATTCAAGAAGCTCAATGAACCCAGGAAGGACAGACCTCAAAAGAAAATCACTGAGACATATCATAAACAAGCTCTCCAAAATGAAAGATAAGGAGACACTCCTGAAAGCAGCTAGGGAAAACAGAAGTGTTACACATAAAGGCAAGCAAGTCAGATTATGCTCACATCTCTCAGCAGAAACCATGCAATCAAGAAGGCAATGGGGAAACAACTATAAAACCCTGAAAGAAAAAAACTTCCAACCAAAAATCCTTTATCCAGAAAAGCTATCAATCAAATACAAGGGTGCAATCAAAAACATTCCAGGATAAACAGAAGCTAAGAGATTTTGCCAAAGCCAACCCTCTGCTGCAAAACATCCTAAAGAGAGTTCTGTGGACTTAGAACCAACAAAAACAGACAACAACCAGAGACTGACATACATGGCAGCACCTCCAAGAACTAAATGGACAGAAGGAAGAGTCAAGAACAGAACAAAACTATAAGAACAAACTCAGAGAATCTGGGAGGTCAGTCTATGATCAAACAATTACAGTGTAAAAGAATGTAAACATGTAGGAACAGAGCTCCAGAAGGTGAGAAGGTCAGGTAGATTACAGGATAAAATAGACTGCACTATATGAAGGGGAAAGTTAATGGACTATAAGGTAACTGCAAAGAAAATTAACACTTCACAACAAAGCAAGAAAATGAAAATTTCAAGAAGAATATGAGGAAACTCACAAGAAAGAGCAAAAAAGCATGAACTCAACAAAGGAAGACACACAGAACAAAGAAAGCAGCAATACCACACACACACACACACACACACACACACACAAACATAATGGCAGCAATTAATCCATACTTATCAGTAATTACACTGACTGTAAACGGGTTAGATGCACCTGTTAAGAGACGGAGAGTGGCAGAATGGATAAGAAAACAAAATTCTTCAATATGCTGTCTGCAAGCAACACACAGAAACAAAAACAGATTAAATGTCAAAGAATGGGAAAAAACATACCAAGCTAATTGCAATAAAAAATGAACAGGAGTGGCAGTACTGATCTCTGATAAAATAAACTTTAAGATATAAACCAACATAATAGATAAAGATGGACATTATCTCGTGATTAAAGGGACAATTGAACAAGATGACATAACAATAAGAAATATCTATGCTCCCAATGAAAGAACTCCAAAATATGTAAAGAAAAGTTGAATAGATTTGATCACCTGTCCACACTCGTGGAAGCAGCAGTCAAGAGATTAGACAACGTATTGCATTGGGCAAATCTGCTGCACAGGAACTTTTTAAAGTGTTGAAGAGCAGA
>NW_006408703.1:5043230-5046920 GCF_000296735.1 Chrysochloris asiatica
GGGTGATTTTAATACACTGCTTTCAAAAATGGATAGAACAACAAGAAAGAAACTTGAAAAAGACACAGAACTAAACAACACAATCAGCCAACTGGACCTCATAGATGTGTACAGAGCATTCAACCCAACAGCAGCACAATACACATTCTTTTCCAGTGCACATGTGCACATGGACATTCTCCAGAATAGCCCATGTCTTAGGCCAAAAAACAAATCTCTATAAATTTATAAATATCAAAATACTACAAAGAATCTTCTCAGACCATAATGCTATCAAATTAGAAATAAACAATAGGAAGACCACGGAAATAAAGTCAAATACATGGAAACTGAATAACACCCTGCTGAAAAGTGACTGGGTAGTAGAAGAAATTAAACATGAATTCACAAAGTTCCTAAAACAAATGAGAAAGAAAACATAACATACCAAATACTTTGACATGGCAAAAGGGGTGCTGAGAGGACAATTTATTGCAATAAATGCGCACATCCAAAAAGAAAAAAGAACCAAAATTAACACATTAATACAGCATCTACAACAATTAGAAACAGACCAAGAAGGGAACCTGCAGCCACCAAAAGAAAAGAAATAATAAAGATTAGATCAGAAATAAATGAGATAGAAAACAGAAAATTCTAGCCAAGGGTTAGAGGCCAGGTGTTCCAATAATCTCTGTCAGACTAATAAGTCTAGTGTGTTTTTGTTTGCTGGTTTGTTTGTTTTTATGATTTTGAGTTTTGTTTCAAATTTTTCCCCAATCTATACAGGACCTCTTGTTGTGATCCCTTCCAGATCAGTAGGCAGTAGAAGCTGGGCACTGTCTTTCTTCTGGTCTCACAGTCACGAGGGATAAGGCTTGTGCAGTTCTTCAGACTAAATGTTTCCATGCATCTTTGATTTTCTCCACTCCTCTTTGCTTTGGACGAGGAAAACAATAGTGCATCTTAAATGGTCACTTGTTTGCTTTTAAGATCCCAGTCACCATTCACTAACGTAGTGTATAAAATATTGCCTTTGTGAAGTGTTATGCCAACTGACTTAGCTGTTCTCAAAGACTGTGGTCTGAAGTCCCCAAGCCAAGTTACTCATTATCTGAAGACATTTGATAGTAGCTAAGAAAGTTTTCATAACTTTGCCTCCATGTGGTCTACTATATATGAAAAGAAAGAAAGAAAATACTAAAATGGATATCAAAGGAGACTCTGAATCTCAAAGTTGAACATGGAGCAGTTAAAATGACTGGAAAAAGTGATGACGTAAAAGAGCTGAAAAGAAAATTTCAAAGGGCAGCTCAAGAAGACAAAGTATTATAATAGAATGTACCAAAAGAGAAGAACATGCTAAACATTTCACAAGCTAAAAGTGTTGAAGAAAAAAAATCAAGGCTCAGGTTACAATATTGAAGGAGTCTATGGATAAAATGTAGTCCTGATGTGGCGCTATAGGATAAGCACTAGACTTGACTACAAAGTCAGCAGTTCAACCCCATCAGCTGCTCCTTGGAAACACTATATACATTCTGTTTGAGTCAGAACCCACTCGATGACACTTAACAGCAACAACAATGTGGACAAAATATTGAATGACGCAAGCAGCATCAAAAGAAGAAAGAAAAACACACAAAGAGTCACTGTACCAAATTGAATTGGTCAATGTTCAACCCTTTCAAGAGATCACATATGGTCAAGAACTGAATATATTGAAAGAAGAAGTCCAAGATGCAATGAATGCATTAGTGAAAAACAAAACTCCAGGAAATTATAGAATACAAATTTTAATCTTTCAACAAAATAATGCAGTGTTCACTCATCTATGCCAAGAAATTTGGAACACAGCTACCAGGCCAACAGATTGGAAGATACCCATATTTCTGAAAAGATGACCCAATGGAATGCAGAAACCATCAAACAATATCATATGCAAGTAAAATTTTGCTGAAGATAATTCAAAAACGGGGAGTGCTGTGGTTTTATATGATAAGTATTAAGCTGATAACTACAAGGTCTGAGGTTCAAATAGCTGACTGCCCCATGGGAAAAGATGAGACTTTCTGTTTCTGAGAAGATTTAAAGCTTCAGAAACTCTATACGGGGTCACTGTGAATAGGAACCAACTCAACAACATTTAACAATGACAAATTCAAAGATAGTTGCAGCAATACATCAGCAGGAAACTTCCAGAAATTCAAGCTGAATTCAGAGGAGGAAGTGAAATGAGGACTATCATTCTGAGGACAGATAGCTCTTAGCTGAAAGCAAAGAAACCAGCAAGGAATTTACTTAGAGTTTATGGACTATATTATGCATAACAAATTGTGGATAACACTAAGAAGAATGGGAATTCCAGAATAATTTATTGTACTCATGAGGAACCTGTACATAGACCAAAAGGTGGGCTTTAGAACAAAACAAGGGGATTCGGAATGGTTTAATATCAGGAATGGTTTTGGGACAGAGTTGTAACCTTTCCCTCTATTTATTCATTCTCTATGCTGAACAAAAAAAATCTGAGAAAATGGATTATGTAAAGGAATATGGAGCATCAGGATTAGAGGAAGACACAATAATCTTTGATATGCAAATAAAGCAATCTTTTTTGCTGGAAGTGAAGTGGAAATATTTACTGTTGAAGCTCAAAGTCTTCAGTATAGATTGCACTACAATATAAAGAAAATAAAAGTCCTCCCAACAGGACCAATAGAATAATATCATGATAAATGGAAGTAAAATTGAAGTGGTCAAACATTTTATTTTGCTTGGATCCACATCAATGTGTATGGAAGCATCAGTCAAGAAACCAAATGATGTACTGCATTACGTAAATCTATTGCAAAAGAATTCTTCAAAGTGTTAAAGCCAAGTATGTCAGTTTGAGGAATAAAGTGTGCCTGACCAAGCCATGGTATTTTCAATCACCTCATATACATGTGAATTCTAGACAATGAGTAAGGAAGACTAAGATCTTAAAAGAATTGATGTATTTGAATAATAGTGTTGACGAAGACTATTGAAAGTACCATGGACTGCCAAAAGAACAAATAAACCTGTCTTGGAAGAAATATTGACCGAATGCTCTTTAGAAGTTAGGGTAGTAAGACCTCATTTCTCATAATTTGGATACATTATCAAGACGGTCCTGTCCCTGGAGAAGAATATCATGCTTATAAAAGTGAAAGGTCAGTAAAAAAGAGGAAGACATTCAGAAAAATTGTGGGATGATATCAAGAACATCATATACGAAAAGAGCAAAAAGTCATTAAGAAGTAAAGAAAGAAGGAAAAGTTCAAAATGGATGTCAGAAGAGACTCTGAAAATTGCTCTCTAGCATAGAGATGCTAAAGCAAATGAAAGAAATGAGTAGGTCCAAGAGCTGAACAGAAAATTTAAAAAATCAGCTTGAGAAGATAAAGTCAAATATTATAATAAAATGTGCAAAGATTTGGAATCAGAAAACCAAAAAGGAAGAACATACTCAGCATTTCTCAAGCTGGGGGCACTGAAAAAAAATCAATCCTTGACTTTTGTTATTGAAAGATTCGCTGGACAAATTATTGAATGATGCAGAATGCATCAAGAGAAGATGGAAGGAATGCACAGAGTCATTGTACCAAAAGGAAATGGTTAATGTTCAATCATTTCAAGAGATACCATGTGATCAAGAGCCAATGATACTGAAGGAGGAAGTCCAAG
>NW_006408703.1:5048607-5049989 GCF_000296735.1 Chrysochloris asiatica
TATTTTTCTGTGTTAGCCTTCCCTTGACTTTTTTTTTTGTACACTACATACTGCATACATCCATGCATGCAACTTACATGTATACCTGCATTCATTTTTTCTTCACTTTTAAAACTATTTTTATTTTATTTTGTTTATTTTTTTAGTGCTTTATTGTGAATTGTGTGATAGTTTACATGGGAGGACATCAGCTTCACATTGATCCTGTCGTATATCGTTTCCTTGCCATGGTTGCAATCCCTTCGAGGCATCATCGATCAAACAAAATGTATACCCCGCAAGCCTGCTCCCTGGTCGTCCTCATATCACCCCTCTCTTTCTCCAGATCCAAAGTCTCCAGCCGCTCCATCTCCCCATGTCATTGTCTCTGCCTCCCTCCCTGGCATCACTGCTTATCTGGGTAGGGTTCCGTTGTCTGCTCTTCTCCTTTGATGGGCCCAGGGACCTCCGCTGCTAGACTGTAAGATTAATCACTCCCCTCCCTTTGCCTCATAATGTCCACCTTTATATTTCCAGCCCTTACAATCAGTCCTGATAACAAGTTTTCGTTATTGTATCGCAAGAGACCTATCCGCATCTCCTTTCATCAGCCTTGACTAGGCAGAATGGATACTACTCAGTGGAGATTCTATGTTGCTCCACGCCCTCTGGACCTAGGGTCCCTCTTGAAAGCTTGTAAGCCAGTCAATTCTTGCTTCTGTAGCCCCCCCCCCCTCCACATTCTGGGTAGCCAATATCCAAGTTGCCCATCCCTGTCCTCTCTGTGTGCAGAGGAGGTGGAAATGAGCCTTGCTATTGTTGACCTTTTATAACACATATTTGTTCTTTTGTTATATACTTCTTTCACTGAGCAAAATGTCCTCCAAGTTATGAGGCATTTCATAAATTCTCCATTATTCTTTAATGTAACATTAAAGAATAATGTATGTATCATAGTTTGTTTCTTAATCCATAAATTTAGGTTATGTCCTCATTTTGAAATTGTTAATAATGCTACAATGAGCATGGAAGTGCATATATGTATTTGTGTTCTGGCTTTTACATGTGAGCTTCAAAAATTTTGTGGACAAATGGAATTAAAGGCAATGAACATTTCCACAAACTTTTTGCAGCTCTCTCATATTTCTCTGGGATACATACCTAGTATTAGAATTGCTGGATCAAATGGTATTTCTATTTAAAACTTTCTAAAGAAGGATCATGGTGTTTTCCACAATGATTGTACCATTTAATAGTCCCACTAGCAGTGTATGAGAATTCCAGTTTCTCTGCATACTCGCCAGCATTTGTTGTTTTCTGTCTTGTTGAGTTTTGCTATTACTACCGGGATAAGATGTTATCTCACTGTTGTTTTGATTCACATCCTGGTGTGGTGCTATAGG
>NW_006408703.1:5066538-5067765 GCF_000296735.1 Chrysochloris asiatica
TCAAAATTATTTGTTAATTATGTTTTTAATTGTTTTCTTCTGGGCATAAATAAAGGAGAAAAAAAAAATGTACTTGGTTTCAGACAGTGATGCTTGTTTCTCTCGTGCCCTGTTCAACCATAGAGTTTAACTTTAAAGTCAAGTGAAGAGAACTTGAATTGTGAAGGACAGAAGGAGAAGAAATGTGACAGGTGAGTAAACAAGAGAAAAAATCCGAAAAGATGGCAAGAGATGAAGCTGTGAGGGGGAATCTGAAGTGGTTTGCACCTGCTCGTAAATAGAAGAGGAGAATTAGCCTGCCAAGAGCTCCATTTCTGACGGTATCCACAGGAGTCTTTCAAAAGGTTAGGCAAGTTCCCTCCCCTCCACACTGTTTCTTTTGATTAGAACCATATTTACTTGTTCAAGAAATTTTGAAAAAAACTTTCTAAACTAATTGAAACATCAGCACTATAATTCTAAAGAGACAAAATATCTCTGTTGCTGGCTAAAAATATCATGAGAAATAGACAAAATTTTAGCTAAAATGAATTTTATAAATTTTTCTATTTTTCGCTCATATGATATTTAATTCACATATTACATAACTATAAATTACAAGATCAATGAACATATTTTATGTTTAGTACATTTATAATAGTGTGAAGAGTCAAATAGTGGCTACTTTCTCTGTGAGTCATTGATGATGATGCAGAATAAAAAAAGGAGAAACTGTAGTGCATAGAGCAGAAATGAGAAAATGAAACAAAACAAAATTTTGAAATCTGATGAAGCAATACTCAGGTTGGCTTGAATGATGCACATCCCAAGAAAAACAACCAAAGAGAAGACTTAGGAAATTAATATGAACTATAGATAAAGTGTGTACAGATGAAAAAGCTTTATCTTCAAAAATAATAAAAAAAGTCAAATCAATAAGAGTAATACATTCAAAAAGTATAAGTCAAAGGCTATCACTTCAAAATCATATTGTTGTTAGGTGTCATCGAGTTGATTCTGACTCAGTGTAACTGTACGCACAACAGAACATTTTCTGGTTCTGCTCTGTCCTCACCATTGCTGTTAGTTTGATCCCACCATAGCAGCCACTGTGTCAATCCATCTTGTTGGGTGTCTTCTTCTTTTTCTTTGATTCTCTATTTTACCAAGAATGGAATCCTTCCCCAGGGAATGGTTCCTCCTAAAAACATGTCCAAAGTAAAATGAACTCTCACCATCCTCTTCCAA
>NW_006408703.1:5069029-5070932 GCF_000296735.1 Chrysochloris asiatica
AAGGTTAGTGGTTCAAGCTCACCAGCTGCTCCTCAGAAATCCTATGAAGGGTCACTATGAGTCAGAAATGACTAGATGGCATTGAACAACAACAACAACAACCATACCAACGCACACATTTTCTCTCAGTTTAAAGTCTACTTTTCTTTATGACTGGACTATTGAAGTATTTCTGATTCTTCAAGGCTCAAATTGGTTATTGGCTCCTCTAGGTTCCATAGCAACTTGTATATTTTGCATATTAAATTGCAGTGATTTTTACCCTTTCTTATGGCCTGGAGTTACCTTATTCATCTTCTGAACATCATATGGTGGATGTCCAGTAAATAAATAAATTATATTAAGCCATAAGACAAAAATGAGAAGTAAATTAACTCAACCCACTACTCAAACAATTATACCCAACTAACTGTTTTAGGATTGTATTTGAAATATCTTTGTAACTGG
The DNA here is from genome assembly GCF_000296735.1 of Chrysochloris asiatica. NCBI lineage: Eukaryota > Metazoa > Chordata > Mammalia > Afrosoricida > Chrysochloridae > Chrysochloris > Chrysochloris asiatica. The sequence continues at coordinate 5,069,477 of NW_006408703.1, forward strand.
AGACAATAAAAACCATGTTGCCATTTATGAAACCTAGTTCTATGACAATGGTGCTCTGGCATAGTGCTTGATGATAAACTGCAGGGTCAGTGGTTCAAGCCGATCAGTCATTCTTCAGAAAACCTATACAGGGTCAATATGAGTTGGAACTGACTTGGCAGTCCTTAACAACAACAGTAATTTCTTTATATATGATTGAATAGCCGTGTGTTTGTGTTTTGTTGCTTTTTCAAAAAATAATTATCACCTGTTTATTGAGTGTCTAATATGTGCCTAAAAGATTTCTGGTACCGTAGTGGTTACAAATTGAGCTGTTAACCTCAAGGTCTGATGTTCAAAACTAACAAGTGTTCCGCAGGGTGAAGATGAGGCTTTCTGCTCCCGTAATGATTAACAGCCTTGGAAACCCTGGCAGGGTCACTTTGAGATGGAACCAACTCCATGGTACTTAACAACAACAACAATATGTGCCTAATAGTTATTAGGGAATAGGAAGAAAAGACCGCCATAATCTATATCCTCATGAAGTTTTGCTCAAGCAACAGAGGTGGATATTAAGCAATTCATTGCAAATCTTATTTTATTTATGCTTATGAAAAATGTCAAGAGAAAATACAATGTATTATAGGAGATAAAATAGAGGTTGAGGATGTTACATTCTGAATAATGAATAGGAAATTAGTTTATGAAGATAATGAAGGAAATGAAATAAAAATCAAATGATGACCCTCTGTGGGTTGCAGGGTGGGTAGAAAGAGGCAGAATCATCTGTCTGAGGCCTTGACTCTTTTAAAGTTTGAAATAAACTGATGGCCCAAGGACAGATAATACATTTGCTACCACATGGCTGTTAAAACAGATTAATGAAATATTGGAATTGTACAGAAGGATGAATTTAATAGTAGAAAATTCTTCTCTACTGGATACTAGCAAGAGTAGAGATGCTTTTCTTCTTCTTTGTGTGCTTAACACATTGCAAACAGAAGATACAAAAATATTTTAAATTACTTAATGTTGTTAAGTGCAGTCGAGTTGGTTCCAACTCCTAGAAACTCTGTGTAGGGTTTTGAGGAGTGGCTAGTAAGTTTGAAAAGCCGACCTTAAGGTTCAAACTGACCTTGAAGTCCAGAGCATTAACCTGTAGCCCTACATCAGTACGTCACTTAATGCCAATGCATAATTACTTTTTCTCAAGGAAATGAACAAAGTTTTTTTTCTTTCTTTTTGAGAAAGTTGAGGAAATGTTAATATGAAACATTTAACTATAATACAGGGATGAGCAGTTGGAAGTTAACACTTAAGATAAGGATCTAACTTAAAAAAAAAAGCATTACTGGTATACTAAGAAAAAAATAATTTTTAGTGTAAATTTCATTTCCTTTCTAATAAATTATACTTAATTTTATCTATGAAGGTAAATAAAAAAATATTTCTACAATGGTTCCAGTTCACATGC
>NW_006408703.1:5071032-5085024 GCF_000296735.1 Chrysochloris asiatica
ATGTATCAGCAATCATTGGATGGCTGCAGGCAAATTCTACCAGTAATATATTTATCTTAGTCTCATCACTGCACCTTTAAAAAAAAAAAAAAAGATACTGCTTTTCATGGGGAAAAAATAAACAAGAAATGATTTCAAGGTCTGGGTTAATATCAAGTTTTTAACAAAACTCATGTGCACATCTTCCCAAATCATTGACGTTTACAAGAATCGTGTGTCATATAAAACAATTTTAGATAGAATAAGCATTTTAAGGAAGGTTAGCAAGATCTCAAATATGAGCCAAGAGAGGGTATACCATCAATCCCAGTGAATGAAGAAACCGTAGCTGAAATTCAGAAAGTGGTAGAAGATCGGCGAACTACCATTGATGCCATACATACTGACTTTGACACCTTAAATAGGTAGGCATTTTAAATTTTAAGTGAACATCTTGGTTTTAGCTAGCTTTCAGCTCAATTGTTGCCAAAAGCATTGCACAAAGATCAGGTAGCGCAAAGAGCTGATCTTCCATCAGTCTTTTGAACTAGATCAAAGCTAATAAAGATGATTTTATGACCTGGGTAAAAGAAGATTGGGGAACATGTTGATGGTGATGGATTATACAATTCAGCTGTAAGTGACTGCTAACAGGGTTAATTTGTATAATATGACTCATCTCAGAAGCAGGAGAGAACTCACTACCAACAAGGATGAGATAGGAGTGGAATACATTCTTTGGGCCACTAGATTCCTGCATATTGAATCTCCTTGACCCACGGACAGAATATTGTGACACCAGAGAAGCAGCAGAGGAGTGGCAGCAGGAAAACCAAGAGCAAGTATCCGCTTATCCTGTTTTAATAGCTACATCTTGGTCTGTTTTGTTCTCATAACTATAATTAAATGTTCTGGAATTCTCGTTCTTATAAATGTTATCCATAATTTACAATGATCCACACAGATGAATGCCTTCGCATAGGCAACAAACCACAAGTAAACATCTTTCTGGTATTCTCTGCTATCAGAGAAGATCCATCGGACCTCAGCAGCGATATCCCTTATTCCATGTCTTCTTCTGAATCTGACTTAAATTTTTGGCAGTTCAATGTCAATGTACCACTGAAACCATTTTTAAACTATCTTCAGTAAAAGTTCCCTTGCATGTGAGATTAATGAAATTATTCAATAATTCCTAATCATCTTTCTTTGGAATGGACACAATTGGTTGAATTAAACAAGTGAACTCCTCAAGCACACCTATATGTGTATGTACGTATACATATATGGAGTCCTGGTGTGGTGTTGTAGGCTAAGCAGTGGACCACAAGGTCAGTTTAAACCATAAGATCAGTGATTCAAATCTTTCAGTTACTCCTCAGAAACCCTATATATGAGTGCTATGAGTTGGAACCAACTCAATGGCACCTAACAACGATAACATATTGCTATTATTGTTAGGTGCCACTCAGTCAGTTGAGACTCATAGTGATCCTATGCACAACTGTTGAAACACTGCCCGGTCCTGTGTCATCCTGTTATTATTATGCTTGAGCCCATTACTAATACCACTGTGCCAATGCATTTTGTTGAGGGTCTTCCTCTTTTTGGCAGACCCTCTACTTTACCAAGCATGATGTCCTCAAGGTACTGGTCCCTCATTAAAACATGCACAAAGTATAAGAGATAAAATATGACTATCCTGGCTTCTAAGGACCATTCTGGCTATACTTCTTCCAACACAGATTTTGTTTGCTCTTCTGGCAATCCCTGGTACCTTTAATATTCTTCTCCAACATCATAACTCAAATGCATTATGTCTATTGTTCAATATTCATCGTCCAACTTTCAAATGCATATGAGGCTATTGAAAATATCATGGCTTGGGTCAGTTACACCTTAGTCCTCAAACTGACATCTTGGGTCTTGAACACTTTAAAGAGGTATTGAAATGCAGACGCACCTCCCAAATCACTGGATTCCTTGACTGTTGCTTCCATGAATGTTGATAGTGGATCCAAACAAAATCTGGCAATTATGAGGGAGCGAGAGTGGTGGAGTGGTGTGCCCTGTAAGCATTTGTCTTAGTCTGGATTCTCTAGAGAAATGAAACTTACATATGTATACATAAAGAGAGACTTATATCAAGAAAATGACTTGCACAGTTGTGAAGGTAGACAAGTGGGCCATTGGTCAATGTCAGGCTGGAGGCTTCTGACTCATGTAGCTGGAGATTCACTCAAGTTCAAAGAGGTTGAATAGTGAACCAGATGCAAAATAAAGACCTAACAGAAAGCAAACTAACCTTGGTGGTATTGGTAGCGGTTATGTCCTGTGAAGTCGGTTCAAACTCATAGTGATCCTGTATAGGCTGTAAATCTCTACAGGAGCATAGAGCCTCATCTTTCTCCCGCAGAAGAGCTGGTAGTTTCGAACAGCTGACCTTGAGATTAGCAGCCCTATTTATAATCACTACACTATCAGAACTCTTCAGCCTTGTTAGACTGAGTGTTCAATATATCGGAAGCACACCACACTCCCAAGAAAGCTTCCTTTCAATATATTGGCTGCTCATAGCAGATCTCATTAGAGGGGATTGCTATATTTTAACTATCAAACCACTGACAATCCTGGCTCAGTCAAGTTGATACAAAACATTAACTATCATAGCATTTCAGGTGAGGACTTCTGATGTTGGGCTATAGGATCAGCACTGGACCACAAACCACAAGGTCAGTAGTTCAAACCTACCATCTGGTCCTCTGAGACCCTCTATAGGATTGCTGTGAGTCACACTTGAATCATCAGCACTTAACAATAACATTGTAGCACTTATTAGCCATCCTATAATTTTGTAATATTACCCAGGCAGAGAGAGACTTGCCTGTGGATATGACTGAAAAGAGGTTGTCCTAACTGAAAGAATTATGCCCTGAGCATATCTGATTCTGAATTGTAACTTATTAACTTCTGGAATAAACCCCATGAGTGTGAGTACCGTCGTGTCTGAATTCTGTGTGACCATTGCAATGAACGACTGATCCTAGCTGAGTAGAGAGTTCTGTGGGACTGAAGGTTTGTTTGGGATTTAATTGTTTTTTGCAGACGTTTCTGTGATTTTTGTAGTGGTTTGTTTTTACTTACCTTCATATAGGAGGGTAAGGAGCTCTGGCAGCATAGTGGTTACGAATTGGGCTGCCAACCTCAAGGTCAGCAATTTGAAACCTCCAGTGGTTCTGCAGGAGAAAGATGAGGCGCTCTGCTCCCGTAAAGAGTTACAGCCTCTGAAACCCTGTGCAGGGTCACTATGAGTCAGAACTGACTCTACAGTACTTACCAACCAACCAACCCTCATATATGGGGTCTTGGTGACACAATGGTTAACTGCTAAGCTGGTAACCACAATTTTAACAGTTGAACCCAACTAGTGGCTCTATGAAATACAAAATAAAATCTGGAAATCGCTTCTGTAATGATTACAGCCAAGGAAATCCTTTGTATGGGGCGGTTCTACTCTGTCATAAAGATTGCTACGAGAATTGAGTCAATGCTACACAGCAATGACTATATTTGCATATATTATCTATTCAAAGCTTATGAACATAAATTAAGTATAATGATATTTACAATAATCCTTCCTCTAAAATATTTTAAAGTTCTTATAAACCCATGTATTACTGTTATTGCTAAATGTTGTCAAGTCAGTTCTGACTCATAGCAACCCTGTATAGGGTATGCGAGGAGCAACTTATGGATTTGAACTGCTGACCTTGTGGTATCCTACAGAACTCCAATCCAAGTATTGTTATTGTTGCTAGGTGCCGTTAAGTGGACAGTGACTCATAATGACCTTCTGCACAAGAGAAGGAAACTCTGCAAGGTCTTGTGCCAACCTTAAAATTCTTGCTACACTCGAGGCCATTGCTGCTTTTGCTATACCAGTCCAGCTCTTTTACCAAACATCATGCTCTTCTGATTCCCTTCTGATAACATACTCAAAGTATGAGAGATAAAGTCTGGCTATTTTGGCTTCTAAGGAGCATTCTGATTGTACTTCTTACAACACAGATTTGTTTGTTCTATTAGCAGTCCGTGGTACTTTTAATATTTTCTTCCAACACCATAACTCAAATGCATCAGCTCTTCTACTTGTCTTCCTTGTTCATTGTACACTTTTCATAGGCTTAGGAGGCTACTGAAAATACCATGGCTTGGGTCAGGTGCACTTTAATCCTTAAACTGACACTTTTACTCTTGAACATTTTAAAGAGGTCTTAAAGAGCTGATTTGCCTAATACAAACAACATTTGATTTCTTGACTGTTGTTTCCATAAGTGTTGATGGTTTATCTGGACAATATGAAGTCTTTGACAACTTAAGTCTTTTCTCCATTATCTAGGAATTATTTATTGGTCCAGTGGTAGGGATTTTTGTTCTCTTTACATTGAGGTGCAACCCATTCTGAAGGCTATGGTCTTTGATCTTCATGTTTCAAGTTCTCTTCACTTTCAGAAAGCAAGATTGTACCATCTGCATATCACAGGTTGTTAATGAGATTTTCTCCAATCTTTATCACACGCTGTTCTTCATATAATACAGCTTCTCAGATTATTTGTTCAGCATATAGATTGAATAAGTATAATGAAAGGATTCAGCATTGGCACACAGCTTTCCTGATTTTAAACTATTCAGTTTTCCCCTTTTTATCTTTAATCAACTGTTTTTTGGTCTATGTACAAGTTCCTTGTGAGCACAATTAGCTGTCCCAGAATATTCATTCTCCCTAATGCTGTCCATAGCATGTCATGATCCACACAATGTTTTTGCATAGTCAATAAAACAAACGTAAACATCTTTCTGGTATTCTATATTTTCAGCCAAGATCCATCTGACGTCACCAATGATATCCTTCCTTCCAAGTTTTCATCTGAATCTGGCCAGAACTGCTGGTATTTCCCTGTAAATGTACTATTTTGTTTTGTTTTGAATTATCTTTAGAAACTTTTACTTGCATGCAATATTAGTGATATTGTCCAATGATTTCTGCATTCTGTTGTGTCATCCTTTCTTGGGAATGGGCACAAATATGGATCTCTTCCAGTCAGTTGGCCAGGCAGTTCTCTTCCGAGATTTCTTGCCATAGATGAGTGAGTCCCTTCAGTGTGACATCAGGTTGTAGAAAGATTTCAATTTGTATTCCGTCATTTCTAGGAGTCTTGTTCTTTGCCAATGCCTTCAGTACACCTTGGACTTCTTCCATCAGTATCATTGGTCTTGATCATATGCTACCTCTTGAAATGGTTGAACATCGATCATTTCTTTTTGGTACAGTGATTCTGTTTATTTCACCCATTTTCTTTTAATACTTTCTGCATCATTCAATATTTTTCCCATATTATCTTCCAATATTGCAAATCAAGGCTTGAAATTTTCTTTCAGTTCTTTCAGCTTAAGAACTGCTGAGTGTGTTCTGCCCTTTTGGGTTTCTAACTGTAGGTCTTTACACATTTCATTATATTTAGCTTTCTCTCCTGGAGCTTCCCTTTGAAACTATTTCTTTTACCTCATTTCTTTCCTTTGATTTAGCATCTCTACATTCGAAAGCAAGTTTCAGAGTCTCTTCTGACATCCATTTTGTTTTTTTCCTTTCTTGTCTTCTTAATGACCTTTGACTTTCTTCCTGTATGATATTCTTGATGCCATCCTACAACTCTTCTGGTCTTTGGTCATTAATGTTTATTTCATCAAATCTGTTATTGAGATAATTTCTAAATTCAAGTGAAAAATATTCAAGGCAATATTTTGACTCTCATCAACTTATTTTCATTTTCTTAAGCTTTAGCCTGAACTTGCATATGAGCAATTGCTGGTCTGTTTCATAGTCTGCCCCTGGCTTTGATGATAAAGGATTTTTTTTATTATTATTATGATTTTTTTGATTGTAAAGTATTTACGTTATGTCAAGTTTGTCACTATTGAATTAGACATAGGAGTTGTTACTGTTGCTAGTGACTGTGGAGTAGATGCTGATTCATGGTGACCGTGTGTATACTGAACTAAGTACTGTCTGGTACTCTGCCATCTTCATGATCATTGTTCTGCTTAAGTCCACTGTGGCTATTGGGTCAATTCATCTCATTGAGGATACACTTATTTTACCTCACTCTGTCCTTTGCAAACATCTTGTTATTTTACAGTGATTGATTTTTCCTGATGATGTGTCTAAAATAAGTGAACAGAAGTCTTTTCTACTAAGGAATACGTCATCGAAGATTGATTTTTCTTTCTTCTGATAGCATTCAGTGTATTCTAAATTTAGCAGCACAATTCAAATTCAATCAATTCTGTATAAGGTGATTGAAGAGATTATAGCTTGGGTCTGGTACACCTTAGCTATTCAAGTGCCACCTTTGCTTTTGAAAATTTTAAAGACATCTTTTGTAGATTTCCTCAATCCTAAACTTTGATGTCTGTTTGTTTTTTAACATTTTCTATTTTGTCTCCAGTTCTAGAAATTGTAACTAACTGTGAGTCTCAATTATTATGGATCAAACTGTAGCCCCAAGATGATATGCTGCTACCCTAAGCCCTGAACTAGTGAATGTGATCTTATTTGGAGAAATTGCAGTTTTCTATATAGATGTTCAACCACTCATATGTCCATTTGTCATACTGTGGTAGCTTGTGAGTTGCTGTGATTCTGAAAGTTATGCCATGGGTATTTTAAATACCAACAAAGTCACCCATGGTGGACAGGTTTCAGATAAGCTTCTAGATGAAGACAGATTGGGAAGAAGAGATGAACTACTTTTGAACATTTAGTCACTGAAAACCTTATGGATAGCAGAGAAACACTGTTAGATATAGTGCGAGAAAATGAGCCCCTCAGGTTGGAAGGCACTCAAAATATGACTGGTCAAGAGCTAGCTCCTCAAAGTAGAGTTGACTGTGATGATTTGAATGAAGTAAAGCCTGTGGAAATAAAGCTCACAGGACCTTCATTTGCTGATGGGGCACAACTCAAAATGAAGAGAAACAGCTGCAAACATCCATGTAAAATCAGAACATGGAATGTACGAACTATGAATCCGGGAAAATTGGAGATTGTCAAAATGAAATGGAACGCATAAACATCAATATCTTAAGTATTAGTGCACTGAAATGGACTGGTATTGGCCATTTTCAATCTGACAACCACATGGTTTACTATGCCGGAAATGACAAATTAAAGAGGAATGGTGTTGCATTCATTGTCAAAAAGAGCATATCCAGATCAGTCATGAAGTACGATGATGTCTGTGATAGGATATTATCCATGCTCCTACAGGGAAGCCCAGTTAATACCACTATTATTCAAATTTATGTACAAACCACTAAAGCCAATGAGGATGAAATAGAAGAATTCTACCAACTTCTTCAATCTGAAATTGATCAAACATGCAATCAAGATATATCATTCATTACTGGTGATTGGAATGCAAAGGTTGGAAACAAAGAGGAAGGATCAATAATTGGAATATATGGCCTTGGTGGTAGAAATGATGCTGGAGAATGCATGATAGAATTCTACAAAATCAGTGATTTGTTTATTTCAAATACCTTCTTTAGACAGCATAACAGATGACTTATACACATGGACCTCATCAAACGGAATACATAGAAATCAAATTGACTACATCTGCAGAAAGAGATGATGTGATCATCAGTGAAAACAAGGCCATGAGCAGACTGTGGAGCACACCATCAATTACTCATATACAAATTCAAACTGAAACTGAAGCCAATGGAAACAAGTCCATGAGAGGCAAAATATGACTTTGAATATATCCCAACTGAAATTAGAGATCATCTGAAGAATAGATTTTATACATTAAACACTAAAGACCAAAAACCAGAAGAGTTGTGGGATGACATCAAGAACATCATACATCAAGAAAGCAAAAAGTCATTAAGAAGACAAAAAATCAAAGATCAAAATGGATGTCAGAAGAGACACTTAAATTTGCTCTCCAGCGTAGAGATGCTAAAGCAAATGGAAGAAATGAGGAGGTACAAGAACTGAACAGAAAATTTCAAAAATCAGCTCGAGAAGATAAAGACAAATATTACAACAAAACATGCAAAGATCTGGAGTCAGAAAACCAAAAAGGAAAAACATGCTTAGCATTTCTCAAGCTGCAGGAACTGAAGAAAAAATTCAAGCCTTGACTTTCGTTATTGAAAAATTATCTGGGCAAATTATTGAATGATCCAGAAAACATCAAAAGAAGATGGAAGAATACACAGAATCACTGTACCAAAAGGAAATGACTGATATTCAACCATTTCAAGAGGTAGCATATGATAAAGAGCCAATGATACTGAAGGAAGATATCCAAGGTGCATAGAAGGAATTGGCAAAGAATAAGGCACCAGGAATTGATGGAAGAATAAAAATGGAAATCTTTCAAGAAAGTGAGGCAGCATAGGAGGCACTCACACATCTCTACCAAGAAATTTGGAAGACAACTATCTGGCTGAATGATTGGAAAAGACCCGTATTTGTGCCCATTCCAAAGAAAGGTGACCCAACAGAATGCGGAAATTATCAGATAATCTCTTTGATATACCATGTGAGAAAAGTTTTACTAAAGGTAATACAGAAATGACTGAAAGCATACATTGACAGAGAACTTCCAGAAATTCAAGCAGGATTCAGAAGAGGCTGTGGAATGAGGGATATCATTGCTGATGTCCAATGGATCTTGGCTGAAAGCAGAGAATATCAGAAAGATATTTACCTGTGCTTTATTTACTACGCAAAGGCTTTTGATTGTGTGGATCATGACAAGTTATGGACAATATTGTGAAGTATGAGTATTCTGGAACATTTAATTGTGCTCATGAGGGACTGTACCTGGACCAAGAAGCAGTTGTTCGAACAGAACATGGGAACACTGGATGGTTTAAAATTAAGAAAGGTGTATGACAGGGTTGTTTTCTTTCACCATACTTATTCCACCTGTATGCTGAGCAAATAATCTAAGAATCTGGGTTATATGAAGAAAAACGTGGTATCGGGATTGGAGGAAGACTCATTAACAACTTGAGATACGCAGATGATACAACCTTGCTTGCTGAAACTGAAGAGGATTTAAAATATTTACTGATGAAGATCAAAGACCAAACCTTCGGTATGGATTACATATAAATGTAAAGAAAGCCAGAATCCTCACCATTGGACCCATAAACAACATTCTTAGCAATGGAGAAATGATTGAAGTTGTCAAGGACTTCATTCTTCTTGGATCAACTATCCACACTCATGGAAGCAGCAGTCAAGAGATCAAATGACATATTGCATTAAGCAAATCTGCTGCACAAGACCTTTTTAAAGTGTTGAAAAGCAAAGATGTCAGCTTTTGGACTAAGGTGCGCCTGACCCAAGCCATGGTATTTTCAACAACCTTATATGCATGCAAAATCAGAACAGTGAATAAGGAAGATCGTAGAAGAATTGATGCTTTTGAGTTATGGTATTAGCAGGTAATATTGAAAGTGCCATGGTCTGCCCAAAGAACCAATAGATCTGTGTTGGAAGAAGTGCAGCCAGAGTGCTCCTTGGAGGCCAAGATGGCCAGACTTCATTTCTCATACTTTGGACATATTCTCAGGAGGGACCAGTAGCTGGAGAAGTATATCATGTTGGGTTAGGTGGCGGGTCAGAGAAAAAGAGGAAGACCCTCAGTGAGATGGATTAGCCAAGTGGCTGCATCAATGGGCTCAAATGTGGCAACAATAGCGAGGTTGGCCCAGGATTGGGCAGTGTTTTGTTCTGCTATGCATAAGGTAGCTATGAGTCGGTATCGACTCGATGTCACCTAACAACAACAAATGTAGATGTTATCTGTTACATTAATAAAATCATACCAGTGTAGTATGGGTCTTAAAACTAATCCCTTATGTGAGGCCTTTTATAAAAATGGACAGACCCAGAAATAGACTCAACCACAGGGTAAAGACAAATGCCTTGTAGCATTGAAATTGCTGTTGCTGTTAAGTGCCATAGAGTCGATTCTGACCCATAGCGACCCTGTATAGGGTTTCCAAGGAGCAGCTGGTGAGCTTGAAGCACCAACCTTGCAGTTCAAATGACTTTGCAGTCTGACGCATTATCTCACAGCGCCACACCAGGACTCCTAACATTGAAGGTAGATGCACCTGTAAGCAACCATAGAATGTCAAGGATTGCCATCAGTCTGCACAAGCTAAAAGAAAAACATGGCATCATGACTTTCTCAATGCCCTCAGAAGGAATGGACATAGCTGATCATTTGGATTTGAATTTACAGTCCTCAGAACTGTGAGAAATTTAATTTCTGTTCTTTGTTGTTGTTGTTAAGTGCCGTCGAGTCGGTTCCGACCCATAGCGACCCTGTACAGGGTTTCCGAGGATGTTAATCCTTACGGGAGTAGAATGCCTCATCTTTCTGTTCTTTAGAGCCACCTATTTAGTGGCATTTTGATATGACAGCAGTAGAAAACTAAAACTAAGAGTACAACTAGTATTTATAATTGTTTATTGATTCATGACTATGGCAATAGTTTATTTCTGGCACGTGATCTTATGCAACTAAAATAATGGGCTTCAAATTTTTGACGCTATTAAAAAGAAAGTTTTCTTTTACTTCTCCGTGTCTTTCCACAAAACTATATAGCCTATTGCCAATGTCAAATTTCACTGGACAGCTTAATATGTCAAATTGACCAGGATAAAAACATATTGTAGAACAATCAGGTAAATACATGTGATTTTGTATATTGGGCCTATTTTTAAGTGTAAACCATTTTCCAGTAAACCATTGCAGTTTCTTCAACGGTACTTTAGTCTATCATTTAAATATGTAAGCTTAAACATGAGCTCTGGTAGCGTAGTGGTTACGAATAGGGCTGCGAACCTTAAGGTCAGCGGTTCGAAACTACCAGCTGCACCGTGGGAGAAAGATGAGGCTTTCTACTCCCGTAAAGATTTACACCCTCGGAAACCTCTTACAGGATCGCTATGGGTCGGAACCGACTCGATGGCACATAACAACAACAAACATGAACTAATTTTGATAACAGATTATTTACCCATTAGCTTGAAAAACCTCAACTGCAGCTGTTACTCTCGAATTGTAGTGTCCCATATTTTGGCACCTTTTTAATAAGAACTTTTTGACCCAAAATATCACAATGAATTTTTTTTGTTACTTAGATAGGAAAATATTGACATAATAATTTTATGAGTGATGTGAAGACTTACAATATGTTAACTAACAAAAACAATCAGCAATCTGCTCTCTGCTTGACTGAGGCAAAAAAAACATTCTCTGGAGAAACAAGAGGCTGATCCAATGAAAAGACAATCTTTTGGGAAGGAAAATTCTACTGTAACTCAATAAAAGTTCAGATTTAATTGCAGAAAATTTAACATTTAAATTTAATATAGGCACGCCACATACAATTCTTATTTAGAAGTGTAAACATAAACTGCTACAAGTAAATTTGGGGTGATACTCATAACTTCATTTAAATGTATTTAGTGTTATAGAAAACTCTTGTTTACACAAGCTATCTACTAGTTTATACTGAAAATTCACTTGCAATCAAAACTGATTAAACATTCTGCCCCCATCAAGGAATTTGTGATCAGTGACTTCAGCATTGTGCATGGAACTTTTCCTAGATTGTAAATATCACAGGCATTCCATTAAGTTAGCAGTTGTTGTTGTTAAGTGCCATTGAGTTGGTTGCAACCCTGGATAACGTTTCTGAGAAGCAGCTGGTGAGCTTGAACCAAACAGCTTTGCAGTCCACTGCATTAACCCACAGCACCACACCAGGAATCCAAATTAGTAAGTGGGTGAGCATAAACCAGACTGTGTACAAGATCTTAGTTTTCGTATGCCATGGAATTATGTACAAATAATTCATGAACTATCATTGATTTGCAATGCTTTACCTGATGTCCCTAACATGTTTTACCACATGCTCCTTTGCTGACCTCCAATCTCTCTTCCATACTGTAAGCAGAGTACTTTTTCTATGATACAAATATTTACATATTCAAAACCCATCACTTCCCAATACTTTCAGGATGAATTATTATTTTTTCCTTTGGTCTGCTTACCTTTTTTCTAATTTTTAAATTTTATTTTAGTTTTATTCTTGTCTTAGCAGCAAATGAGATCAAATATTATACTGGGCACTCTCCATCGACCACTTTTGGGTGCAATCTAGTACTTTTATCACAAATTTCCATGAAACGTCTTCATTTCATTTATCATACTTTTAAAAATTTATCCTTTTATTTTGTTTTTACTGTTTCCCTCTACTTCTAGATTTGTGAGGTTGTAGCAGAATCTGGTTTTCCTCAGGATTGATTCCCGATGCTTTACACAATTCCTGGTATCTATTCACCACAATTAATCTATGCTACATTTGAATGATGACTAAACCAGGAATTGAAATCTCTATTCTCTAGTTCTATTGACTACAGTGTGAACTGGGTATAGTGTGTGTATGTTACCCTAAGCCCCCAGAAATGGCACACCTATGAAATCTCAGGCCCATGTATAATTATACTTGAATAGTAGACACTAGATCCAAAGGACCCAGATTCATAGACTAGTTAGTCTAAGGCTAGCAGATTTTCTCACCAGAATTAAAATCAAAAGATTTTATTAAAATAATGATAGCCCCTGGTCATATCATTGTTGTTGTTAAATGCCATCAAGTCAGCACCAAATCATAGTGACCCTGAATAAGGAATCAAAAGAATGGCTGGTGGGTTTGAATAGCCATCCTTGTAGTTAGCAGTCCAGTGCTCATCCTACAGCACCACATGAGTACTCTGGAGTTTGTCAAAGTCCAATTTGGAACCATGGCAATGCAAATGCACCAGGAAACCAAAGTAGTTGAGTAACAGAGTGGGGTAAGTATTGGACTTCTAAGTACAAGGTCAGTGGTTTAATTGTATCCATCTGCTCCTGTAAAGATTCACAACCTCAGAAGCTTTCAGAGCAGTTCTACTTATTACATGACTACTACTGGGATTATATTTAGGGATTCAAGGATGAGTAAGTCTACATAACGAGAGAATCTCATTATCTAAAGACAAACGTGAAACAGAAGTTTTTGTTATTGTGGTTTTGTGCTTTTTACTTTTTCTGCATCAAATTATATAAATTGTTTGTGTTATATACTATCTACTCAGTCAGTAACAAGAAATGACTTCATTAAAATCTAATACATTAAATTTTACAACTTGTTATTGTTGTATGGAATATTACATGCATTTAGTATTAAAAAACAGCTAATTAATCAAATGTTTCCAATTAATCACTAATGCAGAGAGTGGTTTAAAAATAATAATTTTCAATATAAAGTACACATGAAAAACATAGTCTTTGCTCAGGAATAACATTGACTGTGGTTTAGATATAGCCGTCTTCACTGTTTAAGTGTTCTGATATGGCAATACTATTTTGTTGCTGTTAATGTAAATTGTCAATGAGGTGAACTGCCAACCTTGCAGTTCAAACTGACTTTCCAGTCTAGCACATTAACTCACAGCACCACACCAAGAATCTGGCAATACTACTGATGCTGTGTTGTGAAGTGCCATTGAGTCAGCGACCTGTGTATGGTTTTCAAGGAGCAGCTAGTGAGCTTGAACTGTCGACCTTGCAGTTCAAATGGCTTTGCAGTCTGTTGCGTTAGCCCACAGAGCCACACCATCAAATCAAAACAATGATGAATATATATTTCACCCCAGTATTAATAGTAAAATTCAATAAGGAAGAAAACAACAAATGCAGGCAAGAATATGGAAGATAGGAACATTCTTACCTTTCTGGTGTACTGAAATATGGTACAACCAGTAAGGAAAACAGTATTGCATTTTCTTTAAAAAGTTGTAAATGGAAATGTTATTTACTCCAGTAATCCTACTACTGGTCATATATTCTAAAGAAATAAAAGTGGGGACGT
>NW_006408703.1:5085124-5090189 GCF_000296735.1 Chrysochloris asiatica
CGAACTGCTGACTTTGCATTTCGCAGCCCGATTCATAACCACTACGCTACCAGAGCTCATATATATATATATATATAAAACCATGTTTATCACAACTATATATACATATCACCAGATGGAATACACAGAAATGAAAGTGACTATACCTGTGGGAAGAAATAATGGAGAAGTTTAATACTCTCAGCCAAAACAAGGCCAAGGGCATACTGTGGAACAGGACATCAGTTGATCCTATAATAATTCAGGCTGAAATTAAAGGAAAGTAAAGCAATTCCACAAGAACCAAATATGACCTTGAGTTTATCCAACTTGAATTTAGAGACCATCTCTAAAATAGATTTGATATATTAATCACTAATGACCCAATACCAGAAGAATTGTAGGATGATGTGAAGAACATCTTACAGCAAGAAAGCAAAAGGTCATTAAAATGAAAGAATACAATCTGAAATCTACTTTTAAACATGAAGAAACTAAAGTGAATGAACGAAATGAGGACGTACAAGAGCGGAATAGAAAATTTCGAAGGGCAGCTTGCGAAAATAAAGTCAAGTATTATAAAGAAATGTACAATGACTTGGAGTTAGAAAACTAAAAGGGAAGAACATGCTCAGCATCTCTCAAACTGAAAGAACTGAAGAAAAAAAATCAAGTCATGGATTGCAATACTGAAGAATTCTATGAACAAAATATTGAATGGCACAGGAAGCATCGAAGATGGACGGAACACACATATGCCTGGAAAGTTGGGCAATGAATAAAGGAGACAGTAGAAGAATTGATGTACTTGGCATATGATGTTAGAGAAGAAAATAGAAAATACCACAGACTGCCAGAAAAACAAACAAATTGGACTTGGAAGAAGTACAGCCAGCCTGCGTCTTAGAAATGAGGCTGCAGAGACTTATATTCAGACATGTATTATACTTTGGACAGCAGTTAGAAAGGATCAGTCCATGTAGGGGAAACTCATGCTTAAAAAAACAGGAGGGTAAACAAAAAAAAAGAAAAAAACACTCAATAAGATGGATTTATACAGTGGCAACAACAATGGACCCAAACATAATAATTGTGAAGTGTTGACACTGTTTTGTTCTGTTGTGTATAGGGTTGCTATGAGTTTGAAACTACTTGAGCCACCTAACATCACCAACAACAACGTGTTGATTGCTGAATTATTCACAACAGCTAAAAGATGGAAACCACCTAAGTGCCCATAAAAAGATGAATAAACAAACTATGGTACATGCACACAATGGAATATTGTTCAATGTTGAAGAGCAACGATGAATCCATAAAACATTCACAATGTGGATGAACCTGGAGAATATTATGATGAGTGAAATGTCAATCATACAAGAACAAATATTTTATAAGTCCATTATTATAGAAATCAAGAAAAGGCTTATACCAGAAAAAAAAATATTTTTTTTATTAGTTACCAGGGATGTGAAAGGAGAGGAAAAATCACTAACTAAACAATGCATATGAGTTATTATTAATTAATTATATTTATTATCATCGATTCTGTATTGGTTATAATGAATTATTTAATAATTATGGTATTTTTAAATGTTATTAATTATAATATTTGATGATTATAATAATTATAATTACAATAATTTGGTCAAAGGTAAAAAGTAATATATATTGAGATGACCAGCACAATATCACTAAAGAAAAAGAAGACTCAGAGAGGTGCATAAGAGTTACAGACAACAAACATAAATCCATTGCATAAACAATTTTGAATTAGAAGAATTCTAGCAACTTCTTCAATCTGAAATTGATCAAAAATGCAATCAAGATGTATTGATCATTACTGGTGTTTAGAATGCAAAGGTTGGGAGCAAAGAAGAAGGATCAGTAGTGGGAAAATATGGCCTTGGTGATAGAAATGATGCGGCAGAATGCATGATAGAATTCTGCAAAACCAATGATTTGTTGATTTCAAATATATTCTTTAGACAGCATAAGAAATGACTATACATATGGACCTCACCAGATGGAATATAGAGAAATCAAATTCACTACATCTGGGGAAAGAGACAATGGAAAAGCTCTGTATCATCAGTGAAAACAAGGCCAGAGGCAGACTATGAAACAGACCATCAATTACTCACATGCAGATTCAAACTGAAGCCGAAGAAAACGAAAACAAGTCCACGAGAGCCAAAATATGATCTTGAATATATCCCACCTGAATTTAGAGATCATCTGAAGAACAGCTTTGATACATTAAACACTAAAGATTGAAGACCAAAGGAGTTGTGGGATGACATAAAGAACATCATACATGAAGAAAGCAAAAAGTCATTGAGGAGACAAGAAAGAAGGAAAATGTCAAAATGGATGTCAGAAGAGACACTGAAACTTGCTCTCCAGCATAGAAAGACTAAATCAAATGGAAGAACTGAGGAGGTACAAGTGCTGAAAAGAAAATTTCAAATATCTGCTCAAAAAGATAAAGCCAAATACTACAAAAAAATGTGCAAAAATCTGGATTCAGAAAACCAAAAAGGAAGAACATGCTCAGCATTTCTCACGCTGGGGGAACTGAAGAAAAAATTCAAGACTTGACTTTTGTTATTAAAAGATTCTCTGGACAATTTATTGAATGATGTAGAAAGCATCAAAAGAAGATGGAAGGAATACACAGAATCACTGTATCAAAAGGAAATGATTAATGTTAAACCAGTTCCAGAGGGAACATATGATCAAGAGCCAATGATACTGAAGGAAGAAGGCCAAGTTGCATTAAAGGAATTGGCAAAGAACAAGGCACCAGAACTGATGGAATAAAAATTGAAATCTTTCAAGAAAGTGAGGTGGCACAGGAGGCACTCACTCATCTCTGCCAAGAAATTTGGAAGACAACTATCTGGCTGACTGATTGGAAGACATCCGTATTTGTGCCTATTCCAAAGAGAGGTAAACCAACGGAATGTGAAAATCATCTGACAATCTCTTTGATATCCCATATGAGTAAAGTTTTGCTAAAGGTAATAGAGGGACGGCTACAATCATACATTGACAGAAAACTTCCAGAGGTTCAAGCCAGATACAGAAGAGGCGGTGGAACAAGGGATATCATTGCTGATGTCCAATGGATATTGGCTGAAAGAAGAGAATATCAGAAATATTTTTACCTGTGCTTTACTGGCTATGCAAAGGCTTTCGATTGTGTGGATCGTGACAAGCTATGGACAACATTATGAAATATGACTATTCTGGAACACTTAATTGTGCTCATGAGGAATCTGTACCTGGACCAAGAGGCAGTTGTTCGAATAGAACATGGGAACAATGAATGGTTTAAAATTAAGAAAGGTATGCAACAAGGTTGCATTCTTTCACCATACTTATTCAACTTGTATTCTGATCAACTAATCCAAGAAGCAGGGTTCTATGAAGAAAAACGTGGCATCAGGGTTGGAGGAAGACTCATTAACAACCTGTGATATGCAGATGATACAACCTTGCTTGTTGAAAGTGAAGAGGACTTAAAACATTTACTGATGAAGATCAAAGAGCACAGCCTTCAGTATGGATTACATGTCAATGTCAAGAAATCCTCACCACTGGACCAACAAACAACATTCTTATCAACGGAGAAAAGATTGAAGTTGTCAAGGACTTCATTCTTCTTGGATCAACTATTAACAATCATGGAAGCAGCAATCAAGAGATCAGACGATGTATTGCATTGGGCAAATCTTCTCACACAGGAACTTTTTAAAGTGTTGAAGAGCAGAGATGTCAGCTTGAGGACTAAGGTGCGCCTGACTCAAGCCATGGTATTTTCAGTAACCTCATATGGATGCAAAAGCTGGACAGTGAATAAGGAAGACTGTAGAAGAATTGATGCTTTTGAGTTATGGTGTTGGAGGAGTATATTGAAGGTGCTATGGGCTGCCAAAAGAACCAATACATCATTTTGGAAGAAGTGCAACCAGAGTTATCCTTGGAGGCCAAGATGGTCAGACTTCCTCTCTCATGCTTAGGACATATTGTCGGGAGGGAACAGTCACTGTAGAAGGATATCATGTTTGGTAAGGCGGAGGGTCAGAGAAAAAGAGGAAGGCCTCCAGCAAGATGGATTGGCCAAGTGGCAGCATTGATGGACTTTAGCGTGGCAACAGTAGTGAGGTTGGTCCAGGATCTGCCAGTGTTTCGTTCTGCTATTCATAAGGTTGCTATGGGTCGGTACCAACTGGATGGCACCTAGCAACAACAAGAAATAGATAATTACCTTTAATGTCAATGGATTGAATGCACCAGCTAGAGACAGAGAGTGGCAGAATGGGTAAGAAAATAAGGCCCTTCTATATGGTGCCTGCAAGAGACACACCTTACACACAAAGACAAAGAATTAAAGGATGGAAAAATATATACCAACCCAACTGCAACAATAAACAAGCAGAAGTGTCAATATTAATCTCCGATAAAGTAAACTTTAAGACAAAAAACAGGAGAAGAGACAAAGAAGGACACTATCTCATGATCAAAGGATTAATTGAGCAAAATGACATAACCATAATAAATATCTATGCTCCCAATGAAAGTGCACCAAGCTACATGTAACAAATTTTACTAGAAATGAAGAAAGAAATAGATAAATCTACAATTATAGTGGGATATTTTAATATGCCACTTTCGAAAAATGACAGAACTACCAGAAAGAAACTCAACAAAGTTACAGAGGAACTAAACAACACAATCAACTAACTTGATGTGTACAGAGCACTCAACCCAACAACAGCACTATATACATTCTTCTCCAGTTTGCATGGAACATTCTCCAGAATTGACCACGGGTTATGTCACAAAACAAGGCTTCATACATTTAAAAACATCAAAATACTGCAAAGCATGTTTTCAGAACACAATTCTATAAAACTAGAAATCAACAATAAGAAGACCAAGGAAATAAATTTAAATACATGGAAAATGAACAACACCCTGCTGAAAAGCTACTGGGTAGTAGAAGAAATTATATGTGAATTCACAAAGTTCCTAGAAACAAATGAGAATGAAAACACAACATACCAAAATCTTTGGGACA
>NW_006408703.1:5092783-5101768 GCF_000296735.1 Chrysochloris asiatica
CAAAACAACAATGAGATATCATCTCACACCAGCAATAACAGCAAAGATAAAAAATTAGAGGACAACAAATGCTGGCAAGGATGCAGAAAGACTGGAACCCTCCTACATTGTTGGTTGGATTGCAAAATGGTCCAAATACTCTGGAAAGCAATGTGGCGCTTCCTCAGAAGGTTGGAAATAGAAATACCTTGTGACCCAACAATACCTCTACTTGGTTTTTCCCCACAAGAAATATGAGCCATAACATGAGTGGATATATGCACACTAATGTTCATAGCAGCACTATTTACAATAGCAAAAAAATGGAGACAGCCAAAATGCTTATTAATTGAAGAATGTATAAGCAAACTGTGGTACATACACACAATGGAATACTATGCTATCTTGAAGAACAAGGAAGCTGCAAGCCACCGCATGGATGGCTGAACCTTGGATAACATTGATGAACCTTGAGGACATTATGCTGAGTGAAATTAGTCCATCACAAAAGGAGAAATACTGCATAAGACAATTATTGTAAAAGACTAAGAAAAAGAACCCTCCCAAAGAGGGGTGGGAATCTACATATATATAATTGCTGATCACCGGGATGTATGAAATGAGAGGAGGAGAGGGAGGGAGGGGAAGATAGAGCACAGGGTAGGGAATAGACACAGGAGACCCTGGGTGCTGGCAGGCGGGGTGGTGGGGGCTTGCAATATACAAGAAGGGGGAAGGGAAAAGAAGAAAAAGGCAGATGGGAAAACAGTTAGGCAGGTTCACATGGGCTAGGTGGAACAGAGGTAAATGATGATGTATGCACAACCTTGAAATAACAGGGCTTCAGAATACAGGGATTGAGGTATGGCTTGAAAGGGTAAAAGAGGGGAATAATGTTAGGATGCTTAGCTGTCTTTAGAATCTTGGCTTCCCTTGCCTACCATTGTGAAATGGACACTTGGGGTGGGGGCAATAGCCAGAAACTTCACAACAGAAAACATGTAAGCCCGCCTTCAGCCTATAAATGGAATACCTTAAATTGGGCTAGAAATTGCCCAGACCCAAAATGGAGGATGGGGCTATAAAAGCTAGAAGTGACTGGCTTACAAGGTTTCATGAGGGAGCCTAGTTCCAGACAGGGCAGGGGTAGGCAGAACCTCCACTGAATGATTCCCAATCTGTTGGGACGAGGGTGGCAAAAGGAAACGGGGATAAGACGCTTGTGGTACAACAGTGAATAACTGCCATCATGACTGACTGTGAGGGTAGGAAATATAAAGGCAGATTTTTTTTCTTTTTTGGCAAAAGGAGGAGAGTGATTGATTTTGCAGCCCAGAAGTGGAGGTCCCTGGGACCATCAAGTGAGAAAAGCAGAAAGTGTGACCCTACCCAGAGAGGCAGTGAAGCCAGACATGGACACAGAGATGATGACTTGGACAGATGGAGGGGCTGGGAACACGGGACTCATGGAGGGAAAGGAGCTGTTTGCTGACAGCCAGGGGGGCATGCCTGTGGGGTATATCCTTTGGTTATTTGATGATGCATGGAGGGGATTATAATCATTGCAATGAAATGAAATACGATAGGATGAATGTGAAGCTGAAGTGGGACAGAGACAAATAATGATGTATGCACAACATTGGAACAATAGGGCTCGGGTATACAGAGATTGAGACGTGGTTGGAATGGGAAAAGGGGACAAATAATGTTAAGATGCTTGGCTATCTTTTGAATCTTGGATTCCCTGGCATACCACTATAAAATAGACACTGGAGGGGGAGAGAAAGGAATAGCCCGAAATATCACCATAGAAAACATGTAAGCCTGTCTTCTGCCTATTGGAATACCTAAAATGGGGCTACAACATGCCCAGTGAAGAAGACTTCCTGTGGAGCCTCTGCATTACATAAGACCATAGGTGGAATCCAAACAGCATCCAGAATCTTCAGAGGTGGGCAATTTCCACTTAAATGGACAAGCAGACCATCCTGGAGCAGCTAGAAGAACAGAAGATACTTCTTGAAAGAAAGACCCACAGGAAAAATACAAAACAATATAATCAGTCTGACTGATTACTACAAGAACAAGAAAGTGGTTTCCCCAGGAGATATCAAGACGAGTGCTCAGGCCCCTCAGGGCAAACCTCCTTCTTAAGACTAAGACTCATGCTATGATTGGTGATTACGTTTGTCATCGATAAAGGGAAGTGAGGGGAAAACCACAATGAAGCTGTGCGCTAAGCCCTACAAGGTTCATTAGACTCCTGTGAACCCAGCTGGAGACCTGGCTGGCCAGCAGTGTGGCAAGACCTGGAGACTCTTGAGCCAAGAGTCAGTGACACAGCCACAGAGGACTAGAGTGGAGAGTGAAGCGTCCAGCTGATAAGAAGAGAGGGCATATGCACAAGAACACCCACACTTGCAGATAATACCCACTTGACCTGGCTTCAATGACTGGATGATCAGAGCTCAACTAGAAGAAGAAAGAAGAGGAAAAAAAGAGTAATCTGATACAATTTGATGAACTTGACCTACACCTATGGATGCAGTAGCTCAAAAGAGGGACCAAATCTTCACAGCGAGGATCATTCTCACCCCCTTCATACTCAGAGTGGACATGGATAGGCAACTTGTACATTGGCTACCTAGAATTGGGGGCCTACAGAAGCAAGAAGTGACTGGCTTACAAGCGTTCAAGAGGGAGCATAGATACAGAGGGTGTGGAGCAAGGTAGAATCTCCACTGAGTAGTATCCAATCTGTCTAGGTGGGGCTGATGAAAGGAGATGCCGATAGGTCTCTTGTGATACAATAGTGAATAATTGTTATCAGGACTGATTGTGAGGGTTGGAAATGTAAAGGTAGGCATTTTTTAGCAAAAGAAGGGGAGTGATTAACTTTGCAGTCTAGGAGGGGAAATCCCTGGAACCATCAAGGGAAAAGAGCGGAGATTAGAACCCTACCCAGAGAAGCAGTGATTCCAGAGATGGAGGCAGAGATGATAACATGGAGAGATGGAGTGGTTGGGGATGTTAGACCCAGAGAGGGAGAGAGGCTGTGTGCTGATGACTGGGGGACAGGCTTGCAGGGTATACTCTTCCGTTGGTTAATGATGCATGGAGGGGATTATAACCATGGCAAGGAAATGATATACGATAGGATGAATGCAAAGTTAATGTTCTCCCATGTAAACTATCACATAATTCACAATAAAACATTAAAAAAAAAAAAAATAGTTAGCTACAAGATATGTGAAACAGCCAAGAATGCAAACTTTGGAAGGCTGTAAGTCCCAAAGTTTAAAGGAGCAAAGGCAGAGAATTAGCACTGAATGAGAGAGAGAGAGAGAGCGGCATCGGAAATAGAAATGCTGTAAACAAAAGAGGCATTGCTTCTGCCCTGTGCCACAAAAGGTGATGAGATAGACAAATAAGAAATATATAGTAACATAAGAACTATAAGTAAAACAATATCTGCAAAGAAGCTTGGGGGAATATCTTTATAGAGGAACTGGTAGATATTTTAGAATGAATACATAGAAAAACCTCTCAGAGGCAGTGACATTTATGCTGAGACCTGAAAAATGAGGTTAGCTAGTGTCACAGATTGGGTTTCTGGGAAGACAACTTTGAGGTGGAGATTAGCATCTAGAAAGTCAGCACCTATACAAGGGAAGGGAGAGTACAGAATTGGCAGAGGGAGAAGCTAGACTGTGATAACGTCTCAGTGAAGGCCTCAGGTGTCCCCACAGAAACCTCTGAAGCTAAAATGACTTTATGGATAGAGTTATCCCCTTTTGGGTGAAAAAGAGAAAATGAGTAAAGTGGCAAGGAAAAAAAAATGTTGGATTTGGCAATATGAAGGTTATTTAGATATTCAGCGGAAAAATGAAATCTAGGACTACTGAATACAGTATTACAGATGTATTTGAGGTTATTGCTGTTGCTAGATACCTTCTAGTAGGTATCTGTCTCATAGATATCTTCTAGTAGGTATTCTGTCTCATAACAATCCTATGCACTATAGAATGAAACACTGGCCAGTCCTGTGACATAATCAAGATTGTTGTCATGTTTGAGCCCATCATTGCAGTCCCTGTGTCAGTCCATCTTGCTAGTGGTCTTCCTGTTTATCGTTGACCTTCCACTATGCCAAGCATGATGTCCTTCTCCAGCCACTAAACCCTCATGACTAAGTGACCAAAGTCCATGATATGAAGTCTTGGCATCCTTGCATCTAAGAAGCATTCAGCTATGTTTCTAAAACAGATTATTTTTCATATTGGCAGTCCATGGTACTTTCAATATTTTTCTCCAGCACCATAAGTCAAATACACTGATTGTTCTACAAGGTAGTCATTGTCTAACTCTTGCATGCATACGTGGTGACTGTAAATACTATGGAAAGCACCAGGAGCAACTTAGTCCTCAAAGAAACATCTTTGCCTTTTATACTTAAAGAAGTCTTTTGAATCAGATTTGCCTAATGTAATACATTGTTTGATTTCTTGATTGCTGCATCCATAAATATTGATTGTGGATCAAAGCAAAATGAAATCTGGCAATTTCAGTCTTTGTCTCCATTTATCATAATGTTATTTATTGGCCCAATTTCAAAGATTTTTGTTTCTTTGATATTAAGGTGAAATTCATACTGAAGTTTTTTATTGTCATCAGTAAGTATTTTAAGTCCTCTTTTCTTCCAACAAGCAGGATTGTGTCATCTACATATCACAGGTTAATGTGAATTCCTCCAATCATGATGTCATGTTATTCTAATAATCCAGTTTTTCTAATGATTTGCTCAGCATATATTTGAGGTTGGATATGCACTGCTGGTTAATGTGCTGGATTGCAAAGTCGGTTTGAACTGCAAGATTGGCAGTTCAAGCTTACCATATGCTCCTTGGAAACCCTATATACCGTGACTATGAGTTGGAACTGAATCGACAGCACTTAAAAACAACAACGTCATGATATAATGCCCATTAAATGATTTTCTCTTGTAGTTTTAACTATATGTCAGAAGGTAAACATTGACAAGATATAAAACTGGGATATTTTTTCTAAGTAACTGAATCTAATAAAGGAGAAAAGCAGCAAAGATGATGAGTGTATTTGACTTGGAATAATTATGAGAATGAACCATGAAATTTAAGTGTAATTAGGAGAAAATTAAATAAAAGAGAAGACTAGTGGAAAGAGAGGAAGTGATTAAAACACTCACTGAAGAGTAGTCAGTACTTGAGCATCAGAGATAGAAGAGGTGACTGAAGATCAGATATTTTGGATAATATATCTGCTTGTTCAGGATAATCCTGCTTTGTCACTGCTGTTATAGAATATGATTGATAATATGATTAATAGCAAACCATTTCATTCTCAGACATTTCCCACTTTGGATGCTATATTTTTTGTTGTTAAGCATTGTCAAGTCAGTTCCAACCAATAAATACCCTGTATAAGAGTTCTGACGAGTGGTTGGTGGTCTGAATTGCCAACCTTGTAGTTCAAACTGACCTTGTGATTCAGCATGTTATCCTACAGCACCACACCAGAACTCCTGGATACTATATGGCTACCCAAAAGATGTTTACATTCATGACTTTTCAGAAGCACATCTTCTGGTGTTGACAATCTACTTAAAGAGACATAGGAATGTGTTGATAAAGTAAAAATGATCAGAGAGACATTGGCAATAAAGAGACAAAGAACTGTTAAGAGTCATCACATCATCTTGGATGATGAGACATAAAAAAAAAAAAAAAATGATGAGTAAAAAGGAAGTTGCCTAGACTTCATCGAATGAGAGTATTTTAAAACTGGAGACATTTTGCTTGTTTTTAGATCAATGGAGAAATGACAATCTATTGCTTGGTGTGGTTCTATAGGATCAGCACTGGATTTTACACCACAAGATTGGCAGTTCAAACCCATCAGCTGCTCCTAAGAAACTCTATAGAGGGTCGCTATGAGTTGGAACTGAGTTGACAACACTTAACAACAAGTTCTTTTCCTAACATTCAGTATTCAAAATACATTTCCATATGTCCTTTGCTTCTGTTACTGATTTTGATGGTTTGGAAGTAAATATTACATTTTATATAATGCAATCATATGAATTTTCTTTTCTAAATTGTTAGGTGCCATTGAGTCCATTCCTTAAACATAAGAGAATGAAACACTGCCTGGTCCTACACCGTCTTCACAATTACTATCACATTTAAGCCCATTGTTGTTGCTATTAATTTCATTGAAAGTCTTCACTTTTTTCACCGACCCTTCACTTTGCCAAGCATTATGTCCTTCTCCAGGAACTGATCCCTTTTGAGAACATGTCAAAGTAAAAGTGACAAGATGTCGCTCTCCTCCCTTCTAAGAAGCATTCTGGTTGTACTTTTTCCAGGACAGATTTGTTTGCTCTTCTGGCAGCCCAAGGTACTTTGAATATACTTCTCCAACACCATAATTAAAATGCACTGATTCTTCTACAGTCTTGCTTATTCATTGTCCAACTTTCACATGCATATGAGCCAATTAAAAATACCATGGCTTGTGCCAAGTGCAAATTAGTCCTTAAGCTATCATATTTGCTCTTGAATACTTTAAAAGTGTCTTTTGCAGCAGATTTTTCCAAAGCAATATATGGTTTGATTTCTAGACTACTGTTTCATGAGCACTGCTTATGGATCCAAGCAAAATTAAGTCTTTGGCAATTTCAATCTTTTCCCTGTTTATCACAATGTTGTTTATTGGTCCAGTTGTAAGGATTTTTGTTTTTATTTACATTGAGATACAATCCATACAAAAAGTCTTTGACCTTCTTCAGTATTTCAAGTCCTCTCTGCTTCCATCAAGCAAGGTTATGTTATCTGCATAAAAGTGTGTTAATAAAAGTCTTCCTCTTCAAATCCTGATGCCACATTCATCTTCATATAATCCTGCTTTTCAGTTTATTTGCTCAGCATTGAATAAATATGGTAAAAGGATACAATACTGAAACATACCTTTCCTTATTTTAAACTATGCAGTATCCCTTGTTTTGTTCTAAGGACTGCCTCTTGATCTGTGTACAGGTTTCACACAAGCACAAGTAAGTGTTCTTGAATTCCCATTCTTCACAAAGCTATGAATAGTTTGTTATGATCTTCATAGTCAAATGTCTTTGCATAGTCAATAAAGAACAAGTAAATATCTCTTTTGTATTCTCTGTGTTCAGTCAAGATCCGTCTGACATCAGCAATGCTATACTTTATTCCACTTCCTGTCCTGAATCCAGTTTGAATTTCTTGCAGCTTCTAATAACAGTTTTTTAAATTATCTTCAGTAAATTTTAATTGCATGTTATATTAATGATGTTGTTCAATTATTTCTGCATCCCATTGAGTCACCTTTCTTTGGAATGGACACAAATATGGATATTTTCCAATCAGTTGGCTAGGTAGCTATCTTCCAAATTTCTTCACATAGATAAGTGAGTCCATCCAGCACTGCATCAGTTGTTGAAACCTTTCAATTTGTGTTCTGTCAATTCCTGAAACCTTGTTTTTGTCAATATCAACAGTGCAGTGTAGACTTATTCCTTCAATAGCATCAGTTCTTGTTCTTACGCTACCTCTTAAAATAGTTGAATATTGATCAATTATTTTTGGTCCAGTGACTTTCTGTATTCTTTCCATTTTGTGTTTCTTTCAATATTTTGTATACAGAATCCTCCAATATTGCAATACAGGGCTTGAATGTTTTTTTTCAGTTCTTTCAATTTGAGAAATGCTGAATATGTTTTTACCCTATGGTTTTCAAAGCCCAGGCCTTAACACATTTCATTATAATACTTTGCTTTTTTTTCTGGAGCTGCCCTTTTAGATTTTGAGTATAGTTGACTACTTTCAGCTGCTTTAGATTCTCTACATTCAGAAGCAAGTTTCTGAGTCTCTTCTGATATCCATTTTTGTTGCTTCTTTCTTTCCTGTCTTTTTAATGACTTGCTTTTTCATGTAATCCCACAACTCCTCTGATGTTCAGTCATTAGTGTTAACGCATCAGACCTGTTCTTGATGTAGTCTGTAAAGTCAGGTGTGAACAGCTAGAAAGCTCCTTGGAAACAAGGATGACAAGACATCATATCACATGTTGTTGTTGTTAAGTGCCGTCGAGTCAGTTCATCATATCACATACTTTCGGTATATTATCAGAAGGTACCAATCCCTTGAAAAGGATATCATTTTTGACAAAGTAAAAGGTCACCAAAAAAGTGGAAGACTCCCAAGGAGTTGTACTGACTCAGCTGATTACACAATGGGCTCAAAGAGGACAACAATTGTGAACAATGCACAGAACTAGGCAGTGTTTAGTTCTATTGTACATACACAAAGTTGAAACCAAATGGAAGACACCTAACAACAAGGCTTATGATATCGATCTTTATTCATTCCATCTTATTTTTAATGACTTTTAAGAAAAATAAACAAATCTGTGTTGGAAGAAGTAGTCAGAATGTTCCTTAGAAGCCAGGATGCCTAGACTTCCTCTTTCATAGTTGAGCATAGTATTAGGAGGAACCAGTCCCCAGAGAAGGACATTATGCTTGGTAAAGTGGAGGCCAGGGAAAAAGAGGAAGAACTCTAGTGATATGGCTTGACATATTGGCAACAACAATGGGTTTGAGAGCAGCAACAATTGTGAAGGTGGTGCTGGACTGGACAGTGTCTCCTTCCACTGTGCATCGGGTGGATATGAGTCAAACAGCACCTAACAACAAGAACAAGTTTCCTAGATTCATGCTTTATACAGTCTATGTTCATATTATTAATCATGTTTGAAGTTGTTTCTTTTCATTCTGCATTGTGCCTAATCCACAAATAAAGAGTCCAGAGCCTTTTTCCCACCCACATCATTAAGGTCAACTATATTATCATTAATGTTCAACCATTTCAAGAGATACCATATGAACAAGAGCCAATGATACTCAGAGAGGAAGTCCAAAGTGCATTGAAAGAAGTGGCAAAG
>NW_006408703.1:5101868-5107769 GCF_000296735.1 Chrysochloris asiatica
AGTCGGTTCCAACTCGATGGCACCTGACAACAACAACATATTTTGAGGAGACAGGTCTTCTGCAGTCTTATGTTGAATGCCTTCTAACCATAGGGGCTCATCTTCTGGCAATATGTCAGACAATGTTCTCCTGTTTTTCATGTGTTTCAAAGGGTAACACTTTGCAAGTGGTCTACCTATCCTTTTTCCCAGTCGGTCTTAGTCTGAAAGCTCAATTTGAAGGCTGTCCACCATGGATGACCCTACTGATAATTAAAATACCTGTGATATTTAAAATATCTTCCACCATCACAGCATCACACAAGCCACCACAATACAAAGCTGACAGATGAGTGGAGCTTCTAAATTACCTTATTCCAAATCACCACCAGCTGTGATTCTTATTATTATTGTTTTTAAGTGCCATCGAGTCTGTTCCAACTCTTAGCAACTCTGTATAGTGTTTCTGAGGAGCAGCTGTGGATTTGAGCTGCTGTCCGTATGGTTCTCAGTCCAGCGCTGAGCCTACAGCTAACCTTTAAGTAGAAGCAGGAAGTTTACTACTTATTACTCTTCCCATATAAATAACAAAGAAACCACCACAGGAAAATTCGTAAAAGTATAATTGAGAGCAAGAAGAGATAGAAAACTTGCCCAAGTTAGATAGATTCATTTATTAGTTATGATATATAACATACTGCAATATTGCCGTTTCTTTCAATTATTTGAAGCACTATAATTTTTGTCTATGTATAATATAATGTATGTCGTGAATCAAGAAATTTTAAATATGAAGTGAGTTCTACAACCACTCTTTCTTTCCTATTACAGTGACCTGGAGCTTACATATTGAGATAACAGAATCCAAGATGGAAAGGACCTGTATCCCTGAGTCATCACTTGTGAACTGCCCTGGGAAGCCTTTGAAAACACAGCAGAATTTGCATGAGTTCTTCTATACTTAAGCATTGAGCTTTCAGCATGTAGCATAATGTAACCTGTTTTGGCTAATATGTAACAAGTGAGCAATATTTTTTAAGGAAAAAATATATAGCAAATGAGTCAATAGGCTCCCCATAATTTGTTATTCAAAATATTTTAGAATATTCAGTCCTAAACTATAAACCAACTAAAATGTTTTCAAAAAGTGTGTGCTAATAGATATATACCCCTGGTTCTACAACATACCCTTGATTTGTTGTGGTTGTTTTTATAAAATATCATCAAATCAGTTCTGACTCAAAGTGACCCTGTGTGGGTTTCTGAGGAATGACTGGTGGGTTTGAACTGCTGAGCTTATTCTTTAAACCTACCTTGTGGTCCAGTGCTTATCCTATTGCACCACATCAGGACCTTTGATTTTTCTTCCCTTATAAACAAGGAATCCTGGTGTGGCATTACAGGATAAGCACTGGACTACTAACTACAAGGTTGGAGGTTTAAACCCACCAACTTCCTTGGAATCCCTATACAGGGTTACTATGAGTTGGAATCTACTGTCAACACACAAAGGTAAATCATTGTGGCTCTGT
This sequence comes from Chrysochloris asiatica, assembly GCF_000296735.1. Taxonomy (NCBI): domain Eukaryota; kingdom Metazoa; phylum Chordata; class Mammalia; order Afrosoricida; family Chrysochloridae; genus Chrysochloris; species Chrysochloris asiatica. Next base: position 5,103,380 of record NW_006408703.1, read on the forward strand.
GATTTATAAGCACTGAACTACTAATCACAAGTGTGGTAGTTTGAGCCCATGAGCTGCTCCACAGGAGATAGATAAGGATTTCTGTTCTTGCAAAGATTTACAAGCCGTACAAGCCTTGGAAATGCTATATAGGTTTGCTATGAATCTGAAACTGAATCAATGGCACTTAACAACAATATAGACAAGGATATTTAGTGACCCATACACCTGAAATAGTTCAGGACACCTGTTTTAATGTTTATCAATCAAACACATACACTGACATTTTTTTTTTTTTTCAATGCATTCATTAAGCTACATCTTCCTGGCCCTTATCAATTAAGTCTGCCTATGAGAAGAGAAATGTCCTGGTTTTAGTCTCAGGAGACTGCGGGAACAGTGATTTATTGTTCTAAAAGACCTTGTGATCCTTGAATAAATCACTCATTTTCAGCTTCCCAGCACCTTTACCTCATGTCTTTTTGAGAAGTTGATGTTTGAAGGTGCAGCTACCGATTACAGGTTCCTAGTGATTCCAAAGTCCAAAATCTCATGCTCTTCTCTGCCCCTATTCTCACATATTAATGGTTTGAAAAATGGATATAGTACATATCTAGAAAAGGAAATTACTATGGCGCTGTTGGGGAAGAGGGAATAGCAAAAACAACTTTAGTTTAAAGACCTCAAGGAGATACTGCTGAGAATTTTCAGAATCGTTCATTAGATCTGCATGTCACATGTACACTGAGCACTTTGATTGCCCTTCCCAGTTAATTCCATAATATGGTGGCAGAGCCAGGATGACTTTGTGGTAGAAACTGATAGGTAACCCTTTTAGGAGACCAGAGGGCCAAAGGATAGTCATCTGGAACCACTTTTCCCACAGTTAACCACTTGTCTTATCTCTTCTCCATGGTATTCTAATAAACCTAATAAATCTCTTGTTTTAGAACAGAGTGTGGATTGCTACATCTGTTTTGGCAAACTCTAAAGGGCTAAATAAATTCACAAGTTTTGAAAGGAGATAAACAGGTCAAAAGTTAGCTTGTTGTTATGTGTCTTCAAGTCCATTCAGAGTCATTAACATGCAATGCCACACCAGGATTCCAAAGTTAGCTTGTTATTGTTGTTAAGTGCTGTGGAGTTGGTTCCAACTCAGGGTTTCCCAGATCATCATAGGTCCATTTTACTCCAGATAACCAGTTCTCCTTTCACCCTCTACCTGGCATACATTTTCAATCTTCCTTATGTCTCTAGTGACATAAATAAAGATAATTAAATGGCAGGTGAATTTGCATCAATCTATAGTCCAGCTCTGGTAGGGTAGTGGTTACGAATCGAGCTGCAAGCCACAAGGTCAGCAGTTCGAAACTACCAGCGGTTCCGCGGGAGAAAGATGAGGCAGTCTGCTCCCGTAAAGATTTACAGCCTCGGAAACCCTGTGTAGGGTCGCTATGAGTCGGAATCGACTCCACGGCACACAACAACAACAACAATAGTCCTGGTGTGGCGCTGTGGGTTAATGCACCAGACTGCAAAGCTGTTTGAACTGCAAAGTTGGCACTTCAAGCTCATCAGCTGCTCCTCAGAAACCCTGTACAGGGTTGCTATGGGTCGGAAATGACTCAATGGCACTTCACAACAACATAGTACTGAATGTCTTAGTATTTCACTAAATATTTACAGTTTATAAAAACACTTCTGGTGTGGGGTTATAGGATCAACACTGGACTGCAAACCACAAGGTCAGCAGTTCAAACCCACCAACTGCTCCACAGAAACACTACATAGGGTCTCTATGACTTGGAAGTGACTTGACACTTAACAACGACATAATACTAAATGTCTTAGCATTTATTTGCAATTTATAAAAGCACTGCAAGCATGCAATGGTAAGTCTTAACATAACAAAAGTTAAGTACATTTAATATGAGGCATTACCAGAATTCCTCAGATGACATTGGGTAGCTGATCACTTACTGTTGCTGTATTATAAATTCTGACAGACTTAGAAACAGAATTTACTGCTTAGATGTTTTTCAACTAATATCAGAATTGACTTCATAGCCATTCATTAAATATTTGCAAAATGCCTTTCATATTGAGAAACCAACTTTGGAAAACTGACAGTCAAGTGGTTGTTGTTTTTTTAAACATTTTACTATAAATTGAGTGAAGGTTTACAGACACAATCATCAACTTTACATCCAACAAATCATACAATTAGTTTCATCTCAATGATTACATCCCCTTCCTGCAACAGCAGTTACCCTGTTTCTTCTCTGTTGTTCCCCATTTACATCTTATACTTCACAAATGAACAAAGCATAACAATTTGATGCACACATGACAAAACAAAGACTATACATTCATCTAGCTGTCCAAAGGGCACATTCTGCCAGCCAGCCTACTGCCCATAGGCACACAGCTGTACTCAGTCCATGAAGCTATAGCCCATAGCTGCTCTTGTCTCTTCATGTCACTACCCCTGCTTTTGATGTTTTTGATGCTTTCTGCATCTTTCAAGATTTTTCCCATAGAATCCTTTAATATTGCAAGTTGAGGCTTGAATTTTTTATTCAGTTTCCTTGGCTTGAGAAATGCTGAGAATGTTCTTCCCTTTTGGTTTTCTAACTCCAAGTCTTTTCACATTTCATTATAATATTTGACTTTGTCTTCTCGAGCTGCCCTTTGAAACTTTCTAGTTAGCTCTTTTGCCTCCTCATTCCTTCCAGTTCCCTTAGCATCTCTATGCTGGAGAACAAGTTTTGGAGTCTCTTCTGACATCCATTTTGGTCTTTTCCTTATTTTGTCTTCTTAATGAACTTATGGTTTCTTCCTGTGTGATGTTCTTAATGTCATTCCACAACTCTTCTGGTTTTTGGTCATTATTGTCTAATCCATCAAATTTGTTCTTGAAATGATCTCTAAATGCAGGTGGGGCATGTCTTAGGATATATTTTGATTCTCATGGACTTGCTTTAATTTTTTTCAGCTTCATCCCGAATTTGCACATAAACAGTTGATCATCTGTCCCAGCTTCTGGCTTTCTTTTGTCTGATGATATGGAGTTTTCCCATGGTCATTTTCGAGCATACTGTAAGATATAGTGGCAGAAGAATTGATAGATATGGTCAATTTGATTTCTATTTATTCCATTGAGTTAGGTCCATGTGTCTTGTTGTCTTTTATGGTGTTTTTAAAAGGTATTTGCAATTAAGATATCATTAATCTTACAACTTTCTATCATTCCAGCTACAGATTCATCCTTGCTATAACCAAGGCCATCCTTCCTCTTTGTTTCTAAGCTTTACATTTCAATCTCAAATAATTATCAATACATCTTGATTGCATGTTTTATCAGTTTCAGAATGAAGAAGTTGGTAGAATTCTTCAATATCATCAACCCTGACATTACTGGTTGGTATGCAAATTTGAATAATAATTATATAAATGGGTCTTTCTTGTAGATATATAGATATTATCCTATCACAGACAGCATTGTACCTCAAGATGGATCTTGAAATATTCTTTTTGATGATGATTGTAATGCCATTTCTCTTCAATATATATTTCCTGGCAGAGTAACCCCATGTGATTGTCAGATTCAACACAACCAATACCAGTCCATCTCAGCTCACTAATGCCTAGGATATTGATGTTTATGCATTCCATTTCATTTTTGACAGCATCAAATTTTCCAAGATTCTTACTTTTATACATTTCATGTTCTGATTATTAGTGGATGTTTGCAGGTATTTATCCTCATTTTGAGTTGTGCCACATCAGCAAATGAAGATCCCAGAAGCACACTCCATTTGTGTCATCACAGTCAACTCTCCTTTGAGAAGGCAGCTCTTCCTCAGTTGTATTTGGGGTGTCTTCCACCTTTAGGAGCTCATCTTCTGACACTATATCTGACAGAATTCTGGTGCTTTTCATCATCTTTTAATATTCAGTATTCTATTCATAAGGCTTTCAGTAACTAAATATTTGGAAGTAGTCTGTATCTCCTTCTTCTTAGTCTGTCTTCATCTGGAGGTCCAGCTGAAACCTGTCCACCATGGGTGAACCTGCTGGTATTAAAAATACCTGTGTCATAGATTCCAGAATCATAAAAATCAGCAAACTAACACAGTCAAAGAAAGCAACAGATGAAATAATCCCATTTATTGTAATAATAGTATTATCTTGAATTATTGATAAAATGTGTCCCCCAAAATGATACGTTGATGTCTCAACTTGGTAACTGTGAATGTGACCTTACTTAGAAATACGATCTTGAAGGTGTTATTAGTAAACATGAAATCATAATAGGATAAGATGGGATCATACTAGGATAGAGACACAGATGGAAAGCCCCCTGAAGAAGCTGGAAATAAAAAATAACTTTTTTAACATGATAAATGGT
>NW_006408703.1:5108158-5113980 GCF_000296735.1 Chrysochloris asiatica
CCTGTATAGGACTTCCAAAGAGAGGCTGGTGAGCTTGAATCATTGACCTTGTGGTTAACATGACTTTGCAGTCCAAAGCATTAGCCCACAGCGCCTCACTAGGACTCCTAAGTCGGTGTAGGAAACCCTATATACAGGGTCGCTATGAGTCAGAATCGATTCTATGGAATTTAACAACAACAACACACACATTGACAATAAAATTAGAAATAATTCAAGGATGTCTGCCATCATCTTTAATAGTCAGCAATTCCCTAGGATGAGTAACTAACATTATATAAAAACAATAATAACAACTATAAACAATGGAATTAGTGACACAAAGAAGGCCAACAATGAAAAAAGTCTGCCATTATTTGCAAGATTTGTAGAATTTATACATGAACATTAAGTGAATGCATTGCTCTTATTTAATAATTTTCTCATGGAAACATATGCATAGATAATACTTTTTAAAACTCAAATACTTCCAGAAAATAATCTTGTTACAAGTTTCTCATTCAACAGCCTCCTAAATTTAAAAAAGATCTATTAGCTGACTTTATATTAGAATTTGTGTGTTTTCCTTTAAATAGAGAATAATTAAAGATAGGATTGGAAAAGTTGCTGATAAGAATTGAAGAAATATTTTTCAAATCTAAAGTATAGTCCTAAAGGACAATTGGAAATGATTCCTTAGGGGGCACCATGTCTTTCTATTGAAAATATTCTGTTCGATGACTCTAGGGATGTGTAGAAATCTATCACATTCTAAGATACCGAATTGTAGCCTGAGAAAAGTGACTTAATTATTATGATACTGAAAGAACTATATGCTCATAAGAGTCCCAAAGGAGTTGACATACTGTTCTTGTCCATTTCTCTGCAAGTGTAAGCTTTAAATCTTTCTGCTCTGAAAGCAAAATTTATTAAATATTTATCTTGTTGTCTCAGTTTCTTAATCTTTAGTCTCATCTAGATTCAGGTCCTTAATCAAGTTTAGTAGTAACAAAGATTTTGGGAAATAATCAAAAGATTATAAGACAGAAGAACAAATAACACTTAAAAAATAGTAATTCAACAATTATATACATATATATGATGGCAATATCAACTCACAAGAAAAGGTTAATAAGATTCCATCCCCAATATTTTGGGAAGTAAAATAGCTTGGCAGGTAAATGCATAGACTCTGAAGCCAGATACATCTAGGTTTTGATCACTTTGGATACTAACTATGTGACATTGCTCAGTTTACATAACTCACTGAATTTGTTTTTATTTTCTATAAAATGAAGTAAATGATATTTAGCTGAAAACTTTTAGGGACACCTGGTTTGGGATTCATTGAAAGTAATGTAAATAATAATTAGCAAGATTGTAGCTTGCCCAAATCTTTTAAAATATGAAATATGTGTCACAAGGTATTGCAACAGATAATGGATAAAAAATTTAATTGCCTTTGATTTAAAATCAAAATGTTAGTTGTTCTTTGTGAGGTGGCAAACCTAAATCCAATCTAAGTGTACACTTGGCACAGGCTTTGATCTTAAATTATGTATGCTGGATTGTATTATTAAAAGGAAACATTTTTAGGAGTGTAAAGCATTTAGTGGTATTCCATAATACATTATAAATCACATTTTTCATGCAAACCATTTGTCTGCATAAGATGGGCAAATGCATTTTCAAGAAAGAATGAAACGTGAAGTTAAAATTTTAATGTAACCCCTAGACTTCTATTAGAATCCTGGTGTGGAGCTGTAGAATAAGCACTGGACTGCAAGGTCAATTTGAAACGAAAGTTCGGCGGTTCAAATTCACCACCTGCTACTCAGAAACCGTATACAGGGTTGTTATAAGTGAGAAGCGGCTTCACAGCACATAACCACCACCACCATTAGTCGGAAATGACTCAACAGCACTTAGCAACAAGACTTCTTTAAATTTAATTTTGGAATAAATAACAGAGAATCCAAATTGCCTGTGTCATGCTATTTTCACCTAATTTTATTCTATTTCCCTAAATGGCACTGTGAGTCCTGGTGTGGCACTGTGGGTTAATGCTCAAGACTGCAAACCCGTTTGAACTGCAAGGTCGGCAGTTCAAGCTCACCAGCTGCTCCCGGGAAACCCTATATAGGGTCGCTATGAGTCGGAATTGAATCGACGGCACTTAACAACAACAACAACAACAAATGGCACTGGACCCAAAGGTCTGATTGAACGGCAAAGTTGATGGTTCAAGTTCACCAGCGGCTTCTTGGAAACCCTATACAGGGTTGCTATAAGCCAGAACCTATATAAAGGCACTTAACAACAACAATTATTATAATCTTAGAAAAAAAATTGTATTATAAATTCTGTTTTTCAGAGCACATTCTTATATAATCATTAAATGTAATATGATCAGTTGAAGATATGCAGCTTCTCTTGTTGCTAATATTTTTGTCATTTATTACAACTTACTAAATAGTTGTTTTCTCTTAACAGTACATGTATTTCTAAATTTGGCATTGATTCATTTCATAAATATGGTAGGAGAGGTCATTTATTAAATTTCAAATGCAAAATACAGGCTTCCTACCCTAGGTTTTTGACTGTATGATAGGACTGAAAAAAAAAAGTTCCTGGAAAAATTCCATTATCTTTCTGTTTTATTTTCCATAAACTTTATGAAACGCCCATTAATATGCAAGTACAAGACTGACAACATCTCCAATATGTGTAATATATTTTTAGAGTTTTGATGGATCCAATATTAATACCGCCATCTTCTACCTTGACTCTCAGCAAATTGAGAAATAGACCCCAAAAAATAAGGAAGAGAATAAACAAAAACAAAACAATCAAAGCCCTCCATTTCTGGTAAAGCTGAAATTAGAGAATAAGTATAATCAGCATTATTGAGCTTCCTAATACTGAACGTCATTGTTGCAGCTAAGTGCCATCAAATTGGGTCTAACTCAAAGTGACCCTGTTTCCAAGGTGGGTTTAAACTGCCAACCTTGCAGTTCGCAGTCCCATGCTTATCCTACAGGGCCACACTGGGACTTCCTGAACATAGTTGATACCCTAATTAGGGTTACACTCCCCTCTACCATCCCTACCCCTGAACCATGAGGGACCACTGTGGTCTTGGATCCCATCAGCTGATGTAGCTGAGTGTGTCCTGTAGTGAAATATCTACTTTGTAGGTAGACGATTTCCAAAGAAAGGAAAGGGAGTAAGTGGCCTAGTCACTTTTCTTTTTAAATTTGGCAGTTGTTACTATTGTTGTTAAATATCAGTGAAATGGTTTCTGCTCATAGTGACCCTATGCACAACAGAATCAAACACTGGCCTGGCCTGCGCCATTCTCACAACTGTTATGTTTGAGCCCAATGTTGCAGGTTGTATCAATATATCTCGATAAGGGTCTTTCTCTTTCTTGCTGACCCTCTACTTTACCAAGGGAATTCTCCAGGGACTAGTCCCTCCTGATAACTTGTCCAAAGTATGTGACACGAAGTCTCACCATCCTCATTTTAAGGAACATTTTGGTTGTACTTCATACAACACAGATATATTCACTTGTTTGGCAGTCCACGGAAAATTAGCATTCTTTGACTTCATTATTTTCCTGTGCTTCAATCATAGGGATTCTTGATGCCAAGGTAGAGCTTAAGTTTCTTCAACCAATTACACCAACTTCCATGGGGATATCTGTGGTTACATATGAAAGTCAAGTTAATTAGCTGAATGCCAACTATCTAATATGCTATACTTTTAAAAGACAGAAATAAATTAACAGTAACAGGATTTACAAGATGAGCATAGAGCTTGTTCTCAAAGCAAGCCTTTCTGAAGCCTCCACAGTGCTCATTCAAAACATAATTATATTCCTGTAAGATAGTACAAAATGTTCCCAAAGACAAAGACTTAGAAATATTTAAGTAACCTTCTTGGTTACAGCCTCAGTTTATGCCACTCAGTCCATACTAATTGGCTGTAAACATATTTAACTGGAAGAGTTTCTGAGCATGGTAATAATTTTTTGAACCATGATTTACTCTGTCTGGAACATTCTAGAAGAGCAAATGCTCTCTGGGGTTAGCATTTGAGATACTGATAATGCCTTGCAATATTAAAAAGTATCACTGGAGACAAGTACACTTGGAAGTGCTTTTCCTTCCTTGTTGTTAAGTGCTGTTGAGTCAGTTCTGACTCACAGCAACCTGTATAGGGTTTCCAAGGAGCAGCTGGTACGTTTGCCCCACCAACCATGTGGTTAATAGTCCAGTGCTGAGCCACAGCACCATGCCAGGACTCCCTTTATTTCCTTGTTGTTGTTGTTAAGTGCTGTCACATCAATTCCAACCCATAGTGACCCTGCATAGAGTTTCCAAGGAGCAGATGGTGAGCTTGAACCACCGACCTTGCAGTTCAAAAGACTTTGCAGTCTGACACATTAACCCGCAGCACCACACCAGAAGCTCTTTATTTCCAATGTTCATATGGCTTGTCAGTAATAATTTAATTGTAGAATCTCATCTGTGCTATTTCTAACATGTAACTTAGCAACTTGCAGTTAAAGGTCAGTAAATTCTGTGTTGTTGTCAAGTGCTGTTGATTCAGTTCCAACTCACAGCGACCTTATATAGAGTTTCCGAAGAACAGCTGGTAGATTTGAACTGCTGACCTTGTGGTTCACAGTCCATTGTTGACCCTACAGCACCACACCAGTAAATTCTGTACCATTCATCAATTTAAAAAGACTTGTCTGTTGCTCTTGCTGATTGCCTTCGAGTAGGTTTCAACTAATTGTTATGTGTGACAGAATGAAACAATGCCCAATCCTGTATTATCATCACAGTGGTTATGTTTGAGCCCATTACTGCTGTCACTGTGCTACTCCATTTTGTTGAAGGTCTTCTTTTTGTTGATCCTCCACTTCACCAAAGATGATGTCCTTCTCCAGTGACTGGTCCTTCTTGATAACATGTCCAAAGTAAGAGAGATGATCATCACTTCTAAGGAGTAATCAGGCTGTACTTCTTTCCAAACAGATATGTTTTTCTGACGTACCTAGTACTTAGAATATTCTTCGCCAATGCCATACTCTAAGTGCATCAATTCTTCTACTCTCTTCATTGTCCAACTTTCACATGCATATGAGAAAATGTAAAATAAAGGTCATAACTAAGCTCTCAAATTTTTACTCTTAAATTCTTCTTGTTTTTTAACTTTTTACTATGAATTGAGAAGGTTTATAGACAAAATCAAGTCTTTTGTAGAAGATTTGCCTAACACAATAAATTGTTTGATTTCTTGATTGCTTCCTCTATGAGCACTGATTGTGGATCCAAGTAAAGTTAAATCCTTGACAACTTCAATCTTTTTCTCCATTTATCATGATGTTGTTTATTAGTCCAGTTATAAGAATTTTTGTTTTCTTTACATTGAGTGTTTATTCATATTGTAGACTGTATTTCACCTTCATAAACAAGGGCTAAAAGTTATCTTCATTTCCATCAAGCAAATTTATGTCATCTACCTATGACAGGTTGTTAATAACCCTTCCTCCAACCCTTATGCCACATTCTTCTTCACATAATACAGTGTCTCGGACCATTGACTCAGCATAAAAGTTTAATAAGTATGGCAAAAGATACAATCCTGACACACACCTTTCCTGATATTTCAACCATTCAGTATCCCCTTGTTCTGTTCTAAGGACTGCCTATTGATCTATGTATAGGTTCCTCATTACACAATTAAGTATTAAGTGTTCTACAATTCCCATTCCTCTATGTTACCCATAGTTATTGGAAGAGTCTCTGGGAAAATTATTGAATGATGCA
>NW_006408703.1:5115490-5141831 GCF_000296735.1 Chrysochloris asiatica
GGGGTTGCTATGAGTCGGTTCCAACTCGATGGTACCTGACAACAACAACAACAAGTTGTTGTAAAACAGGTGTTTGTGATGAATAAATTATTGGACTTAAACAATTATATCATGTGATCTCCAGCATCATTTCTATTACTGAGACCATATTTTTTCAATTATCTATTCTTCATCTTTGTTATCAACTCTCATATTCCAATTACCATTAATTATCAAAGGATCTTGATTCCATGTTTGTTCAGTTTTAGAGTAGAGGTTGGTAGAATTCTCCAATTTCATTATATTTGGCTTTAGTGGTTGGTGCGTAAATTTGAATAATAGTTGTGTTAATTGGTCTTCCTTGTAGGTGTATGGATATTATCTAATCAAAGACAGCATTGTACTCAAGATAGATCTTGAAATGCTCTTTTTGACAATGAATGCAACCCCATTCTTCAGGAATTTGAATAAATATGGTGAAAGGATACCACTCTGTTACACACCTTTCCCGATTTTCAACCATTTAATATTCCCTTGTTCTGTTCTAAGGATTGCTTCTTGGTCTATGTACAGATTCCTCATTACACAATTAAGTGTTAATTGCTCTGGCAGAGTAAAACATGCTATTTTCAGATTCAAAATGGCCAATACCAGTCCATTTCAGATCACTAATGACTAGGACAGCAAGCTTTTTGTGTTCCATTTCGTTTTTGACAGCTTCCAATTTTTCTAGATCCCTACTTTGTATATTCCACTTTCTGATTTTTAATGCATATTTGCAGCTCTTTCTTCTCATTTTTAGTTGTGCACCATTGGCAAATGAAGGTTCTGAAAACTTTGCTTCATTCATTTCATGAAGATCAATTCTACTTTGAGGAGACATGTTTTTTCCCTATAATATTTTGAATGTCTTCCAACCTGAGGGTTTCATCTTTTGGCACTGTATCAGACATTGTTCTGTTACTTTTAATAAGGTTTTCAGTAGCTAAACACTCAGAAGTTGTCTGCCTCTCCTTTCTAGTCTGTCTTAGTCTGGAATCTCTGCTAAAAGCTGTCCAACATGGGCAGCACTGTTGGTATTTGAAATAGCTTTCAGCACCACAGCAATACATAAGGCACTATAGAATGACAAACTGAAAGACAGATGAGTGGTGGGAAAAAGTCCTATTCTAGATACTTTTGTTACTGTAGAATCCTGACGTGGCAGTTTACTGAAGCTTCTGCTGAGTCTGCAAAGGTTCCTGAGGCCCCTGAGCAAGTCAAAGATAAATATTAAGCTATGTTGTTATTGTTATGTGCCGTGGAGTTGGTTTGGACTCATAGCAACACTGTACAGGGTTTCCGAGGCTGTAAATCTTTATGGGAGCAGAAAGCCTCAACTTTCTCCTGTGAAGCAGCTGGTAGTTTCAAACTGCTGACCCTGAGGTTCGCAGCCTGATTCATAACCGCTACACTACCAGAGCTCCCTAAATATTAAGCTATAGACAGTTGCATAATAAAGTCCTCACTGTGAATATTAGTTCTTTTGCTGTTGCCAGTGTACCTCATCCAATTTTAATAAATACAAAAATACCCTATCTACCTCTTTCAGGCAGGGGAAGGGGAAATGAGATACCAGGATTGTGTACAAATGACTCTTCCTCTTATTAAAAAAAAGCAACAAAAAACTTACAGAATCACTTCAGTTGTGTGTTACTGATTAATTTTCAGCTAAGGAAGGGCCCCTCCTGGTACAGTTTCTTTGTCCAATGAATAAGACACTGAGATAAAGATAAAGAATTACTTTGATTGTAAGCATGCAGACAAGGAACTCGGAGGGACAAACATCAGATCAAGTTCTTGAACAGGGGGTTACTTTCATTTTTATATATGTTCTAATTAGAAAATTATAATCCACAGGATTATTAGGAAAATATTTGCAATTTTAGGAGTTAATTAACATTGTAAGGACCCTGGTGGATCTGTAGGATAATCACTGGACTGCTAACAACCAGGTTGGAAGTTCAAACCCACAAATGACTCTGTGGATGACAGATAAGGCTGTCTGCTCCTGTAAAAATTTATAGTCTTGCAAACCCTTCAGAGGTTCTGTATGAGTTGGAATGAACTTGATGGCAGTGGGTTCGGAAATTTTGGAAATAATACACATGGAGGTGCCATAGATGGTATTGTATGATGGCCAATAGCATGTGTGTTATGGGGACTGTTATTTCAAAATATTACTATTGGACACAGATTTTCCATAATGCACTTTTGCAGCACAGCAGAAGCTGTTTTAAATTCTATTCATAGATTTTAACAATTCTCATTTCAAACTATCTTCTGCTAGCATGTTATGTTTCCTCATTTCATGGAGGTGGTAGGACCAACACAAGGTATTGTGAGAAATATAAGGAGGGGGCCAAGAGCCAAATGACCTCAAATAGAGTTATGGTGTCTACTCACACACACAAAATGATTTATTTAGAATTTAAATTAGTTGATGAGCATTATTATTATGAAAAAATAATTTTTATTAATTTTAGTATTAAATTTTGAACATAAAATTGTTTTAAGTTTACTTAGCTAAACAATCTGTTTAAAATTAAGTTATACTTTTATAATTTAAGAATTTTGTTAACTTTTAACCTGTCGTATTTGAAATTAATGGTAATGTTTCTTTCTTTCAATACATATTATTAAGGTTTAAGTCTTGCAGCAATCTTACAATGGGCATGATCTTACCAGTGTAAGTTAGTAATAATGCCAGAGAATAATCATACAGAAGAATGGTAGGTAGATGACTAACATTAATAAATTATAAAAAGCACATGTCTTCTCCTTTTAATCAGAAATGATGTGGACTCATTTGTTTGAAGAAATCCATGATCAGCCACAGCAATAATAAATATCTCTACAGAGAGAAATATGACTAATGTTCCCTTCATTCCTTCCAGACTTTGGTGGACAAGGCAGGAATTTTGTTGCTGTACTTACCTTTTACCTATTACTGGTCATACTTATCTTACCGCTTTGAAGTTGAGCATTAAGAGTCCTTGAGACTTTGTCTTGGGTACCTACTAATGATTTAAGCACATATTACTTTTCTTCTTCAGCAATGTTCCACTTTTTTCTTTCTTTTTTTTTTTTTTATTTTAACAAAATCACTTTATCTTGCAGCCCACAAATGTTGTGAAGGAGGTAGCTAACTAAATCTTTTAAAGTGTGTTATTATGCTTATCATCATCGTTAGTGACACTCATTAGAGCTTTTCATCTTCAAAGTGCTTGGTATGCATTAGCAACCCCCTTCCCTCTCGCCTCCTGTCCACCTTTCCTCTCTTTCTCAAGAACTGTGATGGATCTTTAACTCCATATGACCTTTGCATTTTTGTAAAGCTCAGTCATTGATGACGACTACCCTTTTGGGGTCAGTGTTATCTGGTGGTAAGGAGGAACATGTGCCTTGAGGTTCAAAATTAATAAGAAATAAAATGCTTGCCAAATGGAATTCATGAACTCCTTTGAAACACATCTTGTTTTATTCACCTCTCCACTGGTTCCCACTTCAGGTCTTTAAAGTAATGCAAACATGCCCACGCCTCTCCAACATGTAGGGTTGTACAAAGAGATAAGGTAGCTACTATGTCTTGGCTCACACTTTTCATTGTCAGGAGATAACTTAAAAAACAATGTAAGATTTAAGACTAGAAAAAAAGAACAGAAGTAAAAACATTATCAGGATTTCCAATAGGTTAATGCCAGAAAACTTTATATGTGAAGGTAACATGTTTAAAAGAAATGTGACATCAGCTCAACCTGTAGAAAGGTCGCCTGTGGTTTCTTCTTCAATGTCTTCATCAAAAGGTTTATTCATAAATGAGAATCATCAATAACAACATGAAGGAACAGCATTCTAGTCAACTAACCAGCTGAAACTGTATAAATGGAAAATTTGTTGTTGTTGTTAAGTGCCGTCGAGTGGGTTCCGACCCATAGCGACCCTGTACAGGGTTTCCGAGGGTGTATCGCTATGGGTCGGAACCGACTCGATGGCACTTAACAACAACAATAAATGGAAAATAGGCATGGATAAAAGGAATTGTTGAAGAGGCAGTCCTGAAATACAAGCTCAATTTTCCTTTGTTGTGAAAGTCACAAATACAGATTCCCACCTGTTAATTAATTATATCAGTGGAAGCAACTTTGTCAGGAAATCAAAGCCTTCTTCCAGGGTACATATGAGTGGTCAGTGAGGGAGAGAAAATGAGAAAGGAATGATATAATAAAGAATATTCATATAAATAGTGTTTTCATATGAATGAAGAATTCAGAGTTAGACTGAAAGGGTTCTGTTGCTTATTTGTAACCATAACTATTATTGTAAGGGCTTGGAAAGAATATTCTGGAATGAATCTGTTTAATGCATTCCCTTAGACCCTTTCCCTAACTCTGAGAGGATCAGACAATACAGAAAGTATGTGTCTCTCCTTTTTGAAAAAGAGGGATGGGCCTTGTGGGTTTTTTGACTGCTTTAATCTTAAAAAGGTTGGGGAAGGGGAATGTGTAATCTGTTTACCTTGGTCAAAAAAAAGTAAACAAATATGAAGCATTTTGTTTATAAAACCTTCAGCAATAATTTAATGTTTACCAAATGGCAGCCCTAAAAAAAGTTAATGTTTGATGAAGTATTACAGTGCCTTGAAGAACACTCACAACTATAGATTTTTTAATCCTTTGTTTTGATCCTAGTGTCCCTTTTTTTTTTTTTTTTAGCCTTTGTTAAAGTCACTTTGATAAAAAACCTATTGCAAGTTAATCAGTTCCATATTTCTAATTGTTTTCTCAAAGAAGCTAAGGATTATTAATTTGGTGAAAGTTTTTAAATGTTTGGCATAGAAGTTTCTGGGTAGTATTTTGGTGAGATTTGTTGGAACCATGTGTTGGAAACTGTACAGTCTACATTCATAGAACAACAGAATCCAATGTTTTTAAACCTTATTAGTCTGCAGTCATCAAAGACATATTACATACTCATCTTACACTCAGTTTCACCATCATAAAAAAAGTAGCTAGATCCCAAAAACAGCTCTGATGAGGCAAAAGAGGTTGTAATAGCCAATACTCGAGCCAGGAAAAAAAAAAAAAATATATTCCTAGTAAGTTTTATCCAATGATGACATAGGAAATTTATGATAGGTAGAAAAATATATAACACATAGTTAAGTTAGCAATTACAGCCACTGGGTACAAAATGTAATATTGAACAGCTTTTTAAAATCACATGTATTAAGTGAGTTTTAGATTAACCTTCTTTCCCCAAACTTAATCATTGAAGAAAAAAAGACTTTCATCTGTTTTAGTTTTACACACATCTGGATTCCTGAAGTCACTAATTTGGCATTTTCTTGTTTTAAAAAAGTACAGTTTTAAAGAATCAAAAAATGTCTCCGTAAAAACCATGATGTAAAAAGAATTCTTGAGATATTGAAAGAAGTGGGCTATTTTATTCCTAAAATGTATTCACTTAAGTGACACAAGATTTATTTATTAATATCTGACTCAAAAGTCTGGGTCCTTTTCCCTGTTCAAAAAATATTCCCAGAACCTTTCACATAATGGTCTCAAATATTATATTCCATTTTACTACAGCCAGCAAGCTCCTCAGAGGCCAGAATAGCCAGACTTTTTCTCTTATGCTTCAGACATATTATCAGAAGAGTCCAATTGCTGGAGAAGGACATCAAGCTTGGTAGAGTGGAGGACTGGCCAATAAGAGCAAGACCCCCAACTAGAAGGACTGGCATAGTGGCAGCAGTGATGGGCTCAAGCGTAGCAATGATTATAAGGTTGGCACAGCATCAGGCAGCTTCCTTCTGTTGTAGATAAGGTCTCTATGAGTTGGTAGTGATTCAATGGCACCTAACAACAACAACAACAACTATATGTCCTAGAACAGTCAGAATTTTCAACCCCAAAATTAGAAATCTATATATTAAGGAGTTCTGGTAGTAGTCACAAATCGGGCTGCTAACCTCAAGGACAACTATTCAAAACTACCAGCAGTTTCGTGGAAAAAAGATGAGGCTTTTTCTTCCTTAAAGATTTACAGCCTGGGAAAACCTATATGGGGGTTGCTGTGAGTCGGAAACGACTCCATGGCACATAACCACCACCACCACCATATAGCATATTGGAGTCCTGGTGTGATATGGGGGTTGCTGTGAGTCGGAAACGACTCCATGGCACATAACCACCACCACCACCATATAGCATATTGGAGTCCTGGTGTGATACTAAAGGATAAGGACTGTACTGCCAACTGCAAGGTCAGCGGTTCAAACCCACCTGCTGCTCCTTGGAAACACTATATAGGATCATTATAGTAGGAGCCAACTTAACAGTACTTAACAAGAATAACAAGGAGCTCTGGTAGTGTAGTGGTTACGAACCGGGCTGTGAACCACAAGGTCAGCAGTTTGAAACTACCAGCTGTTCTGCAGGAGAAAGATGAGGCTTTCTGCTCCTGTAAAGATTTACAGCCTCAGAAACCCTGTACCAGGTTGCTATGAGTCAGAAAAGACTCCACGGCACATAACAACAACAACATATAATATGTGTAGTCCAGACGAGTCTATTTAATAATAGCTGACATTTATTACGCACTTGGTAAGTATCAGGCACCAATTTAAGAACTTCACATATATTGCCTCATCCTCAGAGGAAGCCCAAGAAGTGTATCTATAATTATCCTCACTTACAGAGGAGGAAACAAAGTCACAGCAGGTTTAAAATACATGTTCAATGTCAACCAAGCAGCAAGACTTTAAAGACTTTAGAGCCCATGCTCTTTACAATAATCTCCCAGTCATGTAAAACCAAATAAACCTGTTTTGTTTTTCCCACTTCTATCGATTATGAAGCACTTGGCAATTCAACTTTACCTAATTTTTTTTTTCTTTCATCAAAAGTCTACATTTTTTTAAAAAAAAGTCTGCATTTCACCATAGAGCAACATCATGGAGTCAGCTTAAAGTAAAAGCAATAGACATTTATTGAGGGATAGAGATGGTACAGACTAGAAGGACATTCAAATTCAGAGTGAAATGGTCACTGTGCTGCACAGTGAGGAAAAAGATATTTTTGTACAGTTAGAGCAGAAACGAAAAGCTATGAAATCATAATCGGTTAAAAAAACAATCAAGGAATCAAAGCTAGCATATCTGAAAAGGGGGATTTAGCAAGGATAGGTAAATAGCATATAAGTAGGATTACATGGCTGACTAAAGGTACACACCCTTCAGTATATTACAGAGTGGTCACCAGAGAGCTACAGGACAGGTATTTCTGGTAACCTGCTATAAAAATTACATAATCAATCAGTCCTGTTTCTGGATGGCTATTATTTATCAATGATGCAGTACATCAAGATCCTTTAGGTATAAATGATCCTATCTTGCATCTGTCTGACCATACAGGAAAGACCCCCCTAGATATAGACTGTGAGATCCTGTACCTGTCACCCCTCAGAGAGCAAAACGTAGAACAAAAAGAAATCATTCTGTGATTCTATGATCATTGATAACTGGTCTGGTTTGACATTTACCTTTAGACTAGTTAATTAAAATAATCACAGGAAATAAATGATATTAATGTTTTCTCTGAAGGTAATATACTAAAAGAAAAAAAAAATGTTTAATATACACACCTGCATACAAACACAGAGCATGGTGGCTCTGTAGGATAAGCACTGGACTGCAAATCACAAGATTGGTAGTTTGAGCCCACCAGCCTGCTCTTTAATAAAACAGTACAGCCTTAAGTATAGATTACAACTCACATAAATAAATAAAAAAATTCTCATAACTAGAACAATAAGTGTAATCATGATAAACAGAGAAAAGATTGAATTTGTCAAAGACTTCATTTTACTTCAATCCATAATCAGCGCTCATGGAAGCAGCAGTCAGGAAATCAAAAGGCATATTGTATTGGTCAAATATACTGCAAAAGACCTCTTGGAAGTATTTCAAAAACAAAGAAGTTATGGTATTTTCAATCACTTCATATGAAGAAAGTATTTTTGTGAAATGATTTTGTGAAATCTAGACACTGAACAAAGAAGACCATAGAAGGTTTTTGAATTATGGTTTTGGCAAAAATAATGAATTGTCATGGACTGCCAGATCTGTCTTGAAAGAAATACATTCAGAGTACTCTGACGAAGCAAGGACTTCTTCTCACATACTTTAGATTATTGTTGTTGTGTGCTGTCAAGTCGGTTCTGGCCCATAGCGACCCTGTATAGGGTTTCCAGGGAGCTGCTGGTGAGTTTGAACTGTCAACCTTACAGTTCCAATGGATTTGCAGTCTGGCACATTAACCCACAGTGCCACACCAGTTCCTGCAGAAGGACCTCATGCTTGGTAATGTAGAGAGTCACTAACCAAGAGAAAGACCCACAATGAGATGGATTGGCACAGTGGCTGCAGCAAGGAGCTCAAACAGAACACCAATTGTGAAGACAAATAAATATAAGCTAATGTAAAATAACCAAATCTCTTTGATAAAGTAGACGCCAACAGATCTTTACCATATATTTGCTTAACAAAGCTTGTGTTCTGCAATGTACTTAAAACACATTTGTTTTAAAATTCAGTCTTAATTATTTCCAACTGGCAATTTGACCCCATATCATTAATCTGTCTTAGTTGGGCTTCACTTTCCTGTGGGTAATTTTCTTTAGTAATTTCCCATTTGTCTTCATGTCCTTAGCATATTTAGCGACTCAACTTAACATCTGTTAAATTGTAAATATTCAGGACGGATACTTCCCCTTTAACTTTTCAGATTACTAGCAGGTACATCTAAATGTTTCATAAAACGCTTTAGATAATGATCATAAAGACAACAAAATTGTCAGCAATAAATCTAAGTTTAGGATTCTAAATTTAAAGATTTGAAGACTCAAAAGCTGACAAGAATCTAAAAATTAACAACACCCCTATAGTCATTTTTATTTTTCCAATTTTGAAGAAAATTTTTGAGCTTTTAGATTATATATGTAGTCAGCCATGTTCACATCCTCCTTGACTAACTTTTTACACTTAAAATAAGTTTCTTTATGGTTTAAAAACAGAGCACACATTTTGTAAGCTTAGAAATCCCTTTACCTCTATCATGTGACTATTGGAACTATCCCTATTCAAATATTGAGATTCTTTAAACAATATCTACCTTACTTCCCATCATATCAAATAGGCAGCGCTTATTTCGGCAGCATTAATTAATTTAAAGGGTCTGGCTCTTAGAAAAGTTTGTCTTAAACTCCTTTGCATTTTTCTTTTCAAAAGACTTCAATATGGGGACACAGTAAAGAAGGATTACCTTATGTAGTTTAACAAAGTGAAAAACTAATTGAATCATTAACTCACTATTGAGATTCAAATATCTTCATTCCAAACTGCATTCACTATTTACACTTCTGCTTTGCTCCTCTGCCTACTCTTTTCTTCTCCCTTAATAGTAATACTTCTTAGTCTTAGTCCTAACCCTGAAGAGGTCGTGTGAAAATGCACATCAAGGGTGTCAGCGAAAGTCATGACAGCTAAAGTGAATGCTCAGAAGCTTTTTGTTCTAGAAATTGGAAATGTTGAATTTCAATGATTCCTAGAATATCTTGGAAGTCTGTTAATTCACTTAAGTTGACATAAAATTAGTATTTGATATTTTTGAGTTACTTCAAAAACTCTATCAGATGATCTTATTCTTATTTAATAACAATTTGAATGCAAAATTACAATTTAGTTTCTCTGAAATTTTGCATTCGACAGTATGTTCTTCATATAATAAAAAAAAAAAATAAGATTTAATATCACAAGTTAAAAACTGTAGGATAACTTAAAATACATGTGTGGTTGTTGTTAAGTGCCATACAGTTGGTTCTGTATAGGGTTCCTGAGGAGAGGCTAGTGAGCTTGAACCGCCGACCTTGAAGTTCAAACTGACTCTCAGTCCAGCTCATTAACCCACAGGGCCACACCAGGACTCCAAAATGCACCTGTTGTTGTCGGTTGTTAAGTACCATTGAGTCTTTTCCGACCCATAGCGACCCTGTGTAGGGTTTCCAAGGAGAGGCTGGTGAGCTTGAGCCTCCTACCTTGTAGTTCAAATGACTTTGCAGTCTGGCGCATTAACCCACAGCGTCACGCCAGAACTCTAGAGTACAGTTTAACAGATTTTTTCTACATAGAGATACAGATAAATTTTATGGGGGAAAGGGTAAATGCAGGAAGCTGTTAAACATGGTTCATCACTAGTGATATATTACAGATAGTTGTTTTCTATATTTTCCTACCATTTCCAAGTATTAATCTTAAATACTAAAGTAATTTTATTAACTCTGCTCCTGTAAAGATTTACAGCCTCAGAAACCCTGTACAGGATCACTATGAATCGGAACTGACTCCATGGTACTTAACAACAAGTTATTTTGAGTTGTATAGTCAATACATTGTAAAAATATATGTATTCAGGTTCACTGACTTAGACACATGTTGTTGTTGTTGTTGTTATGAGCCGTGGAGTCGGTTCTGACTCACAGCGACCCTTCATAGGGTTTCCGAGGCTGTGAATCTTTATGCGAGCAGAAAGCCTTATCTTTTTCCCGCACAACAGCAGGAAGTTTTGAACTGCTGACCATAAGATTAGCAGCCCGATTTGTAACCACTACATAGATGGATACTGATGTATTCTGTGTGACCTGTGGATTATTGCACTGGACTGCAAAGTCAGTTTGAACCACAAGGTTGGCGGTTCAAGCTCACCAGTTGTTTCTCAGAAACCCTATATGGGGTCCTTGTGGGTCGAAACCTAATGATGGCACTTAACAACAACAATTTATACTGGTGACACTATACAGCATTTATTTGACTAGAAGTAATTTACTAAGGTAAAGACGGATTCATAGGCTTCTTCAAATAAGCAATATTCTTCTTGATCACTACTATATTAATTCCATTTTAGTTCATTTATCTTCACAATAGAGAGTTATGAAACATACATTATAAGCAATTTCTCAAATTTATTGTTGCCCCCTGAAAGTAAATTATTACTCCTGAATTTAGATTTTAAATTGAGCATAACTCTAAATCATGTTTAATCATTTGAAGAGTATAACAACAAAAACAAAAATGCTTTCTTCAATAAGATTATAGCAGGTAGAAATTTGTTGTTTTTAAGTGCCATCGAGTCAATTCTGACCCATAGCTACCCTGTAAAGGATTTCCAAGGAGCAGCTGGTGAGCTTGAACCACTGACCTTGTAGTTCAAAAGACTTTGCAGTCTGACGCGTTAACCCACAGCGCCACAAAAGAAATTAACTACTAATTAAATGGCAAAGAAATACCTTGCATAGAGTAAGTGCTCACATCATGATAATTATAATTATTAGCATAATTGGGTCTAGACCAAATGTTTTAATATTTCTACTCTTTTTGCTACATTTTCTATTTCTTCCTATAAATGCTCCAGTGTCTTCTCTTACAACTCTTGCAATATTCCGATTCAACTCTGCAACTTTTAATAGCAAGACAGAAGGAAACATCAGTATGGCTCATCTGTAATATTATTAGAGAACTTACAATTTCCTGGAAAACCCTGACTTCAACTTAAAATATAAACTACAAATAGCTATTATTTTTCTTCTTTTCTTGACTAATTCTGGAGTTCAAATTTATACCTAAAAATCAGGCCCAAAATATCAATTTATAGAATTAAAGTGTTTATCTTTGAAGAAGTAAAGCTCCAAATCAATATTTTGATCATGTACCATCAGCAAGGGGTCCTGGTGTGGTGCTGCAATAAAACGTGCTGAACTGCAAGGACGGCGGTTCAAATCCACAAGCTGCTCCTGGAAATCCCTACACAGGGTCACTAAGGTTTGGAACCAAGTTGTTGTTGTTGTCAGGTGCCATCGAGTCGGAACCGACTCATAGTGACCCCATGCACAGCAGAACGAAACAATGTCCGATCCGGGCCAACCTCACTACCGCTGCCACACTTGACACCATCAATGATGCCACCTGGCTGATCCATCTCATTGGGGGTCTTCCTCTTTTTCTCTGAGCCTCCATCTTACCCAGCATGACATCCTTCTCCAGCGACTGTTCCCTCCTGACAACATGTCCGAAGTATGAGAGACGAAGCTTAGCCATCTTGGCCTCCAAGGAGCACTTTTGCTGTACTTCTTCCAAAACAGATCTATTGGTTCTTTTGTCAGTCCATGGCATTTTTAGTATTCTCCTCCAACACCACAACTCAAAGGCATCAATTCTTCTACGATCTTCCTTAATCACTGTCCAGCTTTCGCATCCATATGAGGTTATTGAAAACACCATGGCATGGGAACCAAGTAGATGGCACTTAAAAACAATAACAATATCATCAGCAAAGGTAACAAAGTTCATACCTTTTTGTATATTGTAACAAAAGAAAGGATGCACAAACTTGCAATAGTTATTTTCTTTATATTCCTCAACTCCAGGGAAAAGAAAGAAGAGAATAAGGTTAAAAACAAACAAAATTTTAAGAAACAAAAGTGGGGATGTTTTCCTCACAATTTTTAAAACAACAAAGTGGTTTGCTCTAAACTGTCATTTCTAACTCAGTATTCTTTTTTTTTTTAACAAGAAAATAAAAATACAAAGGAACTTTGACATAACAAACCCTTAGAAAAAGAGTTTTTCAGCTCCCCTACACTTCTTTCAGTTGCTCCAAATACAGGGCTGGCACTGAAATGGGGAACATGAGGTCAGACCAAGAGGGGCCCCCATGAGAGTACCCAAGAATTTTGCGTAAAACTTTTACAATTTTCTCCTTTATATCAAGAATTTTCTTTTAGAAGGTGGTATTTGAAGCTGATGCTTCATACTTACTACCAAAGTAACTGTGCCATCCTAGGCGTCCTTTCCTGGTGTAGACAGAGGATGCAATTTGGACTTATACCTCCTTCTCACCCTCCTTGCAGAGGCAAATGTCTTAGCACTCTATTTTAAGGACTCAAAGCCCATAATATTACTAATAACTTCACATACTTGTTTGCATTTCCCATGTTACATATAAATGTCAGAAGCAATGACTTGCAGCCCCCTTTAATCTCATGACAGCTTTATTATCATTGGTTGGCTGAACTTCAAGAAAAGTTATGACAGTGGCGAAGTTCTGCAAACTGCAGCACATAGTTCCGTAATTAGGTAAAGGAGGGAGAGCTACATTTAGAATGCACAGCTGAAATTATTTGCTAAACACTTAAGATGCCAAAGTATATCACATTCCTCCCAGGGCAGCTTTTGAAAGATGATTTACAAAACATTTCATTTACCATTTTACCTTTTCCCCATCTCAGTTAGGCTGCCTTAGCAGAAGCTCCAACTTGAAAATGGATCTTCTGATAATGGAAATATTGTAGTTGCAAAATGAGAAGGTAGAAGGAGGGAGCGACCTGAGAGACTGTGTTTTTCATTTTCTACTGTTTAGAAATTCAAAATTAAAATTCTGCTTTCTCAAATGACTGCTGCATCTCTCTCTTGAAAACTTGAGCATTGAACACTAAAGCTGGTTTTCTTCCTCATAGATCTGGAATCAGGCCAAGGGTTTTTAGTCTTGAAAAAAAATAACATAAACTGCTTGAAATGCATTTTTGATTCCATATAAATAAAACCATTTGTCTTTAGTTCAAAACATTTTTATCAGTAAAGTTCATGATTACAAATACAAGTCATAAAGATGCTTTTAAAACATACATTGTTAAAAGGTCATTTACTTCAGGAATTACTTTTAGTGATATTTATTATTGTTATTATATAAAGTAGGGTAGTAGGTTTCAGAGAACACTTTCTTTATTCAATTTACATTAAAACCAAAATCATAGATAATATGAAAGTGTAGAATATTTCATCAAAACCAATCGAGATGCTAAGCAAATAATTTTATTTTAATTATTACCTGATTTTAGTTCCTAAAGTTAATCTACTAGACTCATGGTTAGTAAAATCTACCCATGAAATGAGTAAACCTCCAGTTTTTGTTTTGATCTGAAACATATTATTTTGATTCAATGTCCATCATTCTTAAAAATAATTCAGTGTTTCATGTAACAAAATAACATCAATTTCTTGAAATTTCACAGGGAAAAAAAATTAGACTATTGTAATCTGGAGGAGAATCACTAAACCTATTTTGACTATCCCCTCTGTTACAAGGTATTATGTCTCATGTTATGGGAATACCAAACAATTTTTTTTTTTTCCTTTTCCTTTCTCGGCTCCCTTGTTCTCTCTTTTTCTCTAGTATATTTTAGGAAACTTTAAACAGATAAAGCAAAATAAAATAAATTATAAGTAAATAGATTAAACCAAGGGGGCAAAAAAGCAAGATCTAAAACTGGGAATATTATAAAATTCAGATTATAATCCAACACAATTACTAAGGGTAGGCTGTAAAGTGACTTTAAGCTTTCTAGCAGCAAGATGGAAAGAGAATGGTTGGTTACATGATTAACTTCTCAGTATTTTTTAAAAAAGCAAAATTTGTTGGTGTGTGAGGAAGCACGGATAGCTCTGGAAATAAAAAACAAAGGAAATTTCTTTCAAAGGTACTTATAATGTGGATTCATAATGTCATGAGATCAATAGTGTCATCTGCTGTATCCCCACAGTAAGCAGTCACCACTCATTTATCAGTTGATCCTATCGTGGTGGCTTGTGTGTTGCTATGCTGGAAGTTATACCTTTGGTATTTAAAATGCCAGCAGGGTTACCCAGATTAAGACATAATGGGAAGAAGGAAAGGCAGACCATACCTAAATGATTATCCAATGGAAACATTATAAATACAAGTGGAACATTGTCAGATATAGTACTAGAAGATGAGCACCTCAGGTTGGAAGGCACTCAAAATATGACTAAGGAAAAGCTACCTCATCAAATTAAAGTTGACCATAATGACATGAATAGAGCAAAGCTTGTGGGCCTTTCATTCTCTGGTGAGGTATAATGTCAAATGAGGAGAAACAGCTGCAAACATCTATTAATAATCAGAACATGGAAATAGAACACAAAAAGATCTCTATCTTAGGCATTAAGGAGTTGAAATGGATTGGTACTGGCCATTTTAAATCTGACAATCATATGATTTACTATACATGGATTGGCAAATTTAAGAGGAATGGCGTCACATTCATCATCAAAAAGAATATTTTAAGATCTATCTTGATGTACACTGTTTTCTGTAATGGGATAATATCCACATGCCTACAAGGAAGATGAGTTAATATCATTATTCTAGTTTCATCTCAATGACTACAATCCCCACCCATGCAACAACAATTATACTGTTCCCTGCCTGTGGTTCCTATTTGCATTCCACCCATCTTTCTTCTCAACTTTGTCCTTAGGCATATGTTGCCCTTTTCATTTTGAATGCTTGACCTTTCCATGGTGAGCATACTTTGCTAGTGTTGTTTCCCTCGCCCAACTGACATAAACCTATCTATTCCTTAGCTGTAAGTTGGGACTAAAGGGTGAGTTCTTTTCCATACCTGAAGGATGGGTGAGGGTCATAGACTAAGATTCCTACAATTTCTTTCTGACCACAAAACTGATAATCACATGTTAAGGAGCTCTGGTAGCATAGTGGTTACAAATCGGACTGCAAACCACAGGGTCAGCAGTTCAAAACTACCAGATGTTCCACTGGAGAAAGATGAAGCTTTCTGCTCCCATAAAGATTTACAGCCTCGGAAACCCTGTACAGGGTCACTATGAGTCGGAAACGACTCCATGGCACACAACAACAACAACATTAGTCTATTGGACTAATTGATTTAAAGCCCCTTTAGCTCATCTCATTCTTCTTTCTACCACACAAGGAGAGACTAACAGCTATACCTTAGATGGCCACTCATGAGCTTTCAAGATCCCAGATGCTACTCACCCAAGCAGGATGTAGAACAGTGTCTTTGTGGACTAAGTCATGCCAATTAATCATGTTGACCACTGAGATTATTGTCCTGAGCTCCCAAGACCATCAACTCATTGTGTTAAAATGTTTGATAATATCTAGGAAGTGTTCATCATTTTGCTTACAATATGCTCCACCACATTCATAGTTGTGTTTGCATGAAAGGTAAATACTCATATAGTAATACTCAAAAGTAGTAATATCACTGTTATTCAAAATTATGCAGCAGCTTATGCATAAATTATTATGAAATTGAAGAATACCACTAACTTTTTCAGTCTGCAATCAACCAAACATGCAATCAAGATGCATTGATAATTAATGATTAGAATGTGTGAGTTGGAAACAAAGAGGAAGAATTAGTAGTTTGAAAATATGGTCTTGATGACAGAAATATTGCTGGAGTTTTCATGAAAGAATTTGAAAGATTCAATGACTTTGTCATTACAAATACCTTTTGTTTCAGCAACATAAAGGTGACTATATACGTGGGCTTCACCAGATACAATAAAAAGAATCAAATTAATTGTCTCTGTGGGAAAAGACAATTAAGAAGTTCACATAAAACAAGGTCAGGGACCAACTGTGAAGATAAACATCAATTGTTGTTGTTGTTGTTGTTAAGTGCTGTTGAGTTAGTTCTGACTCATAGCAACCCTGTATAGGGTTTCCAAGGAGAGGCTGGTGAACTTGAACTGCCAACCTTGCAGTTCAAACTGACCTTGTAGAACATCAATTAATCCTATGCAAGTTCAGGCTGGAGCTGAAGAAAATAAAAAGATGTGCATGATATTCAAAATACCAACTCAGGAGCAGATTTGATGCATTAAACACTAATGATCTAAGACAAGAAGAGTTGTGGGATGACATCAAAAATATCATACACGAAGAAAGCAAAAGATTATTAAAACGAAAGAAAGAAAAGACCAAAATGGATGTCAGACAGAGACTCTGAAGCTTGCTCTTGAGCATAGGGAAAATAAAGCAACTGAAAGAAATGATGACATAAAACAGCTGAATAGAAATTTCCAAAGGGCAAATTGAGAAGACAAGGATAAGTATTGCAATGAAATTTGGAAAGACCTGGAGTTAGAAAATTAAAAGGAAAAGCATGCTCGGCATTTCTCAAGTTGAAAGAACTGAGGGAAAAAATGTAAGCCTTGGGTTGCAATATTGAAAAATTCTATGGGCAAAATATTGAATGATGCTGGAAATATGAAAAGATGGAAGGAATACACAGGTCACTATATCAAAAAGGATTGGTCAAATGTCTAATGATTTCAAGAGGTACATATGGTCAAGAACTGATGGTTCCAAAGGAAAAATTCCAAGCAACACTGAAGGCTTTGACTCCTGATATCAGATGGATTTTGGCTAAAAATAGAAAATACCAGAAAGATGTTTCTCTGTGCTTTATTAACTATACAAACATTTTCAGTTGGGTGGATCATGGCAAACTGTGGATAATTGAATGGACTGAAATCAGGAAAGGTGTGTGTCAGGTGTATTCTTTCACCATACTTATTCAATCGGTATTATTATGAGCAAATAATCCAAGAAGCTGGATTATCTGAAGAAGAATGTGACATTAGCTTTGGAGGAACATTTATTAACAGCCTGTGATATGCAGATGATACAACTTTGCTTGCTGAAAAAGAAGAAGATTTAAAATACTTTCTGATGAAAATCAACAACCATGAACTTCCGTATGGGTTGGACTTCAATGTAAAGAAAACAAAAATCCTCACCATTAGACCAATAAAAATCATCATGATAAATGCAAAAAATTTGAAGTTGTTAAAGAATTCATTTTGTTTGGCTCTACCATCACCACTCATGGAAGCAGTAACCAAGAAATAAAATAACATTTTGGATTAGACAGATCTGCTGCACAAGGCATCTTTAAAGCGTTCTAGAGTAAAAATGTCAGTTTGAGGACTAAAGTGCACATACCCCAAGCTGGGTTATATACAGAAAAACATGGCATCAGGATTGGAGGAAGACTCATTAACAACCTCCAATATGCAGATGATACAACATTGCTTGCTGAAAGTGAAGAGGATTTAAAACATGTACTGATGAAGATCAAAGAGCACAGCCTTCAGTATGCATTACATCTCAATGTAAAGAAAACAAAATCCTCACCACTGGACCAATAAACAACATTCTTATCAATGGAGAAAAGATTGAAGTTGTCAAGAACTTCATTCTTCTTTAATCAACTATCAACACTCACGGAAGCAGCAGTCAAGAAATGAAACGACGTTTTGCATTAGGCAAAACTGCTGCACAAGACCTTTTTAAAGTGTTAAAGAGCAAAGATGTCAGCTTGAGGACTAAGGTGCGCCTGACATAAGCCATGGTATTTTCACTAACCTCATATGCATTCGAAAGCTAGACAGTGAATAAGGAAGACTGTAGAAGAATTGATGCTTTTGAGTTATGGTGTTGGAGGAGAATATTAAAAGACTGCCAAAAGAACCAATAGTTGTGTTTTGGAGGAAGTGCAGCCAGCTTGCTAGAAGGAAGTTTGGCAGTCCAAACCCACAAAACCAGGCCTCAGGATAGGCCTAAAATCTGCTTGAAAATCCTATGGAGCAATTCTGCTTTACACACATGGGGTCACAGTGAGTCTGAATTGATTAAAGAGCAACTAAGAAAAACAACAACCAAGATCCATTTCACAGAAACATAACTTTAGTATGTCATTGTATTTTTATTAAATCAAAATTCAGTTACTACATAACAGCAATCTTTTTCAAAACACAAAATTCCTAGATGTCAGTGAAAGCAGTTAAATGTCTACATATAGAATTCCTGGACAAAAAAAAAGTAGCGAATTAGCTCACACAGATGTGTGTGTGCACACATATTTTCTCATTTTTTTAGTGGAAATGTTTCCCTTATTAGAAAACAATGTCTTGTTTTACTATCTAGTTCCATCATCACAGGCCTTTCTCACAAAGATAACTGAGTGAAATATATTCAGAATTATTTACACAATAATTAGTTACCAACTTATATTTTATGGAATTACCATAATAGAGAAACTACCTCTCTTCTTGAGATTTCCAGTTTGCATTTCATTTCAAGACTTCATTTACAGAGTTAAATAAATGATATAAAACATTGCATTTGTAATATTGCCCTTCTAGTTCCTGCATTTGGGAATTGGGAGTTATAGAATATCTTAATACTAAATGATTTTGCAACTACTACAAGGAGCTCTGGTAGCGTAGTGGTTACGACTTGGGCTGCAAACCTTAAGGTCAGCGGTTCAAAACTACCAGCCGCTCCACAGGAGAAAGATGAGGCTTTCTACTCCCGTAAAGACTTACACCCTTGGAAACCCTGTACAGGGTCGCTATGGGTCGGAATCGACTCGATGGCACTTAACAACAACAACAACAACTTTGCTAAAGTGAACTTACAACTCAAAGTTCATGTTCTTCATTGCCATTTTACTTAAAAGCAAGCTGACTTCAAATCTGAGAATTTAATCATTTCTCCAAGTTTATGAAAGAGGCAGAATAAAGAAGCATTCCTTGTTGATAAATAGTGTGACTCCTTGTTTTTTAACTGTTCCCTTTAAAAGTTGGCACTACAGAGCCAGCACTCTTATGAGGCATCTTCTGAAGAGACAAGTGCAAAACATCACCATTTGGGTATCAGTGGAATCATCAGTGTTTGTAAAATTGGTTGATTTGATAAAACAAAGGAATATAAAGAAAGTAAGAGCAGAGTATCAAAAGCTCTTTGTTTATTAGTTTATCTTGTCTGCATTATTCCTGGAGTTCGGGACTAACAGACACATATCTTGGCACTAGCTAAGATACCACTGAAAAAAGACTGAATGGAGCATCTTTCCCTTTTGTTTTACCCCAGGAACAGCCAGGTTGGCAGGAACTACATAGAGGGCTATCCAACTCTTCTATCCACTCTTAGGACAAAGAGATCAGATCCATCTGTCAGTCTGGCATCTTTTAAAAGCACAAAAATCCACATGAAAAAGCAGAGATTGAGAAGGATCTTCATTATAAAGTGGTTATATGCAGCAGTATCCTGGGGAGATGAGATTTTTAGAAGATACGGGATGCTGCACAGTGTAGAAAATTGAAGTGACATGGTTGTTGAACATGCTCATTACTAATGTTGAAGTAACTTATGATACATTAGAATAAAATAAGTACTTCATTCCTAATATTGTGCAGTGCATTTTGTGGTAGTCCTAACAGCAGAACCATCTTAATAAAATGATAACCAAACTTGAATCTTCCTGATATCAAAATATCTTAGACTATGAATGAATCATCTCTCACTACATAATACCCTGTTGAGTGTAACAGGCAATGAAATATTAACCCTAACATTTTTATATTGACTTAGGCGTCCAAGAGCTCAGAATTATAGGAGAAACTTTGTTGTTGTCTATTCAAGGCCCAGGGAATTGACAGAGTTTGTTTCTGTATATATATTTTTTTCTTTTCACCTGTGAAATTCAAATATTTCTTACCAGTACATATAATATAATAATTCAAATTATCTCTAGGAGGTATTTGAAGATGATATAAATTCATTTTGACACATCTCACAAGAAATTACATACAATTGTAAAGGCTACAATTTTTAATAGGAGGTCTAGATCAAGAGAAAATTGTATGTTATATGAAGGAGAAAGTATAGAACAGCAGTTCAGATTTCAGATTTTGGAGTGGGTTAATTTCAGCTAAAATTTCAGTTTCACAATTTACTTGTTGTGAGAGTTTAAACATTTCCCATTCTGTTTCTTGATTTCCTCACTTCTAATCTGTGGCTTGGAATATATACAACACCTACATTAGAAATTGTTATGAAGACATAAAACTTAATGTCAAATCTTAGAACAAGGTCTGGGGCATAATTGATGATCAATAAGTGTTAGTAATTGCTGATACATAATCTGTCTTTTATAGACCTAGTCTTTCTCTTATTTTCCATTCCTTGTGTGATTCTGTAAGTTAATGAGCTTGACTACAAAGTCGATTTGAACTGTAAGGCTAGAAGTTCAAGCTCACCAGCCGCTCCTGGGAAACCCTATAAAGGGTTGTTATGGGTCTGACCCAACTCAACAACACTTAACAATAACAAAAACAACAATTGCTTTAAGAGAGTCCTGGTGTGGCACTGCAGGTTAGTGTGCTGGACTGTAAGGTAGGTTTGAATCTCAGGGTTGGTGGTTCAAACTCACCAGCCGTTCCTCAGAAACCCTATAAAAGATCACTGTGAATCATAACTGACTCAATGGCACTTAACAACATCAACAACAAATTGCTTTAAAGGAAGCATGGTGGATCCATACAATAAGCACTGGACTGCGAACCATAAGGTCTAAAGTCGAGACCACCAGCTGCTCCAAGGGAGAAAGATAAGGCTTTCTGCTGTCAATAAAATTTAAAGTCTCACAAACCCAATACAGGGTTGTTATGAGTCATAATCGACTCAATGGCACTTAACAACACAAATTATATTAATAAGTGGTCACCTTTGATCACTATCTACAGCTATAAGGAAGAAAGTTCAAGAAAGACATCATTCTTCTCTTAAAACTAAAGTAAATATTGTATTACTACTCTTAGTGCTATTTAACCCTATAGAGTCCCCCACCACCACCTTTCTTTAACAGTGGAATTAATTTATTTGGCATCACATGCATGGCAGAAACTCTGATTGGCTTGAGAAATTATTTCATGCCTAGTAGTGGTGTGATATCACTTCACAGAGCAGACAGCCCTACTCCACAAATTCTACCTACATGTTCAGCTTGTCCAACAGTCTTTATGCCAGAGACTGAACTTTCAGGAAGAAACTAATGTCATTCAGAGACTTTACATTTTTCATACACAGGGTTAATTATTTAATAAAAAATTACTAGACATATGAGGAAACATGATCAAAAGGAAAAAATAGACAATAAGCAGACCTGAAAATGACCTAGTTATTGAAGTCATCAGGTATGGATTTTGATTAATATGTTCAAACAAAAAGATGGCAGATATAGAATTTGAGACCCAAATAGAAACTCTGCATCTAAAAAGGCAATTATTGAAAGTAAAAACTCAATTTATTTTTGTTGTTGTTAGGTGACATTAGTTCCTCCACACTGCAAACCTATGTACAACAAAATGGAAAACTGCACAATCTTGTGTCACCCTCTCAACACTTCCTGTGTTTGAGGCCATTGTTACAGACATTGTTCTAATCCTTCTCATTGAGGATCTACCTCTTTGTCATTGATGCTTTACTTTACCAAGCTTGAAGATCTTCTTCAAGGGATCAGTCCCTCCTGGTAACATTCAAAGTACATGAGAAAAAGTCTCACTATCCTAGCATCTCTAAACAGCATTCTAACTGTATTGTTTTCCTTCTTTCTTTCTCACTCTGTCTTTCCTAACTTTAGCTCTTCCTTTCTTTTTTTGTGTTAGTATGTGTGTGTTTTAGGTGAAAGTTTACAGTACAAATTAGTTTCTCTCTCAGTAGTTTGTATATAAAGTGTTCTATGACATTGATTGCATTCCCCACGATGTGTCAGCACTCTCCCCATTTCCATTCTAGTGTCCTTTGTTTGCTTGTTCTAAGGAAAACATTTTTTATCTAACATTATTGCTTATTTTTGGGTCTGTCTATGTTTTACTGAAAGCTGGTTTCCAGGAATGGCTTCAGTTCTGGGTTAGAAGGGTGTCTTACGTCCATAGTGTCAAGGGTTCCACCCATCCATGCCAGGTCAGTAAGCCTGGTCTTTTATAATCTGGCTCTAAATCTTCCAAGACAGATTTGTCTGTTCTTCTGTCTTGTTGTTTTTGTTAGGTGCCACCAGTTAGTTCCAACTCACCATGATACCATGCACAGCAGAACGATACATTTCTTAATCCTGCACCATCCTGACAATAGTTATTAAGTTTGAGCCCATTGCTGCTGCCATAGTTTCAATCCATCTTATTAGGTGTCTTCCTCTTTTTCTATGACTCTCCAATATAATAATCATAACATGAATGTACCAAGTATGAACCTAAGAAAACTCAAAGTTGTTAAAAATGAAATTGAGTGAATAGATGATATCCTAGGTATTGTTGCCATTGTTGTTGTTGTTAGGTGAGGTCCATGTGTTTAGTTGTCTCTTATGCTGTCTAAAGAAGGTATTTGAAATAAACAAATCATTGATTTAGCAGAATTCTGTCATGCATTCTCCAGCATCATTTCTATCACCAAGGCCATATTTTCCAAGTACTGATCCTTCCTCTTTGCCCCCAACCTTTGCATTCCAATCACCAGTAATGATCAATACATCTTGATTGCATGTTTGATCAATTTCAGATTGAAGAAGTTGGTAGAATTCTTCCATTTCATCCTCACTGGCTTTAGTGTTTGGTGCATAAATTTGAGTAACAGTTTTTATTAACTGGTCTTTCCTAAGCACGTGGATATTATCCTATCACAGACATCATTGTACCTCATAACTGATCTGAATATGTTCTTTTTGACAATGAATGCAACACCATTTCTCTTCAATTTGTCATTCCCAATATAGTAAACCACCTGGTTGTCAGATTCAAACTAGCCAATACATAGTCCATTTCAGCTCACTAATGCCTAAGATATCGATGTTTATTAATTCCTTTTAATTTTTGACAATTTCTAATTTACCTAGACTCATACTTCATACATTCCACATTCTGATTATTAATGGATATTTACAGCTGTTTCTCTTCATTTTGAGTTGTGCCCCATCAACAAATGAAGGTCCTGGGGGCTTTTCTCCCACAGGCTTACTCCATTCACACCCCCATGGTCAACTCTACGTTGAGGTGGCAGCTCTTCCCCACTTGCATTTTGAGTGCCTTCCAACCTGATAGGCTCATTTGCTGGTATTATATCTGACAGTGTTTCTCTGGTATTCAGAAGGTTTTCAGTGACTAAATATTCCTTCTTCCTAGTCTGTTTTCATCTGGAAGCTCATCTGAAACCTGTCCACCATGGGTAACACTGCTGGTATTTAAAATATTGGTGGCATCGATTCCAGAATCACAGCAACTCACATGCCACCACAGTACGACAAACTGACAGACAAGTGGTGGATCCCAGGCATTAGTGAGACAAAATGGACTTTTATTAGTCATTTTGAATCTCACAGCCATATGGTTTGCAATACCAAGAATGACAAATTCAAGAGAAATGACATAGCATTCATCATCAAAAAAAAAAAAAATTTAAGATCTTTCTTGAAGTACAACACTGACAGTGATAGGATAATATCGATACGCCTACAAGAAAAAGCAGTCAATATCACTATTACGCAAATTTGCATACCAACCACTAAAGCTAGTGATGATGAAATTTTAAAATTCTACAAACATGTTCAGTCTGATATTTGTCAAAAATGCATTCAAGATGTACTGATAAATACCAGTGATTGGCTTGCAAAAGTTAGAAACAAAGAGAAAGGATCTATAGTTTGAAAATATGGCCTTAATGAGAGCAATGATGCCAGAGATCACATGATAGAATTTTTTAAGACCAAGTTTGCAAAGACCATATACATGAATCTCACCAGACAAAATACACAGGAATCAAATTGACTACATCTGTGGGAAGAGACAGTAGAAAAGCTCAATATCATCAACCAAAAGAAGGCCAGGGCAGACTGTGGAAGAAACCAAAAATTGCTCATGTACAAGTTCAAGTTGAAGTTGAAGAACATTAAAACAATCTGCTAGAGCCAAAATATGACCTTGAACACATCCCTCCTGAATTTAGAGACCACGCTAAGAACAGATTTAATATATTATACACTAATGACAGGAGACCAAAGGAGTTGTGGGATGACACTAAGAATATCATACAGGAAGAAAGCAAAAGTTCATTAAAAAGACAAGAAAAAAAGAAAAGACCAAAATGGATGTCAGAAGACAGCCTGAAACTTACTCTCCAACTAAAACAAATGGAAGAAATGAGGGAAAAAAGAGCTGAACATTTCCAAGGACAACTCAAGAAGACAAAGTAAAGCATTATAATGAAATTTGCAAAGTCCAATATTGAAAACCAGAAGGGAAGAACACAGTCAGCATTTATCAAGCTGAAAGAACTGAAGAAAAAATTCAAAACTTGACTTGAAATAATGAAGGATTCTATGGGCAAATTCTGAATGATGAATCAAAAGAATATGGACCTTTGGTTGGTTGATGATGCATGGAGGGGATTGTAACCATGTCAATGAAACGATATATGATAGAATGAATGTAAAACTAATGTTCTCCCATGTAAACTATCATATAATTCACAATAAAACATTTTTTAAAAAGGGGGAGTGGTTAATCTTATAGTCCAGAAACAGAGGACCCCAGGACCATCAAGAGAGGAACGCACAAGCAGAATGCGGGACCATATCCAGAGAATCAGCAGCTCCAGAGATGGAGGCAGAGATGGGGAGCATGGAGAGGGGGAGTGGCAGAGGACTCTAGCTTCATGGACTAAGAAGAGAAGGTTGAAGAGCTGGTGGCCAGGAGCAGACTTGCAGAATGTGCCCTTTGGAGATATAAATTATTATATATGCCTGAGTGGGTTTTTTGGTTGTTTGCTTTTTAAAAAAGTAAAGTGGATAGAGAGAAATCCTGTTACCTGATGGTACATGGAGGGTATTATAATCATTGTAATGAAACAAGGTGTATGATTTGTTGAATGTAAAACTGATGATATGCCCTGTAAACTTTCACTCGATCTACAATAAAAACCTTAAAAAAAAAAAAAAGAATATGGAAAGACTATACAGAATAATTATAGAAAAATGAAATATTCTGATTTCAATAGTTTCCAGAGGTAGGGTATGATAAAGAACCAATGGTATTGAAGGATGAAGTACAAGCAGCACTGAATGTCTTGGTGAAAAACAAAGCCCCAGGAACTGACAGAATACAAATTGAAATCTTACAACAAACTGATACAACACTGGAGGTGCTCCCTTTTCTATGACTAGTAACTTGGAAGACAGATACCTGGTCAACTGATTAAATTGAGATCCATAGTTATGTAGGATATCATTAATGTCACTTACAAGTGAAAATAGCTGGAACAGTATATCGACAGGGAACTGCCAGAATCTCAAGTTGGGTTTAGAAGAGGAAGTAAAACTAGGGCTACCATTGCTGACATCTGATGCATTTTAGCTAAAAGCAGAGAAAACCAGAAAGATATTTACTTGGATTTTACTGAGTATTCAAAGGCATATATACCAAGAGGTTTAAACAGAATAAGGCGATACTGAGTGGTTTAAAATCAGGAAAGGTGTACTCCAGGACTGTATTATTTCACCATCCTTACGCAATCTATATGCT
>NW_006408703.1:5142311-5149709 GCF_000296735.1 Chrysochloris asiatica
CATATCAATCCTAACTCAGTCTTCTTTATTTGATGTCCAGCTTTAGCATGCAGATGAGTTGATCCATGTTTTTAATTAGCTGTACCTTATTGTTGTTGTTGTTAAGTGTAGTGAGTCAGTTCTGACCCATAGCTACCCTGTATACAGTTTCCTAGGTTATACATTTTAACAGGAGCAGAAAGCCTCATCTTTCTCCTGTGGAACTGCTGGTAGTTTCAAACTGCTGATCTTGAGGTTAGCAGACCGAGTCATAACCTCTACACTACCAGAGTTTCTTAGCCTCAATATAGCATCTTTGTTTTGTAACACTTTAAAGAGATCCTTTGCAGCAGATTTCCCCAAAGCACTATGTCAGTTGATTTTTGACTGCTGCTTCAATTGTGGATCCAAATCAAACAAAATACTTGAGAACTTCAGTATTTTCATCAGTGTTGTTGTTGTTAGGTGCCATAGAGGCATAGTGACTCTGTATAAGGTTTCTGAGGAGAGGCTGGTGAGTTTGAACTGCCAGCCTGCAGTTCAAACCGATCTTGTGGTCCAGTGCATATATCCTACAGTGCCACACCAGGACTCCATTTTCATTAATCAGTGGGCTTAATCGAAGGAGGTAGGCTTGATGAACTTTAAAATAGGTTAGTAGAAACTATGGGTCTGATTCAGAGAACAAACATGTGGACAATATGCAAACAAGAGTAATAGAAATATGGATCACACTAAAATG
Organism: Chrysochloris asiatica; assembly: GCF_000296735.1. Classification (NCBI taxonomy): domain Eukaryota; kingdom Metazoa; phylum Chordata; class Mammalia; order Afrosoricida; family Chrysochloridae; genus Chrysochloris; species Chrysochloris asiatica. The sequence goes on from NW_006408703.1 coordinate 5,143,033, forward strand.
CTGTCCTGATAGGGGAGGAGAAACACAAATGAGAGTAATAGCAGTTGAACTTGGAATTTTCCAAAACTATTAAACTGTATAAGGCCACAGAGTCAAGAATTCCTATAAACCTACCAAGTTAAATATTTTTTAAATCATGTTAGGTTTATCACAGAAAAATTTCTATAAATTTTAAGATCCCAATTAGCACTAAGGAGAAAAATTAGATATGTGTTATCATTAATTTTTGTTGTGTCAATTCTGATTCACTTTGACTCCATGTGTTATAGAGTCGAACTTGGCTACAATCTTAATGGAAGCAGATCACCTGACTTACACTCCCTGATAGAACTGGATGGGTTTGAACAGTCAACTTTCAATTTCAGATACGGTAGCCAAGAAAGATATCTATAAGAATATAAATGTAGACAAAAAAGCTGAAAAAAAATGGAAGAATGGATATCATGGGTTGAGGATAAAGGTAGGCATTCCAAACAGAAATTACAGAAAAGGCAAGGACACCAGGCAGGTGGTTGTGATGATTGTGTGCCATCAAGTCTGTTCCAACTCATAACAACCTTGTATAAGTTCTCAGAGGATGTAAATCTTTATGGGAGCAGAAAGCTTCTTCATTCACTGGTGGAGCAACTGGTAGAAAGTTGAAGTGCTGACCTTGCTGTTAGAAGTCCAGGCAAGAGTAAGCCTGATGTATTGAAGGACAAGGGGACTTAATGGCTGGAGAAGAGGAATCCAGGGTGCATAATAAGAGATGATGCCAAAAAGTTAACTGGGAATGATTTAACACAGGGCCTTGCTAGGTCACTTAATAACGTTGGCTTTTACAATAAATGAGATGGAATACCATCTGAGAGTCCTAACAGAAGAATTATATGATTGGAATTACATTTTAAAGAAACACTCTAATTACTGTATGGAAGATGGACTATAGGAGGTCAAGGATGAGAGCAGGAAGACCAGTTAAGAAGGTGTTACTATGAGATAGGTATGAGTTAGTGGGATATTCATTTAGAGTGTTATTATGCAGATGGTGGAAAATAATTGGATTCTGGATATATTTTATTCATTGAACCAATAGATTTTGCTGATGGATTCAATAAGAGAAAAAAAAAAAGATAAAGATAAAGAAGTGAAGTGTGCCCATAAGGTTTTTTAGTCTAAATAACAGGGGAAATGTAGTTGTCATTTTCTGAAAGGAAGATTTAGAGAACAGATTTGAGTCTTAGTTTTGGATATGATATATTTGAGATGTCTATTATGTATCTAAATGGTGAATTTTATTTTACATATTCCATAGCAAAGCAGAATTTAGAAGCAAAAGTAATTTATAATTAAACCTTTTTCTAATTTTCAATTATTAATTATTTATATTCATAATGTGAGTTATTGAAAGATAGTCTTTTTCATTAGGCTGTTCAATACAATGTTCTCCAGTTTTCTTACATTGTTAAGAATATCTTTCTACATAAAATCCATGTGAAAGAACCCTGATCAGAATAATGAGGTAGAACAAATTTCTTCCCAAATTGGTATTTGATATTGATATATTGAGTTTGTAAATGTTTCCAATATGAAAATCTATAGTTTCTAATTGCCACCTTCCTTGAATACCTTGTTTGTTTATTTATAGTTAAATTATATTGAATTGAGTTTTTTTCACATGCAGTACAGTTTCTTTCCCCAGTAACCAAACCAAATCCTGTAGAGGGTTGCGATGAGTTTGAATCAACTCAACAGCACTTGACAATAATACACGTATTGTTGTTGTTGTTAAGTGCTTTTGAGGTGTTTATGACTCAGCGAAACTGTATAAGATTTCTTAAAAATGACTATTGAGCTTGAACCAACGAACTTTCGATTCAAACCTACCTTGCAGCCCAGTGCACTAACTTGTAGCATCACACCAGGACTCCAGATAAAATTATATTCCCCAGAAAATTCTTGGCGGTGGTGGTTATGTGCCATGGAGTCGGTTCCAACTCACAGTGACCCTGTACAAGGTTTCTGAGGCTATAAATCTTTACAGGAGCAGAAAGCCTCACTTTTCTCCCACGAAACAGCTGGTAATTTCGAACTGCTGACTTTGTGGTTCACAGCCTGATTCATAACCACTATCTTAAATTCTTACTCTACATTAAAACCAACGTTTTCATTTTCTGTCCTAAATATTTCTGTAGAATCATCAAGAAACAGCATGTGTGAGATAGATGTTAATAATTTTAGGAAACTTTCAGTCATTCATATTTTTTAAAGAAAATCTAAAATTTACTATTGCTATTATAATTCCTGGTGTGACACTGAAGGATCAACACTAGACTGAGCAACACAAGGTCATCAGTTCAAATCCACCAGCTGTTCCTCTGAAACCCTATACAGGGTAGCTATAAGTCAGAAGCAACTGTACGACACATAACAACAACAACAATTACAATTCTCCATCTCTCATGATCTCCAGCTTATGATGATCTATCATTGCCTATATTAATCATTAAACACCTTATTCTCTAAAATCAACCAATGAACAGAGAAAAAGCTACAAACTTTTAATCTCTTAAAGAACTATTTAAAAAACAACACTTTTTGTAGTAAATTAGACACTCCCTATGCACAAGTTTTATTCATGTAAAGTACATACAGTACACAGATTTCATATAAAATACAATTCATCAATTTTAAGAAGATATTATTATGATTTTTCTCCACTTCCACTTTCTTCATATCCTGGTATTCACCAGTCTTTTGTCTTGATGGATTTACCTATTCCAGATAGTTTAAATAAATCAAATCATATAATGTTTGTCTTTTTGTGTCTGGCTTATTTTACTTAGCATATTTTTAAGATTACTTTATATGGTAGCATCATCAGAACTTCATTTTTCCCTATTGTAACTCACTGCATTTTTATAGAGCATAATAACTCACAGTGTGTACATATCATAATTTATTCATCTGTTGATGGTACTTTGGTTGCTTCCATCTTTTAACTATACTGAGTAACACTGCGGTGAACACTGGCATACATGTGTCTTTCTGAGTCAATTGAATCAATGCCTTCACTACTTTTGGACATCTAACTAGGAGTGAGTTACTGGGTTGTAGATATGTTTATGTCAGACTTTTGTAGGAACTGTCAAACTATTTTCCACAGCGACTACATCATTTTATATTCCCATCACTAAGCAAATTTTGAAAAATCAAATATGTAATGAAATTTCCTTGAAATTGTCATCATATATTTTCCTGGGGCAAAAACTAATTTTTTAGTTCTAAAAATAGACTTTCCTTCTCCTAAAGAGAACTGTTGTCTGATAAGAGTAAATTAAAAAGAAACAGAAGAAAAAAAAACACCTATTTTTTTAGAGGATATCCAGAGAAACCATGCCTTTAGAGGTAGGTGATTTCTTCCCAGAAATATTCACAGGATTCAAAATGAAGAGCATTCACTATGTCTCTACCAAAGATATTTCTATATAATTAGCATCTGGAAGGGAAAAATCAAGACATCCTTATCATAGAATTCCATGACTTGGAACCATCAGTATTTTCTTCTTATTTGGTTTACTTAATTCTTGAGTAACTCAGTAAATTGAAGGATTAAAATGCCAGGGGAAAAAGTGAGTGAAAGCCTACGATAATGCGAGCTATAGTCTAAACAAGGAGAGAGGCCCTGTGCATTATCCTCATGTGAATGGAGATTCCTGGGATAATGCCTATGCATCTGATAGGGCAAAAGGGCTTTGCACACTGCCACTCATTGTTCAGTCTTTCTTAGGACCAAAATAAGTGGAGACTTCCTTTTCAGGTCCACACTGTGAGGATGGAAGAGAAGAATGTCACTGGGTCATGGCAGAGTGTTTAATGTCTTCATTTTTCAGGATTCCTCTGAGAGAGACCTGGCAGGCAAGGGTGGCTGACAGAGTGAAAAGGCAAATCCTGAACAGTCACTTCCCTAGTAATAAGCATAGGAGCATTTATATTATGATAATGTGTTTTTATTGTCCTAGGAGAACTAATAGAGCTGTGATGACATCATAAATTCACTAATGAAAAATACAGAAGAAGGGGGAGAAGAAAACTGTCTCTAGCAACTGTGAAATGTCCTATGGCATAAGCAAGAGTACAACAGGCAGAAAGATGTGTCACTGAGAGTGACCTATTGCTTTAGGGCACAGTGGAATTACTACAAATTGTAAGCTATCATCTCCACCTTTTATTATTCCCCGGCCCATCTCCCAGAAAGGTAGGAAGATAGAAATAAAGAGATGACGGTATTTAAATATTACAAGTTTTCTGATTTGGCTACCTGTCATAGATCAGCAGTTCCCTTGGACACAGACTTTCAGCATGTTTTACCTCTTATATGACTATTTATGTACATTCAGATATTTTTAGTTTTGGAAATATGATCACATCATAATTTAAAATATATTCTAAGGATGCACTTAAAAGCCCCAAGATTATATCAAACAACCATTTTACAGCTCCTAAATTTATACTAATCAGCAAAAGTTAGCTGGCATTAGAAAAAGCCAAGGTCATTGTCTTGTAAAATTCTGCGAGTATTTATATCACATTGTGATAAATCTTAGAGAGAAGAGAAAGTGGGTAAGAGATTTTTAGATCTATTACACCATTTAACTCAAAGAATGTTTATATGACCCACTGCACAAAGTTTAAATACATGAGGCAGTTTTGATTGTTAACTCCCTGAACTTGCTGGCAGAGCAAAGTGAGACAAGACATTTCTAAACAGTGTGCTCTGGTATTGTTATCTGCGCTAAAGCACTTTCTGTCATGTCAGCTGCTTCAGACATCTGCTCAGCTCCATAAAACCTACACACAAGTGTGGGTCGTTTTTGTTTGTTTGGAACTGAGGAGTACTAGGTATTAGCTATTATTAGTTAGGGATGTTTCCTTAAGTTAGATAACAGAGAAGAATTTTAGTGATGAAGTCAGTTCTCAAGAAAAAAAAAAGTTGGCTTAACCTATTCAATCTGTTTCCTAGACATAGCTTTATTTTTTTAAAAAATTATAACATACATCACTTATATAGTTATAAATGTCAGTCTTATAATATAAAAAAATTATAATATACTTTTAAAAACAAATATTATATATTACATGTTACATATATATATATTACTGTATATTGCAGGAATTTGAACAGCAACAAAATTGGTCCACCATTAGTTTTGCTATATAGCATAACTGCTAGATCATTTTAGAGTATTTATTCATAAATTTTCATATGAAAATTTATATGTATTTTAAAGGTTAGAAACATGAAATTTTGCATTTTTATGTTATTTTAATATGTTCTTTTAAATGTTGCTTTGCTCATTCACATAGCATCATTTCAAATGATTGCTTCATATGGACATAAGAAAGTTGAAAGATTATAATTTATCCTACAGTTCATTATTTAAGTTGTCTATTATGTCTGCGGGGTCCAGTAGTGATAACAGTAATCCTATGTTTCATTTTTATACTTGACGGTGTCCTTTTCCACATCAATTAAATGACACAAGTAAGTGTCTTTTCATCTTATCGAGAGGAAAAAAATAAGCTTAACTTTTTCATATATACCTTTAAAAAAATGCTGTTTATTTTTTATTAATCCTTAAAGATTATATTCATGAAAAAAAGAATCAGAGATAGATAATGGCATTTCAGTGCTACTACATTTGTGTTCTATGGCCTACATGTACATCCAGACCAACTCAGTTTATTGTTTCTGTAGCCATGTTTCCTACCAGCTAAGTAGTTTAATTTTGCTTAGAGCAGAAAAGGTTTAACAAGGAAAACTTAGGGTAAAACAAAGGGGTCTTCTTCTCCAATTTAGATAGGGAAAACTAATCAAGCTGTAGTTCTATGGAAAACTTGGAAATGTAAATATTGTAAATTTATATAAAATACACAGTTAAACCTTTGAGACTGAAAGGACAAGCTAGCATTTATCTTTTGGCCTCCTCCAACCATCTCCCTCCATGTCTACCTCCTTTATCCTCTTCACTGGCCACTTTCCATCTGTTGAGTCCTTGGCCAGGCTATTAATATTCCTTGGGAAATCAAGTTCTTGGCAGAAAAGAGTTACCAATCTCAGTCATGATCCTACTGCTGGCTCAAAATCCTTTTCCACTGAGGCAGGTCTAAATTTAGCCTGTTGACATGCTTGCTATTTATTCAGAAGTGACTAGCCACTAGGGATCTTGGGAGCAAGGCCAGGATTAAGCTGGGATGTTGCACTGGAAACTGATAACAAAGGCACATCTCCATCTTATAAAAATTCACACTATGATCCCAGACCCCATAGAATAGGGTTAAATGCATAGATTTTTAATGCCAGCCTTAAAAGTAGCTTATTAACAGACGAAGATCACTCTGAATTTTAAAAGATGGTTAAGAAAAAAATTGCTCAAATATGTCTTTATTAATTATATAGAAATACAAAAGAGAATCTGTACTATCTACCACAGTGGTAAGCTGTCCATCTCAAAATTCTGCCTCTGATATTAGATCATATGAACACGAATGCCAGCGCTAGGGAACTTTACAACCCCTTAAAGTTCATAAATGAAAGAAACAAGAATGTTCCAGCACCTACTTCTTATGGAAAACAATGACCTATTGACTTTACTTACCTCTCCAATTCTTTGATCACCATTTCAGCAAAACTCCTC
>NW_006408703.1:5160007-5163263 GCF_000296735.1 Chrysochloris asiatica
ATTTTATAATTTCCTTCATGACACCTTATCAAATTTCCTACAATGTGGAGAATTCAATAAAAGTACCTAACTGGTTCCCTTAGCGCAGACTCAGCCTAGGCAAAACTTTTTAGTAAATGTTGGCCAGGCTAGTTTTCTCTTTGATTCTTTTAGATGGATGCCATACATGAATCATATTCAATATCATGTTATGGAATACCATATTGAGAAAGAAGCAGATAAACCCCTTCCTTTACCAGTGTATGTTATTTTTTCCTTTACTCCTACAGCATCATTATTAGCAAACAAAGAAAAATTACTGAGATAGGAAAAAGAAAAGAAAACTCTTTCTGATATCAACATAAAAGGTAGAAGAGTTCAGACCAGAGTGATCTGAATAGAACTGACAAGTCTCCTGGTGGCTGGTGGTGGTGGTTGTATGCTGTCAATTTGGTTTCAACTCCTAACTGCCCTGTTTAGGGTGTCGAAGGCTGTAAATCTTTACAGCAACAGAAAACTTAATCTTTCTCCCATGGAGTAGCTGGTGGATTTGAACTGCTGATCTTGCATTTAGCAGCCCAAGGTATAATCCATTATGTTTCATTTAACATATTTTTTAGAAATAACATGCCCATTCATATAACATATGAAGACACATAGAAAACTAAATTGGAAGGGTATTATACTGTTTGAAAAAACTTCATAAATGTTCAATATTTGTATAAAAATTTAGTTTAATGAGCTTTTTCTCAAATGTTATCTGACTCATTTCAATTTTTACAAATACAGATCCTGAGGTCCATGTTTACCTGAGGTTCATGCTTAGAAACATTTAATAGACATGTGGCTCTTATGCTACAGAAATATGGTCGTTGATCTAAATTTCAGTCCAGAATGCTTCTACCCCTCCTCCAGTGCATTGGCCCAGGACCCACTGACAACTGGTACTGATTAAGGACATAACTCTAAAACCAACCTATGTCCCTTCAACCTAAAGGTATTTTGGACAGAACCAAAATGTAAAACAACCTCAAACCCATTCATTTCTGACACTGTACAAGACACAAGACAAATGTTATAAGGAAAAATAAAAAGAATTATGGAAAGAAAAGAAGACAGTCAACTTAAAAAAAATATGATTTATGACTTAAATCTGTCTTCAAAAACTGCCACTATTTCTTACGGGAAAAACTTCCAGGATGTCCATTGGGGTCAAGTATTTTATAATCTGTTCCTACTTGTATATGTAGGCAACATTTTTCCCTACAACTCTAATCATCATTAGTTGTTTAATCAACTTTTCCTTTTCTAGTACATTACCTCCATCAATTTATCTCAAGAACCTTGCACACCACAGAATTCACAATTGTTGCTCAAGACAAATGTATTTATTTATGAATAAATGAAAGAAGATATTCTGCAATTATGATAGACTTCCTCTCCAAACAAATCATTTTCTCAGCACCCTACACTGGTTTTCACTGGTCATCCCTGACTTATCACAGGATTCAAATTTAGTAACTCCCTTTTAAGTCAGTTCTGATGTAAATCGATACCATTCTGGTTTTTTAAGTTTTCTTTATTACTGCCTTTCATTATCGGTATCTTTATAAGTACAATTTTTATTTTGTTTTGGGTTTTGAAAAAAATTTATATAGATGTATAGATGTATTTTGGCATTGTATGTAATATTCATTATTAGCAATAAGATGTATGTTAAGAAGAAAAAAAAAAAAAAAAAGATGGCCATAAGTGTGGTTCATTGTAACTCGAATACATTGCAGATTGGAGGTCATCTGTATATTCTTTCTCACTCCTTTGTATTTCTTTATGCTAATTCCATCTAAAATGTACACTCAGTCTTTCTCTTGCAGTCCAAATCCTACTGATCTTTCAAACTCTTGCTCTAATTCCATTGGCTCTATGAAAACTTCAGTGATATTTTATGATAGCATGTGCTGTTCTTCCCATTTCTTAACATTTATGTCACCTACTAAATTTAACCTTTAAATGCGTACTGTCTCCTTTCTATTCCCATCTTTTCAACATGATTAATGACTTCATTAAGTTAGGATATTTTATCCGTTTACTTCTGCTTATCTCAAACATCTTCTAAGAAAGTTGCTGTGTTGTTAAGTGCCATGGATTTGGTTCTGCCTCTTGTATAAGGTAACAAGGAGTGCTTGGTGAGGTTGATCTACTAAACTTGCAATTAGAAATCCAGTGCTCATAGTATAGTCCCACACAAGGACTGTAGACTTGTTAATGAGATAACTGGAACTACAAGTAATGGGTGTGAAAATCTACTAAATACTCAAGGGAAGAGTGGAACCAGGGAAGAATACAGTAACTCAGAGACTGGTAATGCACAGTTAATCACACTATGGAGACAGTGTCAATCCTTGGTAGAGTTGTTAATTACAGTCAAGTCAACTCCAACTCATAGTGACACTGTACAGAGTTTCCAAGGAGTAGCTGGTAGGTTTGAACTGCTGATCTTGTGATTTGAAGTCCAGTGCTTATCCAACAGTGCCACACCAAGAGTCCTTGACCATAGTTGTTGTTCTTTTTAAGTGCCGTTGAGTCGATTCCGACCCATATGATCCTGTATAGGGTTTCCAAGGAGCAACTGGTGAAATTGAACCACTGACCTTGCAGTTCAAATGACTGCAGTCTGGCACATTAACCCACAGTGTCACACAAGGATTCCTTGACTACAGTAACAAGTGCTAAATAGGAACTTATTTCTATGTCAATATTAAATATTCAACAAATGTTTAGTTGCTGTTGTTTTTGCTAGTTGTCATCTGATGTACTCAAATTCAAAGGATCCCACATGTGCAGAGTAGAGTTGCTTCCTGGAAAACCTTATGGCAAAACTTTCAGAAGCAGATGATAAGATCTGTTTTCCAAGGCACCACTGGATGAGTTCAAACCATCACTATTCACCAAGTCCTTATTGTTCTTAATTGCTGTAAAGTCGTTCTAATTCATAGAGATCCTATATAGGTTTTCCAAGGAGCAGCTACTGGGTTTGAACCACCAGACTTGCAGCTCAATTGAATACATAAATTAGTAAATTAAGCCCAAACTCCAGTTTAAGTACATGTTCCAGTAACATGCATCTCAAAGCCATTCAAAAACAGAAAGTACTAGTTTTTAAATTTCATCTCTTGTTCTGGCCATATAAACTAGTTTAAGTTAAAGGAGCTGAAAAGCCCTGTGATTCCTATTAAGCTTGATATTAGCATTACATACAAGTAATTAAAAGCAATAT
>NW_006408703.1:5163363-5167024 GCF_000296735.1 Chrysochloris asiatica
AACATACATCACTTATATAGTTATAAATGTCAGTCTTATAATATAAAAAAATTATAATATACTTTTAAAAACAAATATTATATATTACATGTTACATATATATATATTACTGTATATTGCAGGAATTTGAACAGCAACAAAATTGGTCCACCATTAGTTTTGCTATATAGCATAACTGCTAGATCATTTTAGAGTATTTATTCATAAATTTTCATATGAAAATTTATATGTATTTTAAAGGTTAGAAACATGAAATTTTGCATTTTTATGTTATTTTAATATGTTCTTTTAAATGTTGCTTTGCTCATTCACATAGCATCATTTCAAATGATTGCTTCATATGGACATAAGAAAGTTGAAAGATTATAATTTATCCTACAGTTCATTATTTAAGTTGTCTATTATGTCTGCGGGGTCCAGTAGTGATAACAGTAATCCTATGTTTCATTTTTATACTTGACGGTGTCCTTTTCCACATCAATTAAATGACACAAGTAAGTGTCTTTTCATCTTATCGAGAGGAAAAAAATAAGCTTAACTTTTTCATATATACCTTTAAAAAAATGCTGTTTATTTTTTATTAATCCTTAAAGATTATATTCATGAAAAAAAGAATCAGAGATAGATAATGGCATTTCAGTGCTACTACATTTGTGTTCTATGGCCTACATGTACATCCAGACCAACTCAGTTTATTGTTTCTGTAGCCATGTTTCCTACCAGCTAAGTAGTTTAATTTTGCTTAGAGCAGAAAAGGTTTAACAAGGAAAACTTAGGGTAAAACAAAGGGGTCTTCTTCTCCAATTTAGATAGGGAAAACTAATCAAGCTGTAGTTCTATGGAAAACTTGGAAATGTAAATATTGTAAATTTATATAAAATACACAGTTAAACCTTTGAGACTGAAAGGACAAGCTAGCATTTATCTTTTGGCCTCCTCCAACCATCTCCCTCCATGTCTACCTCCTTTATCCTCTTCACTGGCCACTTTCCATCTGTTGAGTCCTTGGCCAGGCTATTAATATTCCTTGGGAAATCAAGTTCTTGGCAGAAAAGAGTTACCAATCTCAGTCATGATCCTACTGCTGGCTCAAAATCCTTTTCCACTGAGGCAGGTCTAAATTTAGCCTGTTGACATGCTTGCTATTTATTCAGAAGTGACTAGCCACTAGGGATCTTGGGAGCAAGGCCAGGATTAAGCTGGGATGTTGCACTGGAAACTGATAACAAAGGCACATCTCCATCTTATAAAAATTCACACTATGATCCCAGACCCCATAGAATAGGGTTAAATGCATAGATTTTTAATGCCAGCCTTAAAAGTAGCTTATTAACAGACGAAGATCACTCTGAATTTTAAAAGATGGTTAAGAAAAAAATTGCTCAAATATGTCTTTATTAATTATATAGAAATACAAAAGAGAATCTGTACTATCTACCACAGTGGTAAGCTGTCCATCTCAAAATTCTGCCTCTGATATTAGATCATATGAACACGAATGCCAGCGCTAGGGAACTTTACAACCCCTTAAAGTTCATAAATGAAAGAAACAAGAATGTTCCAGCACCTACTTCTTATGGAAAACAATGACCTATTGACTTTACTTACCTCTCCAATTCTTTGATCACCATTTCAGCAAAACTCCTCTTTTTTTCCATACAAGTTTTCTCTGATTCTTCTCCCATTTTATTTCCTACACCCTTTGTTAGTGGTGGTAGTCCATTAAGTCAGTTCAACTCATAGTGATCCTGTATAGGGTTTCTGAGGCTGCAAACTTTACAGGAGCAGAAAGCCTCATTTTTTTCCCACAGAGCTCCTGGTGTACTCAAACATTGTAGCTAGTGATACAAAACGTAACCCACTGTGCAACCAGAAATACTTTTTAAGCCAACCTTTTAATCACATACTTCACTGAAACTGTTCTAAGTCGCCAATGATACCCAGATTGTTAAATTCCACATCAACTCTCAAAAATGTCCTCTTGAAAGCTTTGCAGCAGCATTTAACCTACTTTTCACTCTTGCTTCCAAAACAATTTCTTCAGTTGATTTTCAGGATTTCCTTCTTACCTGATAACATTGCTGGTTCCTCTTCATCTCTCTGATTTCTAACTCTACTATTAGAGTGCCCCAAAGCTCATACCATGGCCCAGTTTATCTTAATTCACTTTATTTTATTTATCCATATTCACTATATTCATGCTCATCTTAGTCAATCTAAAGGCAGTAAAAACCATAAAATCTGTCCATTGGTTACTCTAAACATCACAATTCCCATTAGTCTTCAGGCTTAACCATGCCATTTGGTAGAATCATACACAACTAAAATTAACATCTCCAAAAACAAATTCCTGATCTCCCCCTTAAGACTACCTCCATGTTCTAACAGTTATCATCATCTTAGTAAATAACAACTCTAACAACCCAGTTGGTTAGCCAAGATCTTGAAGTCATCCTTGATTCCTCTTTTGGGTCCATCTTAAAAATTCCTTTAGAAATGGATGACTTTTCATCACCATTATTACTACCTGTACTATACAGCCCATCTGGATTACTACTGCAATCATGTCCTAATAAAGTGGCAAGAACAATCAATAAAAAATAACAAATCAGATCATACCATACCGCTGTTCAACATCCAAATCGACTTCCTACCTCACACAAAGTGAAATCCAAAGTTCTTACAGGGGTTTAAAAAAAGACAATCTGACTTCATCCCTTTTCATGTCCTCTTACTTGCTTATTTCACTTTTTCCTGGACTCCATGCTGTTCTTAGAACATTATTGGTGTAGAAATTTCTTTCCTCCAGTTGTTACCTTAGCATAGAACATTCTTTTCCCTAAGAGCCACATGGGTTACACCTCCCTCCCATCATCCTAGTGAAGAAAAGCCTTCAATGACCACTATTTTTCTTCATCACCAATAGCATGTCTCCTCCTCCTTTTTCCAACTTTATTTTTTTTCACCATCTGCTATACTTTATCTTATCTTTTACTATATAACTCTTCCCACTGTTAATAGGATCACAAGAGTAGGGACATGAATCCTTACAATCTAATATCGTGCCAGACATTTAGATGAAACTCAGTAAACATTTTTGATGTAATAATTGAATACATAAAAAAAAAAAAAATAGAGGCAAGGAATTAAAAGATTCTTTCAATAGTCTAAGTGAGATATGATAGTGATGACTATGGGTGGTAGCATAAGATATCTTTCTAGATTATAGGGGTAAAACAAACAAAGATATTCCTAGTGATGCTATTTTTTTCATCATATGAATAAGAAATCTTTACTGTTCTTGGATATGCCAATATTAATGGCTTGTTAATGTGAGACTCTCCTAAAGCACTTGGTCTGCTTTCAGTGGGTCAATAAAGTCTGGTTTCTAAGATCGGAAAAATGAAGACCATATCCTAGAGTATGTCATATAAAATACAAGAAACCTAGAAAAACTAAAAAAATTTAAGTATAAGTACGTATATTGCATGGGATATACAAATACTAAAAATATTTTTAAAACATAGATGATAAATTATAGATACATAGATAAATAACAATGTATTTCTATAGATGTTGTTGTCTAGTCAGTACCAATTCCCTGTATAGGGTTTCTGAGGAGCAGATGGTGAGCTTGAACTCCTGACCTTACAGTTCAAAC
>NW_006408703.1:5170419-5175473 GCF_000296735.1 Chrysochloris asiatica
TTCTCACTCTCGTTTTCTAAGTTATTCCTACTCCACTAACACGGATTCATTACCCCAAAGGTTCCCAGCTAATCTTTTGAGCTGTTGCTGTCAATGATGTTATTGTTAGGTGCTATCAAGTTGGTACTGACTCATAGCAACTTTATGCACAGCAGAACAAAACACTGCCCAGTCCTGTGCCATCCTCACAATCATTGTTACACTTGAACCCATGACTGTCACCACTGTGCCAGTCCATCTCATTGGGGCTCTTCCTTTTTTTTTTTGGTGATCCTCCACTTTTCCAAGCATGATATCCTTCTCCAGGGTCTAATCCTGCCTGATCACATGTCCCAAATATGAGAGATGCAGTCTCACCATGCTGGCTTCAAAGGAGCATTGATGTCATGATTGTTACTAAGTGTCATCGAGTTGATTCAGACTCACAGGTTTCCAAGAAGCAACTGGTGACTTTGAACTATCGATCTTGTGGTTTGCAGACCAATGCTTATCTTACAGCACCACACCAGGAGTCATATTTGAAAGTAAATCAAAATGCATTGTTATTAGGGTTCCAGTTCATATGTACTTGGGTTCATTCCAAACAAAACATATTTAAACATGTCTCTGAGATCAGTGGATAACTGCAGGCAAATTCCCTCAGTTGTCTTACGTTTGTTATGGTGCCTGAAAAAAAATCACACCAAGATCCATCCAAAACAGTGACTTCTGAGGAGATATGTTGGAGCAGCTACATTTAAGGCTAAGAAGTCAGCTTAGAAGGTTATCATCACCTTTTCTAGGAATTCCAAAGGAATTATTTTGATAGATTTTTCTCAAAGGAACAAAGGGATAATGGGGGTTTATTATGATGAATTTTTCAGAGAATTGAAAACTGCATCAGTGATAAAAAGGCCAGGACCGTTGTGCCAAAGAATTTTTTCTGCCAGAACAATGCACCTGCTCATTTTCTGTGGGCAGCAAGGGCTATACTATGAAAACTTTATTGATAAACCCTACCTTTTCTACCCTACATTCCTGATCTTGCCCCTTCAGAATTCTTTTGGTTCCCTAACCTTAATGAACATTTCGAAGATACACAATTTGAGTCACTCAAGGATGCCAAAGCTGCAATTCTGGATTGATATAATTCAAAGAGAACAGAATTCTTTGGGGAAGGATTACAGAGATGGAAAGATCACCTTCAAAATTGTATAGACCTAGACAGAACATAAGGAGCTCTGGTAGCGTACTGGTTATGAGTCGGGCTGCTAACCTCAAGGTCAACAGTTAGAAACTAACAACCACTCCATGGGAGAAAGATGAGGCTTTCTGCTCCCATAAAGATTTACAGTCTCGAAACTGTATACAGGGTCACTATGAGTCGAAACCAGCTCCATTGTACACCACCCCCACCAGACAGATCATGACATTGTAAGATAAGCACTGGACTGTTAACCACAAGGTAGGCAGTTCAAACCCACCAGCTGCTGTTTGGGAACTCTATACAGGGTTGCTATGAGTCAGAACTAGACTCATTGGCACTAGCAGTAACAACAGTATCAAGATATAGAGGATAATTTGAGAAAAAAATAGCTTCATATTTTGACATTTTTGGTTAATAAAGTTTTCTATGATTTCATAGCAATTCTTTTTTAGTTACCCTTGTAGATAGACTTCAAAGAGCATAATGCTCAAAGAAGACTTTTTTACACTAGTCAAACTAAAGTTTGATTTTTAAGAAGACTTCAAGGGATATCTTTTGGTATTAGGCTTAAAAATTATCTAAAAAATCTAGGGAAAAAACTCATTGAGGCTTCATAGCTCCATGAAGTCTAGGGTCTGAGAACTTGACATTCTGTTCTGCATTCTCCCTCTCTTGATCAGGATTCTTCTATGGTATCTTGATGAAATTGTTTAGTAATGGTGTCAAGGCACCACCCAATTCCTCCAGCTTCATGGCCAATGAAGCAGTTGTTCATGGAGGCAATCAACCACATTTTTCATGTACTCCTCCTATTCCTGACTTTCCTTCTTACTCTTGTTTCAGGTAAATAGAGACAAGCTGAGGCACTATTCACAATAGCCAAAATATAGAAACGAACTTAAATGTCCACCAACAGATGAATGGATAAGCAAAATATGGAACATACATACAAGGGAATTTGACTCAGATAATAACATAAATTAAGTTTTGACACATGCTACAATAGGGATGCATCTAGAAAACATTATGCTGAGTAAAACAATTAAGTGTGAAATGCAAATATTTATGACCTCATGAAAATACAAGGAAAGAAAAATATATAGAGAACAGTTTAGTAGTGATTACAAGAGTGAGAGAGAAAGGTAAAGAGATTAATAGTAATGGAAATATTGTGCTAATTAAGGGGGGTTGTTGTTGTTGTTAAGTGTTGCCTAGTCAGTTCAACTCATACTGACCCTGTGTAGGGTTTCCTAGGAGTGGTTGAGGGGCTTGAACTGGCGACTTTGTGGATTTTGTGCAGTCACTAACAGCACCATACTGAGATTCCTACTTAAGTGTTGTTGTTAAAGTGCTGTTAAATCGCTTCCAACCCATAGTGATCCTGTATAGGATTTCTGAGGAGTTGTTGGTGAGCTTGAACCACCAACCTTGAGTTTCAAATTGACTTTGCCGTCCAGTGCACTAACCAACAATGCCACATCAGGTAGGGTTACACAAATGATTATTGTAATTTCTGTTACTGTCCATATGTTTACAACAAGGAGAAAGAGGGAAAAGAATAGTTTCTGAGATTATTTATGTATAATCAATGACTTCAAATTCAATGGATTTGAATTCTTGGTATGGAGGCTTAAGGTCATGGTTGCATGAGATATTCCAGTTAATGAGCCTAGCAACATGTTTAGGTCTTCTGTCCTACCTCCTAGTTATATATTATTAAAACTGAAAATGCATGAAAATATGTACAATCTATAATCAAATAAAAAGTATTGCAAGACTAGAACCAAACCATAAATTTGTCTTAGTTTTATTGTAGGGTATCAACCATAAATTAGTGATTTTAAATGACCAATGTTGTTGCTGCTGTTAAGTCCCGTTGAGTTGATTCCGACACTAGCAACCCTGTATAGGATTTCCAAGGAGCAGCTGGTGAGCTTGAACCACTGACTTTGTTGTTAAATGACAATGTTGTTATTGTTGTAAAGTGCCATCGAGTTGATTCCAACCCTGTATAGGGTTTCCAAGGATAGGGGCATCATAATCAATTATTATGCTCTACCAGAGATATACTTAGAAAATGCAAACTCAAATAGTGGGAGACATGGGACTAAATGGGAAATCAAGCAGTAACCACAGGCATTTCATTAAATCTTCGATATTTATTGAACATTAGGTCATTTGTCTTTTTTTCTTAGAAAGGTATAGCAAATGTATGCACCTGCATTTCTCCCGGCAAAGTAATGTGGCTGTATTACAGAATTAGTGAGACACAAACTGAAGCAATCTTCTTCCAAATGGATCCTTCACTATCTTGAAACCCTTCCAAATCACCATGGCTATGTCTCTTGACTGCTTCATCACCATTCAAAGACTGACCTCCTCAATCACATTACTAGTAAAATGGGCCTGCTTCTTTATCTATTTTAAATTGTTTATTCAAATCCCATACACCATCCTTTTCCTTCATCTTCTATAATTTTATACCATACAACTTACTCTACCTTCTGAGCATCTAGTGTACAACACTAGGTGAGGCACCTGCTATGATGGCCCAAGATCACACTTCTCTTCAAGTTCACTTTGCTTTTTAATTTATTGCAATTTTTTTAATACTGGGCAATGATAAAAACACATGAGCCTGGTGCAGAAGTTCTAAATGGAAACATTTGTAAATACCATATCTGCTTCCATAGATTGTGTACCACAGTTGTTTGTAATGGGATAGGAATCATCACATTCATAAATTATTTTGTAATTTATGATGTATATTCACAAATTATGCCATTTGTATCAGAATATATTAGCAGTATTCAGTTAAGGATTCTAAAATAATCACATTTTAAAAAATGGTTATGGGTGTATTAAAGTCTGAAAAATAAAGGCATTTGGTCTTAGAAAAGTTGTGGCCTGCAATTGGAGCCCTAACTTCATATTGAGCCTGGACATAAATTGATGAGCCATATAGAGATCTTTGCAAGCTTCTTTCCACTGAATTGTCAAAGACACTGCAACAATTCTAGACAGCAGTGAGCAACAATGACCATTACAAATCCAGAAAAAAAAAGGGAGAGACGGCTTACTCTCAAGAAGAGTATATTAACTAGTGCTTACACAAGGAATTGCTTGACTTGACCTAGGCAGATCCTTTTTAGAACAAAAACATTCATATGATGGTCAATTACTGCTTTTGACTTCCTTATTTCAGCTTGTTAGACCAATGAAAATCCTCCTGATAATTGATACTGCAACCTTGCATCAAAGACTATTTAAAAAACAATTACAATGATTCAGTCGTTTCTAAGATATCTATGAAAGGGCAATGCTTATATATATATATATATATACTGTTGATTTTGTGATGTTCTTCAGACTTTGGCAGATATTTCCCACCTTTGTTCTCTCTTTGCTGTTGTTTTTGTAGTTAGCTGCTGGCACATCGTTTCTGACTCACAGTGACCCTATGCACATCTGCTTGACCCTATGACCAAATGCTGCTTGATGCCACACCATGCTCACAATCATTGCTATGTTTGAGTCCATTGTTGCTGCCATTGTGTCAGTAGATCTTGTTGGTAGTCTTTCTCCTTTTCACTGACCCTCCACTTTATCCAGTGACTGGATCCTCTTGATAACGTGTTAAAAGCACCATCCTCATTTTAAGGAACATTCTGTCTGTACTTCTTCCAAGACAGATTTTCTCCTTCTTAAGGCCATCCACAGTGCTTTCAATATACTTTCCTGACATAATAATTCAAATGCACAAATTTTTCTATGATCTTCCTAATTCATTGTCCAATGTTAACATGCATGTGAAGGTATTAAAAATATCATGGCTTGTGTAAGGCGCATCTTAACTTTCAAAGTGGCA
>NW_006408703.1:5176543-5177359 GCF_000296735.1 Chrysochloris asiatica
TTGAATACCATCAGTTTTTATTCATATGGAATAAGAATGAAATTGAGCATCAACCATTTCTTTTTTCTTACAGTGACTCCATGGATTCCTTCCATCTTCCTTGATATTGCCCACATCATTCAATAATTTGCCCATATTGACACATTAGTGGTTCAAGCTCACCAGTTGCTCCTTGGAAACCCTATACAGGGTTGCTATGGGTTGGAATCAACAACAACAACAAGACTTGAAGTTTTTATTCAGTTCTTTCAGTTTGATAAAAAACTGAGCATGTTCTTCCCTTTTGGTTTTCGAACTCCAGGTCTTTACATATTTTAATTTTGACTTTGACTTCTCACACTGCCCTTTGTGAAATTTGCTGTTCAGCTATTTTACTTCATTTCTTCTAGTTGCTAAAGTACAAGCTTCAGAATCTCTCTTTATAGTCACTTTGGTCTTTTATTTTTCCTCATCTTTATTGACTCTTTGCTCTCTTCCTGTATGATGTTCTTGATGTCATCCCACAACTCTTATGATATTTGGTCATTAGTGGCTAATGCATCATATTCATTCTTGAGATGGTCTCTAAAGTCAGGTGGGATATAATCAAGGTCATATATTGGCACTCATGGACTAGTTTTAATTGTCTTCAGTTTCAGTCTGAACTTGCATATGAGCAACTGATTGATGGTCTGTTTCACAGTTGACCCATATCCTTGTTTTGGCTGATAATATTCAGCATGTTGCACTGTCTTTTTCCACAGATGTAGTCACCCTGATTCCTGTGTATTCCATCTGATGAGGTCCAGGTGCATAGTTGACTTTTTTTTTTTTTTT
>NW_006408703.1:5178984-5220671 GCF_000296735.1 Chrysochloris asiatica
GTTGTGCATACATCATTCTTTACCTCTGTCCCACTTAGCCCAAATAGTTGACTTACATGTTGTTGAAAAAGGTATTTGCAGCAAATAAGTTATTGGTCTTACATATTTTCCAATTACTGATCCTTCAGCTTTTTTCCAACTTTTGCATACCAATCACTAGTAGTTATTAATGCATTTTGATTTCATATTAGATCAATTTCAAACTGAAGTTGGTAGAATTCAATATCATTTTCAGTGCCTTTAGTGGTTGGCACGTAAATTTGAATAATAGTAGTATCAACTGGTCTTCCTTGTAGGCTTATGGATATTTTCCCATCATAGACAGCAGTGTACTTCAAGATAATTCTAGAAATATTATTCTAATGATGACAAATACCGTGCCATTCGTCTTCAGTTTGTCTTTACCAGCATAGTAAACCATATGATTGCCTATTTCAAAATGATTTATCCTAGTGCATTTTAGTGCACAAATCCTAGGGTTACCAATCTTTATGCATATTCCATTTCATTTTTAACAAGTTCCTATTTACCTAGATTTATACTTCATACATTCCAAGTTCCAGTTGTTTGTGGATATTTGCAGCTGTTTGTCATTAAAAGTTGTGCCATCAGGAAATGAAGGTCCTGAAAGCTTCACTCCATTCGAGTCAACTTTACTTTGTGGAGGCAGCTCTTCCCTTGTCTAATTATGAGTGCCCTCCAACCTGAGGTGCCTATCTCTGCCAGAATATCTAACAGTGTTCCACTGTTATTGATAATGTTTTCAGTGGTTAATCATTCATAAGTGGTCCACCTCTCCTTTTTCCTTGTCTACCATAGTCTGTAAACTCTGCTGAAATATGCGCACCATGAATGGCCATGCTGGTATTTAAAATACCAGTGGTATAGCATCCAGCATCAGAGCAACAGACAAACCACTACAGTACACCAAACTGATAGGGAAGTCTCTTTGGTGCATATGTCTAATAAAATATCTCTTCTTCACTTCTATAACTTTGTGGTCATTTCCCCTTAGGACATGAGACAACTCAGCTTAAGTAAATAAATAAAAGAATAAAAGGGGAATGAATGTGCAATCATGTATTAACTGACACTCTCTGGGCTACATTTTTATAGATGGTTCCTTGCAAACTCCATGGAAACAGTTCTTGGTTGGATATCTTCATCAGAATTGCCTGAGAAGTATATGGTGGTGGTGGTTGTGTGCTGGCATGTCTTTTCTGACACAGGTTGTTGCTGTTAAGTGTCATTGAGTTGGTTCTGACTCACAGCGTTCCCAAAGAATGGCTGGTGAATTTGAACCACCAACTTTGTGGTGTATTATCCTAAAGTGGCACACCAGGACCCATAACATCCTACATAGAGTTTCCGAGGCTGTCAATCTTTACTGGAGCAGAAAGCCTTATCTTTCTCCTGTAGAATGAATGGTAGATTTAAACTGCTCATAATCCACTATGCTACATAATCTACATGAAGCATATAAGCAGACTTCAAAAAGTTCATGGGAATATTCCAATATCTTTCATTTCATTTCCCCAAGAACGTGTTGAAGCCCTTCATATAAAATATAGACACTAGAGCTTCAGGCCAGGTCTCTTCAGTCAGTTTCTGGTGACCCATTGAGGTCCCATCAGGAAAACTAGTTTCCCAAACTGTTATACTTTTACTAACTTCTTGATTCAGGAGGCACAAATTGGTGACATTTTGCCACTTGCAAGGTTTTATTTTATGGGAGCAAACACCTTTTATACTTAACAGTCTTTAGATGGAGCAAATTAATTGACACCTGTGATTTAGAAATAGCTGATAAATGACCTGAAAATAGACTAGTTTCACCAGTATGGTAAAACTATTCAAGAGATAGAATGTGTTTAATTGCTCTATTTTTATGAGATGTTTAACTGTTTTAATCTTAGTATTAAACACTTTTCTTAAATAGATAAGTCTCAGGCAAATATATCTACTTGTGAATTTTGCTTGTCTCCTCCCTCCCTGCTTTCTTTTTTATTTAAATAGGTGCTTTTCACATAACCTGAAACTTGGAAAAGACAGAAGGCTTCCAGGTCTCTTCAAGAAGAATCACCCACAAAAATTCTCATCTGTACCACTTGGTTCTACTTTAGTGAATGACTCAGGGCTTTCAAATAATTTCAGTAAATGCTTGTCTTTTTCCCTAAATACTGGTATCACTGATAGTTGATGAATGTGAATGTGTTTGCCCATTTTAACTCAATATACGTATTGCTTCACTATGTGTTATAGCTCTTGTTGTTGTTGCTAAGTGACATTAAATCGGTTCATAATAATAATGACCCTGTATAATTTTTTCAAAGGAGCTCTGGTAGTGTAGTGGTTATGAATCAGGATGCAAACCACAAGGTCAGCAGTTCGAAACTACCAGCTGTTCCATGGAAGAAAGATGAGGCTTTCTGCTCCCGTAAAGATTTACTGCCTCGGAAACCCTATACAGGGTCGCTATGAGTCAGAACCGACTCCACGACACATAACAACAATATAATGTTCCCAAGGGTTTAATTCTTTGTGAGTGCAGAAAACCTCTTCTTTCTCCCAAGGAGTGGCTGGTGGGCTCGAATTGCTGAACTTGTGATTCAAAGTCCAGTTCTTATCCTACAGGGCCACTGTGCTCCCAATGTTACAATAACAGAAATTGCACGGGTTGTTGTTAAGAAGTGTCATAGAGTCAGTTCCGACATATAAGTTTTCCTAGGAGCAACTGGCAGTTAGTAGTACAGTTCTTATCCTATAACGCAACATAAATATGAGAAATTTATTGTCTCACTTTTCTGGAGATTTAAAGTCCACACAAGGATTTCAGCTTCTCTCATGCTTTCTGCTGGCTGGTGTTGTCCTCGGCACTCCTTGATATCTTTTCTCCCTCTATCGAAGCTTCTGTATGTACTCTGCTCTATTTATAACTTGGCAGTGATTCAGTTTAGGACCCATCCTACTTTTAACCTTATTATTAACATAAAAGAAAACCCCTATTACCAAACAAGTTCATATTTATAGATACAGGAGTTTAATTGTCTATATATGTTGGGGGACACAACTCACCACTTTCTAAGTTGTTGTTGTTGCTAAGTGCCATCAAGTCAGTTCTGACTAATAGCAACATAGTGTAGAATTTCTGAGAAGCAACTGGTGGGTTTGAACTGCCAACCTTGCTTATCTTCCAGTGTCACACCAGAAGTCACTGGAAGGTACTAAAATTGTACATGATGATGCTACTGGTTTTTCATTGGTGTTGCTGTTAACTACCATTGAGTCAGTTCTCCAATCATAGTGAGGGTTTCCAATGAGCAGCTGGTAATCAGAACTGCTGACCTTTCAGCTAGCAGTCCAGTGCTTATTCTATAGCACAACACCAGGACTTCTGTTTTTCCTTAGAAGATTGGAACTTATACATACACACATACACACACACATGAACAATTTCTTAAACCCCAAATAATTTTGACCTACTTAGTCCTCAGACCAGAACATCTAAAACTTATAAAATAAATATTCTAACAGAGTGGTGAACTCTCCTGTTAAGCATATTCAGCACAGGAAACTGATGTCTTACTGAGGTTATGGAAAACCACTTTCCACCTTGTATCCCAACTCTTTATAAACATATATATGCAAACACTCCTCTTAGTAGAGGAGTTTAAGACAAATTTCAGACATATGTTGAACTGTGTTCCTGCAAAAGATATATTGAAGTTCTAATAGTAACTAGCAGAAGTATCTGTGTTTGTGAACCTGTTTGGAAATAGAATCTTTTAAGAGCTTATCAGATAGATCATACTGGAGTAGGGTAAGTTCTAATCCTATACAAGCACAATCCTTTGTGCTTATACAAAAGGAGAAAATACACAGAGAAAGGGAAAAGAGGAAAGATGACAGAAGAAGATTACTATGGGAAGCTGTGATTATAAAACAAGAAACATCTAAAGCTACAAGAAATTGATGGAATATTTTGTTGTTGTTCTTGTTGGGTGCCATCGAGTTGGTACTGACTCATGGTGACCCTATGCACAAAAGAATGAGATGCTGCCCAGTCCCGGGACAGCCTCACTATAGTTGCCATGCTTGAGTCCATTGATGTTGCCACTTTGCCAATCCTTCTCCCTGGGGGTCTTCCTCTTTTTTCTCTGACCCTCCACCTTACCAAACATGATATCCTTCTCCAGTGACTGGTCCCTCCTGACAATATGTCCGAAGTATGAGAGATGAAGTTTGGCCATCCTGGCCTCCAAGGAGCACTCTGGCTGCACTCCTTATTCACTGTTCAACTTTTGCATGCATATGAGGTTTTTGAAAATACCATGACTTGGGTCAGGCACACCTTAGTCCTCAAGCTGACATCCATCTTTCCTCTTCAACATTTTAAAAAGGTCTTGTGCAGCAGATTTGCCTAATGCAATATGCCGTTTGACTTCTTGGCTGCTGCTTCCATGAATGTTTGATGGTTGATCCAAGAAAAATGAAGTCTTTGGCATCTTCAATCGTTTCTCCATTGATAAGAATGTTGTTTATTGGACCAGTGGTGAGGACTTTTGTTTTCTTTTCACTGAGACACAATCCATACCAACAGCTGTGCTCTTTGATCTTTGTCAGTAAATATTTTAAGTCCTCTTCACTTTTCAGCAAGCAAGGTTGTATCATCTGCATATTGCAGGTTGCTAATGAGTCTTCCTCCAATCTTGATGTCACATTTTTCTTCATATAACCCAGTTTCTTGGATTATTTACTTAGCATACAGGTTGAATAAGTATGGTGAAAGAGTACAATCCTGTCTCACATATTGCCCATAAAACCTCACAATAGGAAACAACGTGACCTTTTCTTGTAATACTAGCCTCTATAAATATGAGAAAATGCACTTCTTTTTTCATAACCTACTCAATTTGTGGTATTTTTTATGGAAACCCTAAGAAATTAATATACACTGCTTTAAGAATTGGTTTACAATTGCCCCACCACCACACGCAACCTTTGTTGTTGTTGCTATTGTTAAGTTCTGTGGAGTTAATTCTGACTCATAGTGACCCTATATCGTGTTTCCAAGGAGTGGTTGATGGGTTTGAACCACCGACCTTGTAATTAGGAAAAAAACCCTAACAGACAAATTATTTCATTTTCTCTGTTCCTAATTGCCACCTCTTTCATTAACAAAAACTTATTTTCTGTAGGTTGGCCACATCACAGCTCCTAATTTTCCTCACAAAAATGGTCCACCACAAACCTTCCTTCTGCTCAGAGAAGGGATCATTCAAAGGTCAACCCTCCACTTCAGTTTTCTTATGCTTTTATGGAAACTAGAGTGCTAGTGTTATTTCCACCAAAGTTTGTTTCTTTGCTGTCGGTTTTTGTTTCTTGATGTTCAAACTAAAAGATCAAGGAGGAAAGTGTTACTTTGTGTCCCCCTAAAAATATGTACTGTAATGTCTAATGTCCATGCCTGTGGTTACACAAGCCTAAGTTCAATTTTTATGCTGTTAGGATTTTCAGTTCATACATGTACTGGTTATTTCAAACAAAATGTGTTTAAACATGTCTGTGATCACTCGATTGTTGTTGTTGTTGTTAAGTGCCATCGAGTCGGGTCCGACCCATAGCGACCCTGTACAGGGTTTCACTCGATAGCTGCAGACAAATTCTATACTGAGGCAAGGATCTCATCTACCCCTAGTCAACTACATATCTCAAGAAGTCACATAACTTGCATTGAGGAGAAGAGTGAAGAGCAATTTTTGGTTGGTTTTTTGTTGTTCTTTGTTTTATTTGGGAAAATATCATCTGGTAAAAAATAAAATACAATCCAAAAATGTATTAAATATGTAATACACTGGGATATTAAAGTTAATATGAGCATGGTATGTATAAGGTAGCATAAGATAGAATGATAAGCATTGTTGGTTGTTTATTTTTCTTCTTCTTGGTACCCAGATTCCTCATTTTTCAGTTGCTAATCCTCTCAAATGGTAGTGTAATTCTCCTTGCCAATATTTGGCTGAAATGTGGAAATGTGACCCAAGTCCTGAGGAAGAGTCTGTTTGATAGCTTCTCATTAGTAAAAATATTTTTCTCACTGGAAAAAAAAATATGTAAGAGGAAATCTTTCTTTTATTCATTGGATCTTCTGGAACGGTTTCCTGAGTTGATTAATGCAATACTGTTTTGGATCCATTAATCTTTTGTACACTAACTCATTGTTACTAGAGGTTCATCTGGATGTTGAGGGCAGATCTTCTGATATTTGCAGCTAAAAGAAATCTCTCAGAGTTGTTTAAAAAAAAAAAAAACGCAGACTTTGGGAACAAACATAAATTTAAATGGAAACATTTATGTGATCACATTAAATTTGCTTCTTCATCAGCAATATACCTACTTCACGAGTTTGTGGCAAATATTATGCTTGATAGTATATGTAAAACCCTTGGCAGTGGTTAAATGTCAACTCATAGCAGCCCTGTATAGGGTTTCCTAGGAGCAGCTGGTAGATTTGAACTGCCGGCCTTTTGATTCAAAGTCCACTACTGATCCTATGACGTCTTAATATATTACTGACTAAGGAGCTCTGGTAGCGTAGTGGTTACGAATCGAGCTGCGAACTTCAAGGTCAGCAGTTCGAAACTACCAGCTGTTCCGTGGGAGAAAGATGAGGCTTTCAGCTCCTGTAAAGATGTACAGCCTCGGAAACCCTGTACAGGGTCTCTATGGGTCGGAACCGACTCCACGGCCCATAGCAACAACAGCAATTGATATACTGGAGTCCTGGTGTGGTGCTGTGGGTTAATGTGACAGAATATAAAAGTCGTTTGAACTGCAAGATTGGTGTCTCAATCTCACCAGCTGCTCCTTGGAAACCCCATACCGGGTCGCTATGGGTCGGAAAAGACCCAAAACGTTTAACAACAACAACCTTATGATAAAGTCTACATTTTCCTATCTACTGGTCTTGTGGTGTGGTGTTGTAGGATAAACACTGGATTGCTAACCAAAATAGTCAGCAGTTCAAACCCACCAGCCACTTCTGAGAAACCCATTACAGAGTTACTATGAGTCAGAACCAACTGAATGGCACTTAACAACAGCAAATACAACTGGTCTTGGGAGCAACAGCAAGTGACATGAATGTTAGATTGCATTTCTATTCACACACTAAACCAATAATGCTTTATGAAAAGCCCTTTTAGCTAAGGGAAATGGAGAAGAATAAATGTATTTCTGTTTTATGGTTGAATCTGAATTTTTTTTTTTCTTGAGTCCAAGATATTCACATTACACTTTTAATTCCATGAAAAACTGAGGTACATTATCAATGCTGATAATAGAAGAAAAGTCAAATGAACAGTTTTGAACTGAACTAAATGTCCTTAGGTCTAGGCATACTACATTTGTAGCGTTACCATTCCTATCAAAACAGAAAACTGAAAGGATAAAAATCTAAATCTCATCTCCACATTTTCAATCAATCTTTTCCATAAAGACAAAATAACTTCTCATTAAAGTGAAGTTTATTTATAATCATGTTAAGAAAATGTGTAGCCCTTGCACCACTCCCTAAAAGACTAGCTCTGTGTGATTGCAGTAGCGTCTAATCAGTTACAATTTGTATGTGTGGCTTTTATTTCATTTTTTCTAGAACGCTAACTACATTTATGTGATCAACAAGATACATGCAAAAATACTTGGTAATGTGAATTCAATAGGAATGATATGAAGTACTACAAGTTTTATGGAGCTGATTTGCCAGGTGGGAGTACTTCACTTTTTTTTCCCTTTGCAAAGGTTTTAAAAACATATTAGAATTTAGGAGCTGGTGATAAGCTTAATTAAAATTAAATAGAAAAAAATATTTAAGGTGTTATTTTAAGTTGATACATTTCAGTAAGTCATTATATCAAATGATTATGGGTTCTAAAGGAATTTTCAAACTTTCTAATGATCACTTGATATCTTCATTCTATTCTTCCCATGTCTGTTGCTAAGGTTTAAATTGCTTTGGAAATTTGAAAGTAAATTGTTGGATTTACTTTTTCTTCCATTTTGATGAGCTAGCACATCTAATGTGCTATAAGACATAATATATAAGGTGGATATTATTAATTTTCTCCAGTATCTATTCCTTCTGTTTCTTTTTGCCAAGCTTCCTCCAGATTAAAAGTACATTCTTCAACCATATTTGCAATTAGTTATCTGCATATGAACACAGATTATAAAGGTTCTACAGAGTCCTGGTGTGGCGCTGTGGATTAATGCACTGGACTGCAAAGTCAGTTTGAATCACAAAGTCAGCAGTTCAAGCTCACCAGCCACTCCTTGAAAACCCTATACAGAGTCTCTCTGAGTAAAACTGACTTGACAGCACTTAACAAAAGTAACAACAGTTAAAATATTATCACTACTTTCCCCGTAAGTAAGATGCAGGGTACAGACTGTATATATGCAAATACTCTACAAATACAATTATTTAAAAAGATATGGTGATGTCATTATCATTATCATACATATGTGTTGACTTGGAATTATATTAATGGCAATTCATAAAAACAACATATAACATAAAAAGTAATAAAATATACTACTTAATATGTATGATAAGTATCTTATACAAAACTTGACTTTGTGCACACTAGATGGCTAATCACAAGATCAATAGTTCCAACCCACCTGTCTCACTCAGAAACTCCATGCAGGGTCCTTAGGACTCAGAACCAATTCGATGGCACACACAAAAGATAATAAAATCACTTTTAAAACTCTCTATCAGTACTATTTTGTTGATTCTTTTTATTAGGAAACAATGTTGAATTACAAATAAGTCAAAAATTTTTAAGTATCAAATGGAGATTGTTGTTGTGAAGTGCTGTTGAGTAGGTTCTGACCCATAGCAACTCTGTATAGGGTTTCCAAGGAGCAGCTGGTGAGCTTGAACAGCCAACCTTGCAGTTCAAATGGCTTTGCAGTCTGGTGCATTAACCCACAGTGCCACAGCAGGACTCCATCAAATGGTGATACTCTTATGATTTTCCCTTTTGAAATTATTAATCTGATATATTAATGGAATCCTAATAATTACTAAATCTTGTACTGTATAAATTCCATTTTGTCACAACCTATTATCTTCTTAATGAATTGTTGGCTTCTGCCTGCTAATATTTTAATATTTTATTTAATATTTTTCATTATGCACATGAGTGATAGTGGTTCTTACTTTTCCTTTTTGACAAATCACTTAAATTAGATTTCAATATTGCAATTGTTTTATTAAAATTACTGTGAAATTTCCCTGCATATTCTGTGCTCTGAAACAATTTATGTGTCAGGCAGGTATTCTGTTCTTTGATAGTTTGGTAGAATTACCCTAAAAATTCATCTGGGTCAAAAAACATTTTTGTGGAGATTTTCTTGCTAACTCTTATTTAAAAAAAAAAAAAAAAAGCAAAAACATTCATTGTGAATTAAGTGAAGGTTTACAGAGTAGATCATGAATTTTACTTTCAACAAATCAAACACTAACTATTTCATCTCAATGATAGCAATCCCATCTGTGTAAAACAGTCTTTCATTTCTTCCCTGTGGCTCTTATTTTCATTCTACCTTCCTTCCCTTTTATTCTCAACTTTGTTCTTAGGTAAGTCTTGCCATTTTAATCTTGACTGACCATTCATAGTGAACATACCTTACAAGTATTGCTGTTCCCCCTATATTCCTATATATTGTTTGGCTAAAAACTGGATCATGACAGTGAGTTCTATTCCAGACCCAAAGAGTGGTAGAGGGACATAGGCTTGGGTTCTTCAGTCTCTTTCCAACAAGTAAGCAAGGGCTTTTATGTAACTGTGACTTTTGTTCTACATTTTCTCTGACTCTCTCTGGAGCCTTCTAATGTGTTCTTTTTCAGAGCAGTTAGTAGTGGTAGCCAGACACCATCTAGTAATGGCGACTGATGTTCACATGTTCCATTGGTCTCAGAGTAATGGCGACTGATGTTCACATGTTCCATTGGTCTCAGAGTAACGGTGACTGATGTTCACATGTTCCATTGGTCTCAGAGTAATGGCGACTGATGTTCACATGTTCCATTGGTCTCAGAGTAATGGTGACTGATGTTCACATATTCCGTTGGTCTCAGAGAATGGCGACTGATGTTCACATGTTCCATTGGTCCACTAGACTAGATGATTCCAAGCATCTTCATAAGTTTATCACTCTTCTTTCTTCTACACATGGAGATAAATATTTGCACTGTAGATGGTAACTCATGAATTTTAAAGATCCCAGTTGCTACTCACTAATGTTTGATGTAGAACATTGTATTTGTGCACCATGTTATGACACTTGACCATGGTGTCCCATGATACTATGGTCCCGAGCCCCCACCTTAAGATGATTGATGATATCTAAGAAGTTTTCATCAGTTTTTCTGCTGTATGCTCCATCACATTCATGGTGTGTTAGCAGTAAGGATAAATACCCATGTCGAAATATATCTTTATACATTTCTGTGTATACTTCCACTCTCCCTTGCAAGTATATTGAACCTGTATATTTGTGATTGTACCTGCCAGAGAATACTGTTATTCTAGGGTTGCCTATAGAGCAGCTATTTACCACTATCTCTTGTAATGCTCGAAAACTTCACGTTGTCTTCATTTGTCTACATCCTTCTTCTGCCAATGTATCTTTTCTGGTATATTACCATTCCAGTCTCTCAAATTAATATGTGTATACACTCAAAGGAGCTCTGGTAGCATAGTGGTTACGAAACGGGCCGCTGACCTCAAGGTCGACAGTTCGAAGCTACCAACTGTTCCAAGGGAGAAAGATGAGGTTTCTGCTCCCATAAAGATTTGCAGCTTTGGAAAATCTGTGCAGGGTCACTGTGAGTCAGAACTGACTCCACAGTACTTAACAAAAACAACAACACTCAAAAGCCAGTGATGATGAAATTGAAGAATTCTACCAACTTCTTCTATATGAAATTAAACTAACATAAAATCAAGATGTGTTAATAATTACTAATGATTGAAATGAAAAGATTGGGAACAAAGAGGAAGGATCACTAATTAGAAAATATAGCCTAGTGAAAGAAACAAAGCTGCAGAATGCATTATAGAGTTTTGCAAGAAAAATGACTTGGTCATTGCAAATACCTTTGTAAAACAACATAAAAGGCAACTCTACCCATTGGCCTCATCAGATGGCATGTACAGAAATCCAATTGAATACATCTGAGGGAAGAGTGGAAAAGCTCCAAATCATCAGACAAAACAAGGCCAGAGGCAGACTGTGGAACAGATCATCAATTGGTCCTAGGCAAGTTCAGGCAGAAGGTAAAGAAAATTTAAACTAGTCCATGAGAGCCAAAACTTGACCTTTAACATATGCCACCTGAATCTAGAGACCATCTCAAGAACAGATTTGATGTATCAGACACTAATAACTGAAGAACAGAAGAGTTGTGGGCTGATATAAAGGACATCATACAGGAAGAAAGCAAAAGGTCATTAAGATGACAAGGAAGAACGAAAACATCAAAATGGGTGTCAGAAAAGACTCTGAAACTTGTTCTTCAGTGTAAAGATGGTGAAGCAAATAGAAGAAATGAGGAAGTTAAAAACTGGATAAAAATTTCAAAGGACAGCTCAAGTAGAGAAAGTAAATTTTATAATGAAATATACAGAGACCTGGAATTAGGAAAACAAAAAGGAAGAACATGCTCTGCATTTCTCAGGTTATAAGAACTGAGGTAAAAAATCAACACTCTATTATCAGTGCTAAAGGAATCATTGGGCAAAATACTGAATAAGGTGTTGTTGTTGTTAGGTGCCATGGAGTTGGTACTGACTCAAAGCGACCTTATGCACAGCAAAACAAAATACTGCCCAATCCTGGGCCAAGCTCACTATCATTGCCACACTTGAGTCCATCGATGCTGACACTGGGCCAATCCATCTCATTGGGGTCTTGCTCTTTTTCTCTGACCCTCCACCTTACCAAACATGATATCCTTCTCCAGAGACTGGTCCCTCCTGACAATATGTCCTAAGTACGAGAGACGAAGTTTGGCAGTCTTGGCCTCCGAGAAGCACTCTGGCTCTACTTCTTCCAACACAGATCTGTTGGTTCTTTTGGCTGCCCATGGCACTTTAAATATTCTCCTTCAACACTGTAACTCAAAAACATCAATACTTCTACGGTCTTCCTTATTCACTGTCCAGCTTTTGCATGCATATGAGGTTACTGAAAATACCACCATGATGTGGGTCAGGCCCACCTTAGTCTTCAAGCTGACATCTTTGCTCTTCAACACTTTAAAAGTTCTTGTGCAGCAGATTTGCCTAATGCAATATGTCATTTGATTTCTTGACTGCTGCATCCAGGAGTGTGGATGGTTGATCCAAGAAGAATGAAGTCCTTGAGAACTTCAATCTTTTCTCCATTGATAAGAATGTTGTTTATTGGTGCAGTGGTGAGGATTTTTGTTTTCTTTACATTGAGATGTAATCCATACTGAAGGCTGTGCTCTTTGATCTTCATCAGTAAATATTTCAAGTCTTCTTCACTTTCAGCAACCAAGGTTGTATCATCTGTATATTGCAGATAGTACAACCTTGCTTGCTGAAGGTGGAGAGGACTTTAAAAACTTACTGATGAAAATCAAAGACTACACTTTTTGGTATGGGGTGCATGTCAATGTAAACAAAACAAAAGTTCTCACCATTGAACCAATAAACAACATCATGATATATGGAGAAAAAATTGAGGTTGTCAAAAACTTGGCTCTGCTGGGATCCGCCATCAAAACTCATGGAAGTAGCGGTAAAGAAATCAAATGATGTATAGCAATCTCAAATCTGCTTTTTTAGACTTTTTAAAGTGTTGAAGAGCAAAGATGTCAGTTTGAAAACAAAAGTGTGCCTGACCCAAGCCATGGCATTTTCAATTGCTGCATATGTATGTGAAAGTTATACAATGAATAATGAAGACCATAGTAGAACTGATATATTTGAGTTATTGAGTTGGAGAAGAATATGAAAAGTACCATGGGCTGTAGGAAGAACAAACAAACCTGTGTTGTAAGAAATACAACCAGAATGCTCCTTAGAAACCAAGATGACAAGATTTCTTCCCTCATACTTTGGACACATCAGGAGAAACCAACCCCTGAAAAGGGTATCTTTGTTGGTAAGTGGCAAAACATCCAATACAGAGAGAGATCTACAATGAAATGGATTGCCACAGTGGCATCAACAATGGGCTCAAGTGTAGCAGTAGTTGTGAGGATTGTGCAGGACTGGGCAGTGTTTCATTCTGTTGTACATAAAATCACTATGGTTCACAACTGGTTTAACTGCATCTAACAACAACAGTATATTCTTTTATGTTTTGTTTCATTAGGATTATAAACAGTCTTTTTGATGTCTGATTCTTTTTTACTTAAATTCTGTTTTATCTCATATCAGGACTGCAGCCAATTTTTTTTTTATTGGATTCCATATATTTGCATATAATTTTCTTTCCTTTATTTTTAACATTTCTGATTCTCTTTGAGTTATATACTTTGTATTTTATCATATATTTACGTCTTGTGCTGAGTTAAACTGTACATATATTTGTTTTTATATATGTTAACTCTATGCACATATATTAATAAGAGAAATATTTGGCTTCTATTCCAGCATATTATTATATGTTATTACTGGTTTGTTTATTATGTTATAGTAGTTATGTTTCTTTCTGGCAATGTGTTTTATTTGTTCTTTATAATTTTTTCTATTTGATTTTCAAGAGGGTTTACATTTTTTGTTCTCATTTTCTTTGAACCTATGTCCTTTTAAAAAATGTCTATAGTCCTTGTTTTTCTTGTTTAAACTTCTATTATCCGGTCTTCCTGTTTTTAATGCTACAAAGAGGGTTTTTCTTATTTAAAATTCTGTTATCTGGTCTTCCTGTTTTTAATGAAACAAAGAGTCTTCAAAAAGTTTGTGGAAACATTCCATTATCTTTTATTTACTTATTTATTAATGTATTTATGTATTTATGAACTGAGTGATCGTTTACATGGAGAACATTGACTTTACACCATTGTTTCATTGCAGTGGTTTCAATCTCCTCCATGCATCATCATTCAACAGTATTTGTTTCCATTCCCTCTGGGTGTTTTTTTTTGTTTTGTTTTGTTTTGTTTTGTTTTGTTTTGGGGGGGTACAGGTGGTAGTGGTTATGAATCGGGCTGTGAACTTTAAGGCCAGCATTTCGAAACTACCAGCCGCTCAGCGGGATAAAGATGAGGCGTTCTGATCCTGTAAAGATTTATAGCCTCGGAAACCCTGTACAGGGTCGCTATGAGTCGGAACCGACTCGACGGCACTTAACAACAACAACAACAAGAGGTAGGTGTACACAAAAAAACTCAGGAACATATAATAATTTAAACAACCAAAGGACACATACTGCAAGCCTACCTCCTGGCCTCCAGCACTCAGTGCCTCTCTTTCCATGAGTAGAGTCCTCAGCTGCTCCCTCTCTCCATGTCCTCATCCCTGCCTCCATATCTGCTGTCCCTGCTTCTCTGGATAAGGTCCGCATTTCACTTGTGCTCTTCTCCCTTGATATCTTTTAATTTCATTCTTAAGTGAACTTTTTGAACTCCGCCTCAAATTTTCAGGGTCCCACTTAAGTGACTCTCCAACTTTTTCTATCTTTATCTTTTTTATTCACACTTCTTTGGTTTTTAATCTATCATGGCTGCTTGCTAAAATTTAAAATATTTATATTTTCTTATTATATACATAGGAGTCATGCTGTGGCACTGTAGGATAACTAATGGACCATAAAGTCAGTTTGAACTGCAACTTCAGCAGTTCAATTCCACCAGCAGCTGCTCAGAAACCCTATACAGAGTTGCTATCAGTTGCAACTGACTGGACAGCATTAAACAAACAACAATACAATTATACATATTAAATGTTTATTTTTTTGTCTTTTTAAACATTTACCCAATGATATCCTTATTAAATGAAGTTCATTCCTCATAGATTTCTCACAAAGGAACCAAGAGTGTATCCCAACTAAATGTATTTAAACATGCTTCTGTGATCAGTTGATAGTTGGAGACAAATTCTTTCAATAATGCACATGCTTTAGTCTCATTGCAGCACCTTGAAATGGAAAGAATACTAAGAAATGGAAAGAATACTAAGAAACAGTACGGTGAGGAGAATGCCTAGCTCAAAGAATTGATCTTATTAGTCTTTTTAGCAAGATGGAAGCTAATAAAGACAATTTTGTAACCCAAATTATACCCAGAGAAGACTTTTAAATTTGTTAACATGATCCAGTCACCACAGTGGCTTCTGTTTCTGTTTCAAAGTTTTGTTGTGTGTGCATGTGTGTTGTATCTCTAAAACCTTGTTTGAGGTTATTATACATGACTTGAGGGTTCCTGGTGTGACACTGTAGGATAAGCACTTGACTGTTAACTACAAGGCTGGTAGTTCAAACCCACCAGGTACTCCTCAGAAACCTATACATTGTCGCTATGAATTGGAATCAACTCAATGACACTTAACAACAATTACCACATTTATATTGTATTTTGTATTAATGATTAATTGAGGTTATCATTTGCAACAATTGAAATATTTTTATTTTCATCATCTTTTTTCTTCTTGTAAAATTGCTGTATAGCTAACTAAATTCCTTGCGTCTGAATCTTACAGAAAAGATTGATGGGTTGGGTATTTCATAAGATACCTATTTCAAGAATGCCGTCTTCAATACTAAAGTACAGTGTCTGTTATGGTATTTTTTATTTTGTTTTTAGGGGTGGGCAGTTATTTTATTGTCTTTTGTTGTTTTCAGGATTTCTAAATCCTACTTGTAGCTTTCTTTCTTCTCACTAAACAGTCAACAATATTACCTGCTCCTTTCATTTTACTTTCTTCAGACAAGCAAATGCATATTTATCAAGTCTTTTTTCTGTAGTATCACACTTGAAGTTGATCTTTTGGGGAGAGGTAATTTCAATGTCTTATGGCACTCTCTGCATTAAGGTTTGCAACAAGAGCTCAAGAATTACCTCTGCTAGGATTTTTTTTGGGGGGGTTTGATTTTTGGTTTTTTGGTTGTTTTTTTTTTAGCTTGACAAGTGTGGAACAGTGAATTACAGATATTCTACTATAATCTTTGTAACTCCTACCAAACAACTTGGTAGAATCATTCAAATAGAGCATAAGGCACTCTAACACTGAGATTGGTTGGTTTTGCTATTCTGCTGATTTTAAAATCAACCATCCCAGAAGCCAGAACAGATGATCCCCCAGGAGCATCAAGAAATAAGATTCATGAGTGGAGCATGTCTTTTGGACCTCAAGATTCCTGTACCGATAAATGGTGGCAAGTGGCAGAACTGCAACAGAGGAATTGGCATGAACAAACAGAGAAATAGGCTTCCCAGCCTCAAAATGATTAAAATTGAGTTCCCTGGCCATGAAACATGATTGCATAATTGGGTGCCCTTTGGGGTTTCATAAGCAGGAACTTGTAGTCTGCCAGAGCAGAACAGAGTACAAGGACTAGAGAGAAACTGAGAAGAGGCACAGTTGACCGGTAAAATGTTGTACACTGATTGTTTTCTGATCCTGAATTGCATCCTACAAACATCCCATTACTGTGTGGCCACTGTAATAAATTATTGAACCTAGGAGAGAGTCGAGAGAGCTGAGGGAGGAATGGATGGTGTTAAGATAGGGTAAAGAAGTTTGGAGAATGGAGACATGTCTGATCTCTGCCTCATAGGAGTCAGCCTTTGACTGATATGGTGCTTGAATCTCCTTCCTCAGTGTGAAACTGGAGAAGATCAAACATGTCCCTTATGCTAATTTTGCAATAAGTAATTGGAAGTCTTTGTTGTTTTATCTTCTGATTATGCTAAAGACAATTCTCTTGGGGTTTGTTGTTGTTGTTGTTGTTCTTCTTCTTCTTCTTCTATTTGTTATAGTTTATTTGTAAGATAGTCACAACACAATCACTTTCAATTGTCAGATTAAACATGACTAGTTCACAATCTTTGCTAAAGAATGTATGTTACAAAATGTTATGATTATTAAACAATGCAATCCAGCTCAAATTTAGAATCTTCTTTCTGCCAGTCAATAATGTAAAACATATTGTCTTTCCTTTTTTGGAAGGAAAAGGGTTCAAGTAAATAACATTTGGTGTCTAATTTGGGTTAAAATGAGTGAACTTCTTGTTCCCATATAAATATGTATCTTCCAGATCAGTGGTTTTAATTTTTAGCTCTGTGGCATCTTAGAGGTTTGGTGGAAGAGAGAAGAGTAGACATGTGGGCAGAACACAACATAACTTCATGTAAAATAACTCAAGTTTTAATGTGGCTATATTTGGGGTTTGTTATAAATTACCATAATGATATATTGTACAGTTTCTAAAAACTACAAATAAAAAGTGAGAAGGAAAATATACATAGCACTTTTATGGAGTCCTGGTGTGGCACACTGGACTGAAAGGCTCTTTGAACTACAAGGTTGGTGGTTCAAGGACACCAGCCACTCCTCATAAAACATATACAGTGTCACTGTGAGTCAGAACCAACTCGAAGGCACTTAATAACAACAACAAAAACAAACGGAATTTTACATTTTTATCCTAAACATGTACTGGATTCCTGATATGGAGCTGTAGGCTCAGTACTGGATTTTGAACAACAAGGTCAGCAGTTCAAACCTACCAGCTGCTCTTTGGAACCCCTATACAAGGTCTGTATGAGTAGAAACTGACTAGATAGCACTTAATAACAATAACAAATATGTACTGCTTTGCATTTGTATGCAACTTTTTTGCAAAGTATTTCCAATCCTACTTGAAAGCAGTTAGGTAAAAACAGAATACATAAATAAAGATACATTCGATTAGCATGTAATTATTCTGACTCAATTTATTATAAATAAACATTATTTATTTTATTTACTTATTGCTTAAAAATGCAGTGTCTTAAAGCAAAACCCATGTCGTTCTCTCTCACAGGTCCATAGGCTGACTGGGTCCACCTTGTCATTCTCTGCCAGATGGAACTAGACTCATCTGGAGATTGGACTGGGTACTTAGACTTGGCCTAGCTCCTTCTCAATATTGTTCAAACGTCTCCCATATATGTGGGGCTCTTTACAAGGTCGTTCAAGCTGTCTAGACACACTACATGTAAAAAGGACAAAAGCAAATGTTGTCATATTGGGTCTTGTAAGTTTGTAATGCAACTTTTCCAGATATATTAATTTTATAAATGTATTAGCTTAAGGTACACATCGAGCATCTATCCAAATACAGTTAAGTATATAGGCTGGCTCTACAGATTAAAATATGAACATTATCAGTATAGAGTGAATACTTGAATCTATATAACTGGACAGACTTACTTAAAAGACTATGCAAAATAAAAGACCCCTTTGGTTTCAATGCAGCAAAACAGGTTCATTGAAATGGAGGGATATAAACCAGTTACTACTGGGTTGAAGATTGGCCAAAAATGAGAGCATAGAGAGATGGTAAGAATTAGGCAGTGGTTTGTTGTTGTTGTTGATAAGTGCTGTCAAGTCGGTTCTGACCCATAGAGACCCCATATAGGGTTTCTGAGGAGCAGCTGTTGAGCTTGAACTGTCAACCTTGCAGTTCAAGTGACTTTGTAGTCTGGCACATTAACCCACAGTGCCACTACCAGGACTCCAGGCAGTGGGTAAGGAATGAAATTAAGGGGTCAGTATAAAGAAGAGAATATTGTTTGTTGTTTTTGTGAAAATGGTGACAGTACTTGCTTTTTAAAATGATTGTCATTTGGATAAGATACTTCTAATGTTACAAAGAAGCAAATACTCAGTAAGAGGTTGAAAACTGTAAAAGGCGAGGCTATTTTATGATACAATCCAAGAGACAATTGTTGGAAACTGAATCAAAATGCAAGTAGAGCCTTGAAAGAAAAAATAAAGAGTTCTTGATTTCAGACTGGAAGAGAAAAAAAAGGAAAGAAATAGATTTGAAGAATTGATAGCTATAGAGATAATGCATTGATTAGTTCAAATCAGATACCCTTGGTTTTCTTGGTAGAATTGGATGTTAGAATATGACTTATCTATAAATGGCATTGTGTGCAATCTAAGCAGCAAGAGTCAAGGAAGCCATAGCCCTGTGGCATACGTACTCTATCAAGAGAATGAGCAGTCACCAGTAATGTGTAACTTCAGATTAAAGAAGGATTAGAAGGAGAATTCTTGGACTCAGAGGTACTCCAAATCCCTCAACACCTGACAAATAGTTTTAATTTTATAGTGTAGGGAATCTGGGATACTTGTGGACAGAAATTGAAAACTATTTTTGCTCATTGAATTGAGTATTAAAAGCTCTGTATAGGTGATGTAGCCTACCATTTCTTATGTTTGTGTATTTTACATTTGAATTCTAACTAATTTTAAGAAAATGTAGAACATAAAATATTAATAATTACATTTCTCAAACTGCCCATACTTAAATAACTTTTCTGTATATTTTTGAGATATTCTAGTAACTCTAGATCTAAACCATTTGATTTATTTACTATATGCTAGATTTCGAAATTCAGTTCAAAACTGTGATAGAAATTATAAATGACTCTAATCTAATAAAATATGACAATCACCTATGATCCACTACAGTGAATTTTCTTCCAAATAAAATTCTAAATTTTAGGCAAGTTTATATTGACTTTGTAGCCAATACAGTAACTGCATTAGATTTGGTACTTAAAAACCCTGAGGGGCTTTCTACAGTATCACTGAATCCTTGAGACAGGTGCAAGATGCAGCTCTTCCTGGGCAGAATTGACCCAGGTTAGTGTGTAAACAGATACGATAAATTATTTCTTCAAGGACTAAGTGTTAAGTAGCGCTTTCTAGGATTTTCTGAGCTTCACTATAGCAGCAAATGTATATGTTTGCATGAATTTGTGAAAGCTATGATGGGTACATATTCAACATGTAACTGAATTTGATTTGGTTGGGTTTTTAAATAATTTACCAGAAAATTTGAAGAAAATTTCAAATTAGATTGCCAAATTAGATTGGCACTGGATATAAGTATAATCTCTTCTGTTGTTCTTTATATTTATTATGCCATTGTACTTCATGTATCAAGCCAAATCTTATTTAATTATTTCAAATAAAGCACCAACAAAATTCAACATTGTGCTGTACATGAAATTCTTCTGATTCCTCAGCTTTAAACTATCCAAATAACTAAGTACACATCTGCATATGCTGCTTTTACAAATGATTTTGCACTAAATTTTTAAATTAAATAAATTAACAACAAAGAGACCAAACAATAACAAAATCTTGTTTTGCTTTGTTTTTTTTCTTCTGGGTGGATTCAAAGAAAGAATATACAAAATGGTAATTGTTACAAGGGTGGCGATAAATTGGTTTTATGCTCCTTCAGAATACATTTAGGATTATTAAATCACTAGTTATTGGTCACTGATGGTATATATTCTAAAATCCAATTACTTCTATCATGTGGATAGTGTTGGAAGTTTTTACAGCTTAACATCAAAAAATATATTTCTCTGTGTATGTATATATATTCTTTGTCTTGTTTGTTAAAGATTTTATTACACAATCTTCTACCAAATTTTTTAAAAAAAATCATAAGCACCCATTTTTAGCTGTGGATGTTCAATCTCTTCTAAGGATATTTTGAGACACAGAGACAGTTTTAACAGTGGTCATCTTATATTCATTGTTTAGGATCACTGAAGCAAATCATTTCCTTGTCAACCCTATTCTTCAACACCTAAGTCAGATCTGTAAATAGCTTCCATTATAACCGTTTGCTTACATGTCCACTTGAAGAAAAATGCAGAACATTTGCCAGTTGCTCAAAGGGAGACCCCAAAGGACAGAACAGAAGTTTTTCTGTTATCAGACTAGCCTGACTCCTATCTTCACCCTTTGAAAAGACTTTTCAAGTAACCCTATTTTTGTCCATAATCAAATACTCAAGAAGTGCTTGCACTGCCTTCCTTTGTTCAAATTCACTCAAGAATGGCAAGAGTATTCTGTTGATTTTTACCTCAATATCCTTTGTCAACTGTAACTCTTGATTCTACTGTTTGGAGTTGATGGTCTTCTCTCTGCACATGTATTATAATATACAGTGGAATGGTCGCCAATGTTTCACATGCCAGTGGAAATGCAACCCTTGCCTGGAAGGGAGCACTCATGAACTGGCAAAGAATAAATGGCTACCATTGGGAATAAGTTCTTG
Source organism: Chrysochloris asiatica (assembly GCF_000296735.1). NCBI lineage: Eukaryota > Metazoa > Chordata > Mammalia > Afrosoricida > Chrysochloridae > Chrysochloris > Chrysochloris asiatica. The sequence goes on from NW_006408703.1 coordinate 5,200,318, forward strand.
TCATATCAAAGCTTTGGCAAACATATCTGCTTAGAAGATTTAGTCTAATGAATTTCATACACACCTACCAGATGTGATACCTAGAAATATGCCAGGTGTTTTTCTAAATCTGTATTGCTGAGAAAAACTGAGGAATAAATGACATTTCACTTTGAAATTGATTGAAATTTTATTTTGCTAGACATTACTAACTCAGAAAAGACTAAAAACATATTTATCCTTGTTGAACATTGAACATTTTTACCAAGTTTTCACTGAATTTTAATGCAGAACACAATTCATCTGTAAGATTTTTTTTTTTAAATAGAAGTTCCTAGGAAGTCAGAATCATAGCATTCTTAAATACAACGTTTTAAAAAATAACATGTGAATTATCACATCCAAAAGATATTTCCTAACAGTTTTATTATTATTATTATTTTAATCATACAAGTTTTGGGTTTTCTTTTTGACTGTCTTTTTTAGTTTCTGTTTTTAAGAAAGGTCAGTGAACATATTCTTTCTCAATTCAAATGCTAAAGTGTTTCCTTGGATGCAGACTAGCAACATATCTGATAGTTAAAAGAGGGAAGGGAAAGTAGACAATCTTTTTAGGTTTTAACACTAGAAAAATTTCATCATCCAACAAGGAACAAAACCTGTCTAGAAAAGACTTAAGTTGAATTACCTGTTGCCAACAGTTCAAAGAAATCAAAGCAGGATTAGTAGTAATGACAAAACAAACATGTTGCATTGTCTTAACAATAAATGAGGTACAGAATATCTGTACTCACTGAAGATCAAAGGATAATTTTCAGTAATAGTGTGGGATGCTTTCCAAAAAAGCATGTGAAATCTAAAAGGAGAAGGAGTTTAAATTTCATTTTATTCCTAATGTGATTCTTTAACAAAGACTGTTTGAAATCTTTTTGAGGGTGTCATATTTAGGTGTTGAAATCTGTAATCTTATTATTATACACTTTGCAACACAATTTTACTGTATGTTCTGACTTGTTAGTATTTGAATAGAGACATTGTAGGAAGTGTTTGAATAGAGACGTTGTAGGAAAACATATTTAAACCGTCAGTCTGGCATTGTAGGAAAACAAATAAAGGCCTGCTAACACTGTGGAAGCTTGGATTTTACCCACACTAAACTAGGTAGCTGGAGTCAAAGGTATTTACCACAGCAGTCATTCAAAGAATACAACTGTGGTCTGAACCACAAAGTGAAGGTTCAGATAAAACATAGATTACTTGATTTTGAGACCTGATCTTTTGGAATCTTGTTTCAATCCTTAATCTCACCACATTTTTGTCTGTTAGTGAATATGCAGTTTCTCAAATACCACATTCTCTCATCACAAGGGATCACCTCTCAAATTAATTTTCTCATAATCCTGTTATTTTCAAATTTTGGGGGTATCATATATTTCATGAATGTTTGGTGAATGTCAAGAGGTAAAACTTTCCTGGAATATTTGAGTTCTGACCCAAAGTGAATTCATATCAGCTTATTCATCCCAGTTCCACTATGAGTCTTTTAGAATTTCTAGAATGTATTAACCTAGGTTTATGCTCCTCCGAAACCCTCTGCAGAGTTGCTATGGATCAGAACTGACTATAAGGTACTTAGCAGCAACAACAACAAATAAAAGCCGAAAGCTACCATCACCATCCAATAATGTAATAATGAATACTGTTAAGAAGCAAACAATTGAATGTATGCGTTTCACATATTGTTTTATGATTTGTAAATGTTTTAACGCATATGTTAATAGATATGGGGAGAAAGGAAATGTCAGTAGTTTAGCATGAATGAGAAAAAGTGAAAGACTTAAGCAGTTATCTCTACTTTAACTTCAAATATTTTTTTCTTTAGTCCTCTACAGTGCTTAAGAAATAAGATATAAAGGAAAGGAAATTTTCAGAACAAATTAAAAACCATTTCACTAAATATAGCACTGTACTATCATTATTAAATGGTCATTCTGTAAATGTTTGTGACATCTCTTGCCTGCTTTTCCATTGCAAAAGTTTACTTCCATTGTCATAAATAGTATTTCATGTCAAACGTGCTGATTATGTGTGTCCCCAAATCACTGTACTAAAAAATAGGTTTTTTTAAGTATAATATTTTATTTATAAATCAGTCTACTCCCACTTGAAGTCCTAGCAAGCTCAGTGTCACTGAAATAAAAACTATAGTTATTGTGGATTTTTTATATAGCTAAAGGAGATTATCAGACTTTCATGAGGTCAAAAGAAAAGTTAAGGCTTCACTCTAATGAGCACTGTTGATGGCTGATATATTTCCTGATAGTGTTCCAAGACTGGCCCTTGTGAATTCCAGAAAGCTATAAACATCACTTTTCCAGCTGATGGCTGACTTTTGAACATTTTCTTGGTTGACGACTGAGGATGTGTCCATTCCATACTTTTCTAATTACTCTCGGGCTCATAGTGATGAATCCATTTGTTAAGAAGCTTTGACCGTCCTTCAAGTATGGTCCAAATTTTGTTTGCAGATATCCAAACGCTTCTGTTTATGCTCTTCCATCAGTTGTTTTGGTAGTCATTTGAACAAACTTTTCAAAATCCAAGTCTGTCATGCAAAATTTCATAGGCAGAGCCATGGCTGATTTGCAAATGATTTCCCTCATAATCCACTGCGACTCATCTATTCAACGGAATAATTTCACACGCACGCTCAATGTTGTCATTAGTCATAGACAGGATTTTTACTATAATCTGGGTGCAGATAATTTTTGACTCACCCTCTTATATGTTCATGTATATTTACAATGTACTTACAATATGGGATTCACTTACTTTGATCTGACTACTGATGGACAAGGGAAACCCTGTTCTTGCCATAGTTGTTTTCAGGGCACTGCAGAACTATTCCACAGGGTTTTCAAGACTTTGACCTTTCAGAAGCAGATTGATTGCCAGTCTTGTCTTCCAAGGTCCTCTGGGTGAGTTTAAATCACCAGATTCTCAGTTAATAGTCACGCACTTAATGGTTTGCACTGCTAGATATATTAAAATTTTAAATATGTGGCCCAATATCTGTGAAAAAAATCTTTCCTGTTTTTAACTTGTTATAACTTGCACTGAATGGTTTAAAATGAAAAAAGGTGTGCAACAGGGTTGTATTCTTTCACCATACATATTCAACCTGTATGCTGAGCAAATAATCTGAGAAACTGGGTTATATATGAAGAAAAATGTGGCTTCAGGATTGGAGGAAGACTCATTAACAACTGAGATATGCAGATGATACAATCTTGCTTGCTGAAAGTGAAGAGGACTTAAAATATTTACTGTTGAAGATCAAAGAGCACAGCCTTTGGTATGAATTTCATCTTAATGTAAAGAAAACAAAAATCCTCACCACTGCACCAATAAACAGCATTCTTAACAATAAAGATTGATGTTGTCAAGGACTTTATTCTTCTTGGATCAACTATCAACACTCATGGAAGCAACAGTCAAGAAATCAAACAACATATTGCATTAGGCAAATCTGCTGCACAAGACCTTTTTAAAATGTTGAAGAGAAAATATGTCAGCTTAAGGACAAAAGTGTGCCTGACCGAAGCCATGGTATTTTCAATAACCTCATATGCATGCAAAAGCTGGACAGTGAATAAGGAAGACTGTAGAAGAATTGCTGCTTTTGAGTTATGGTGTTGGAGGATAATATTGAAATTGCCATGGGCTGCCAAAAGTACCAGTAGATCAGTTTTGGAAGAAGTGCAGCCAGAGTGCTCCTTGGAGGCCAAGATGGCCAAACTTTGTGTCTCATACTTCGGGCATATTGTCAGGAGGGACCAGCCGCTGGAGAAGGATATCATGTTTGGTAAGGTGAAGGGTCAGAGAAAAAGGGGAAGACCCCCAGCAAGATGGATTGGCAAAGTGGAAGCATTAAAGTGCTCAAGCGTGGCAACAATAGTGAGGTTGGCCCAGGATCGGGCATTGTTTCGTTCTGCTGTGCATAAAGTCGCCATGAGTCAGTACCCACTCGATGGCACCTAACAACAAGTCATGAAGTTAATATTTGTGTAGATATTGTTGAAAAACACTCTGCTACTTTGAGTTAATGAAGAGGTACATGAGATAAAAGAGAATAACTTGGAGAGACCAGATCTTTGTAGTACATGCAACACTTTGTAGTACATGGAAAGCAGTTTTATTTTTATTCAAAATCCACTAGAAAACTACTGAGGGATTCTAAGTAAGAAAGGGACATAATTTGATTTGCATCTTAAAATGAATACTAGAGTTTCTACATACAGCATGAGCAGTGTGGAGGAAACAGTTTAGAGGATTTTGTAGCACAACAGGGAAATAACCATGCCTTGTAAATGGAAGTGAAAATGAACTAGAGAAGATATGTTTAAGATTTCTGATTAGTAGTAACAGAATTTGCTGACTAGATGTAGAGGTTAGGAATGAACTAGAATAAAATTTCTAGTTTGAATTATTAAATGAATGCTGATGACATTTTCTGATAAGTGAAGTTAAGAGGAAAAACAAAAATGAAAGAGGAAACAAAGCATTATTTGTGGGTGTGTGATATTTGAAATCTTTATGAGAAGAGCAAATGGAGATGCCTGGTAGCATGTATATCACTGATTTGAATTGGACATACACTATAGGTGCAATCAGCAACTAAACATTGTACAAACTACGGGGCTAGCATATTATCACTTAACTACAGAGTTGTGTTTAAGTGCCATCGAGTAGATTCTGAACCACAGAGTTCCTGTGTAGGATTTCAGAGGAAAAGCTGGTAAACTTGAACTGCCGACCTGGCAAGTTCAAACTGACTTCACTGTCCAGTGCATTTACCCAGAATGCCATACTAGAATCAGAGAACAGTATTTGAGAATGCAAGGGATCAAATGTGCAAACTACTTAAGGATCAAGTAAGATGAGGCCAATATGTGTTTATTGTTGGTCTCAAGAAGTGCCCTTCAGAGTGATGAAGATTCAAGCGCATAGAGTAAATATCAAACTAAATAGATAAGTTCATGGTCAGTGAAAATAGTTGATGCTTTTGACAGTTTAATGGAAGATTGGAGTTCTGAATTCACCCAAATTCACCTAGAAAAACCATGGCCATCTACTTCTGTAAAACTCAGACACTGAAAGCCCCATGAGTTGGAATTAACTCAATAATTGCTGGTCGTAGTAAAGAATGTGGTGGTGGTTGTGTGCCCTTGAGTCAGTTCTGACTCAGTGTCCCCATCTAGGCTTTCTGAGGCTGTAAATCTTTATGGGAACAAAAAGCTTCATCGTACTCCTGTGGAGTGGAAGGTAGATTTGAAATGCTGACCTTGTGGTTAGCAGCCCAACTCATAACCCTATATGCTATCAGTAGTTTAGAATAATATTTGTTAGTAAATTAGAAAAGTCTCTATTGATTTAATTATGGTTTGCATGTACCTGTCTGTATATAGATAAAATATTTGTTAGTAAATTAGAAAAGTCTCTATTGATTTAATTATGGTTTGCATGTACCTGTCTGTATATAGATAAAATATATTTGTATGCATGTAAAACTGACTCTAGGATGTGCTTTCTCCTCCTTGTTGCTGTTGCATGTGCCAAGAGTTTGTGCTAACTTATAGCAACCCTGTATAGAGTTTTCAAGAAGAGCTATTGGGTTTGAACTGTCAATTTTGTGGTTACCAATCCAATGCTTACCCCACAGCACATTTTTCTCTAGTTTGTACTTCCTTTTTTTATTATTTAAACATTTTTTGAGTGAAAAGATGAAGATTAAACACTTTCTCTGTAGTCAAGAGCTTTCAACATAATTATGAAAATAAGACAAACACATGAAGTTACAAAGTAACTGAATTTGAATAGTATGTCAAGGTAACAATAGAAGAAATATAGCAGCATTATACATAATGAATGATCTTTAACCGGCAATAACTGAAGGGAGATTTCAGAGAAGAAAAAGAAGATTCAAACTGTGATGAGTGAGCAAAGATTTAGTAGAAAGGCAAACTTTAAAAGTGATCTCCAAAAATTAATAACATTTATGTTGATAGCATAAAAGAAAAATATTCACATCTTTCAGGAAATCAAGATGAGGAAAAATTAGGAGCTAAGAAAACCTAGGGTTGATGGAGAAATTTTAACTGCGTTAGTTTATAATGAAGAGTTTATGAAAATAAAATATTGGAGATAAATAGGTTAGGAACATCTATGGGACTGCATGATCAGCATGAGTAGTAAAAATAGCCTTAATTTTGATATTAGAGAGACCGATTTTTTTTAATGTCATCAGCTGTTCTGTTAAATGAGTGAATTTACATCACATAGAAAACCAGCATCTTCAACATGCATTTGTTGTTGTTTAAGTGCCACTGAGTAGAATCTGACTCATAGCAACCTTGTCTATGGTTTCTGAGAAGTGGGTGGTGGGTTTAAACCTTATGGTTCAAATAGACCTTGTGGTCCAGTGTATTATCCTGTAGCACCACACCAGAACTCCATTTAATACATTGTTGTGTTGTTGTTAAACTACATGCATTCAGTTCTGACTCTTAGCAACTCCAGATATGGTTTCCAAGGAGAAGCTGATGAGTTTGAACTGCAGATCTTATGGTTCATATTGGCCTTTTAGTCCTGTGCTTATCCTACAAAACCACACTATAATATATTTAATTTATATCTTTACTTCAAGCATATAAATTAAATTATGTTATTTAATTTATATGTGTGACCTAAAGATTAAAGTAACTGATAATTGTATTTGGCATATAATTTATCTCCAATACAATACCTCTAGCAGTGTTTTGGAGAAACATGAAATATTTAACAGACATATTAGTTGTTGTTGCTGTTAGGTACCATTGTGTCAGTTCCAACTTATAGTGACCTTATTCACTGCCCCTGCACCGTCCTCACAGTTGGTGCTCTGTTTGAGCCCATTGTTGCTGCCACTGTGTCAATCCATCTTGTTGGGGGTCTTCCTCTTTTTCATTGACCCTCCACTTTTCCAAGCATGGTGTCCTTCTCCAAGGACTGTACCCTCCTGATAATGAGGCCAAAGAACAAGAAATTAATACTCGCCAACCTCAGTCCTAAGGAATATTCTGACTGTACTTCCAGAATTGCTTGAAGATTTCTAAATGGGCCCGCAACATGATTAAATGTGGGACATTTTGTTAAGATTAACCTGCTTTTAGTGTGTTGTGAAATTAGAGGGGAGACAGGTTGATAATTTTGTAGAAAGGTTGTTATTAAGTGCTGTTGAGTCAGTTCCAACTCATAGCAGCCCTGTGTAGGGTTTCTGAGGAACAGCTAGTGTGTTTGAACTATCTACTTTGTGGTTTACAGTCCAGTGCTGATCCTATAGTGACAAACCAGGAGTTCTTTGTAGAAACGTATAAGTGGATTAATGAATATTAATCTGAACTAATATTTTAGTTCTATTGTATATATCAATAATAACCTAATATGAATATATGTCTACAATATTCACTTTAGCAACTATTTTTTTTTCCTTTGTTGTTAGATATTCTAGAGTCAGTTCCAACTCATAGTGGTCCTCTATATAACAGAATGCAAAGCTGCCTGATCCTGTGCCATCTCACAATTGTTACTGATAGTTTGTTATGATCCACACAGTTGAGTATTTTTGAATAGTAAATAAAACATAAGTAGACATCTTTCTGATAATCTCTACTTTCAGCCAAGATTTATCTGATGTTAGAAGTTATATACTTCATTCTACATCCTCTTCTGAATTCTGCTTGAATTTCTTGTAGTTCTTTGTCTAGGTATTCCTGCAAACATTTTTGAGCTGAAAACATACCTTCAGCAACAATTTACTTGAGTATATCATTAATGGTATTGTTTGATAATTTCCACATTCTATTGAGTCGTGTTTCTTTGGAATGGGTGAAAATGTGGATCTGTTCCAGTTGATTGACCAGGTAGTAATCTTCCAATTTTTTGGTATGGATAAGTAAGTACCTCTAGTGCTACATTGGTTTGTTCAAACATTTCAATTGGTAGTCAACCAGTTATTGGACCTTTGTTTTCTACCAGTGACTTCAAAGTAGCTTGGAATTCTTCCTTCAGTATTATAGGTTATTGATTATATGCCACTTCTTAAATGGCTGAACATTGACCACTTTTTTCTTGGTACAGTGATTCTATGCATCCTTCCATCTTCTTTTGATACTTCCTGCATTTGCTAAATATTTTATCCATGTTGTTGTTGTTAAGTGCCATCGAGTCAGTTCCAACTCATAGTGATTCTGTATAGGGTTTCCAAGGAGCAGCTGGTGAGCTTGAACCACCAACCTTGCAGTTCAAATGACTTTGCAGTCCAACGCATTAGCCCACAACACCACTCCAGGACTCCATATAATTTTTTAAATATAACTCAAGCCTTAAATTTTTTCTTCCTTAATTTTCTTCCCCTTACTTAATACTTAATAGTGTTTATGGATGTTGTTGTTGTTGTTGTGTGCCGTCGAGTCGGTTCCGACCCATAGCGACCCTGTACAGGGTTTCCGAGGGTGTAAATCCTTACGGGAGTAGAAAGCCTCATCTTTCTCCCGCGGAGCGGCTGGTAGTTTCGAACCGCTGACCTTAAGGTTCGCAGCCCGATTCGTAACCATTACGCTACCAGAGCTCCATGTTTATGGATAGTAATCTTAAATATGCAAGTTGGTAAATGCTTACCAAATGTACACATCTGTGCATTTATTACCTGACATAGAACTTTATCAGCCTCCTAGACAATTGTCTGAAGCTTCCTCTCTACCACTAGCCTTCCCTTCTAAATGAGAATTAAGATAAATAAATAAATAAATAAATGAAAAGGGATAAAATTTACATCTTTACTAAAATTAAGGGGTCTTGGTGGATAATTAAGACACTATAAGATAAGCTGTCAAGGACTTCATTCTTCTCGGATCAGCTATCAACACACATCAAAGCAGCAGTCAAGAAATCAAATGATGTTTTGCATTAGACAAATCTGCTGCACGAGATCTTTTTAAAGTGTTGAAGAGCAAAGATGTCAGCTTGAGGACTAAGGTGAGCCTGACACCAGCCGTGGTATTTTCAATAACCTCATATGCATGCGAAAGCTGGACAGTGAATAGGAAGAGTATAGAAGAATTGATGCTTTTGAGTCATGGTGTTGGAGGAGAATATTGAAAGTGCCATGAGCTACCAAAAGAACCAAAAGATCTGTGTTGGCAGAAGTGCAGCCAGAGTGCTGCTTGGAGGCCAAGATGGCCAAACTTCATCTCTCATGCTTTGGACATATTGTCAGGAGGGACCAGTCACTGGAGAAGGATACCATGTTGGGTAAGGTGGAGGGTCAGAGAAAAAAAGGAAGACCCCCAACGAGATGGATTGGCCAAGTGGCAGCATCGATGGACTCAAGCGTGGCAACAGTAGTGATGTTGGCCCAGGATCAGGCAGTGTTTCATTCCACTGTGCATAAAGTCGCTGTGGGTTGGTACCGACTCGATGGCACCTAACATCAACAACATAGGATAAACAGTGGACTGCTAACCTCCAGGGTGGCAGTTCAAACACACCAGTTGCTTGATGGGAGAAAGATGAGGTTTTCTACTTCCTTATAGATTTATAGGCTTAGAAACTCAATACAGGGTCAATATGTGTTGGATTCATCTGGATGACTGTGGGTTTGGTTAGTAAAATTAAGAATTTTAGTTTGTCAAAAGACACCACTAAGAGAAAGAAAAGACAAGACACAGTAGAAGATATTTTGAATTCATTTATTCACCAAAATATATATACCTAGCTACCAGAGCTCCTTCAGCTAGAATACGTTAAAAACAAATCTCATCCAGAAATTAGTAAAGGAATTATTTAAATAGCCAACAAATATATGAAATGGTGTTTAATTTTTTGCTCAATGTTGTTGTTAAGTGTCATCGAGTTGGTACTAACTCACAATGACCCTGCATAAGGTTTCTGAGGAGCAGTTGGACACTTTGACCTGCCACCTTGAGATTCAAACCAACCTTGTGATCCAGTGGTTTCTCTTACAGTGCCACACCAGGAGTCCCTTTTACTCAATAGGAAAATGTAAACCAAACCCACAATTAAATAATACCACAAGCATAAAAAAAATCCAATGGAAAAAAATGTTCTTGGTAGCATATATTGACAATAATATAGAACAAGTGTGGCACTCATACATTGCTGATGGGACTGTAAGTTGAGATAATAATTTGAATTCCTTTTCTTCTTCCTTTTTTGTTTCTTTTGGTACTATGGGTCAAGCAAAACATATCTGCATTCTGCATTGGCCTATGTCTGTGTATTTACAATCCCTGCAATAGATGTGGACCTGAGGCACAAGAAGTTTAATTCAAGGTCAAATAGCTAGAACCCTTTTCTCCTGATTGCTGAATTGATGTTTTCTCTGCCTCACAGTGTAGCTTTCTCTAAATGACTAGACAGGAAATGAACAGTAAAGCATAATGCTTTGAAATTTAACATATTTCACATTGTGCAAGTAAAATCCATTTAATGCAATCTTAAGTGAATATAAGGTATTTAAATCAAATGTATTTCAATTCTACAAAGGAAGTTTTAGACTTAAAATAATAATAATGGTAAGCCTAGAACCATCCATTAGAGATTAGAATTTAGAAGACTCAAACATAAAAACCTTTCATAAAAGATAGCTGGGTATTAGTCACCATTGTTTTTATACATTAGAAAGAACTTAATAACCCACATTATTATTTTTTTTCTGGAGTACAAATGAACTGTTCCAAAAAGATCAATTAAATAATAGGACTGAGATGCATCTTTTTATCATAGGGGTTTCTTGTGAATTTACTGCATTAAAGTTAATTCCCTTGCTATTATTGAGGAAATAGCATGGTCTTGTTAAAGTTTTAGAATTTCTATTGATGCAGGAATGGATTTCTTGGCATATTAAACAATAGAATCCTTGAACACCAAAGTAGTCTTAAAAAAAAGACTGTCTCCTCTAAATTGGTACATTTCATTAGAAAGACTTATTTTGTCTCACAAGAAAGCTTCTAATTTCACATCCTGTGCGATGAATTATTATTTTCTCTTAGAAAGAAATTTTATGTATGTATAACAACTTTAATACAGTAACATTTTTAAATACATAGATGTAAAACTAAGTGAGCTTAGAAACTACTGCTTCAGATATTTTTTCTAGATAAATGTCTCTCTCATTTATTTTGTTGACATTTCATATACTTTTAATTAAAATAAAGTATCTAAAGCTAATAAACCAGGAAAGACTATATGAAAGTCTTTAACTTCTCAAAGCATCTATAGATTTCTTGTTATTGTTGCTAAGTTATCGTGATTTGCTTCCCATTCATAATGACCCTATATAGGGTTTCTCAGGAGCGGCTGGTGGGTTTCAACCACCAACTTTGGAGTTAGTAGTCCAAAGCTTGACCTATCGTGCCACACCAGGATGTACAGCTTACTGATGAAATTCCACCAGCCACAAAAACAATAAATACAAATCTTATATGATTAATCAGGTTATTTTAAAAATTAGATAATTGCTCCATAAGAGAAAAAAATGACAAATTAAGAGAAACCATTGGTATTGTGAGACAATAAAATAATATATACTTTCCCACAAATATTAGCTCATGTATAAAAATGATGGGGTTTTTTTCTCATAATTTGACAAACAAAAAGTGTTAGCTTTATAATGGGCCAGAAGCCAAAACATCTGAGAGTGAAAAGGAGAAGGAAATGAATTTTCAGAGAACATTGTATAAAAGTTTATAGAAGACTTTTATTTTCTGCTATTAATCCTTCACTTTGATGAAGAATGTATTCAGTCATTATTCTTTTTTAAGAAAATGCTCTCAACTTTTTTTATACATTAATTGAAAGATTGTTTTCAGACTTAAAATATCTGCTTCAAAGTGCTTAGAACAACTAGTCATACTTATTTGAAGCCCTCTATTGTCAAAGAGTCAGAGTTGTGGGGGGAAATGTGGCCTGAAAGTTAGATTAAATAACATATTTCTTAGAGTATGCATAAACATACATACACTTCTAGTTGTACAAACAATATAACTTTAGTTTCTGGTCAATATTTTAACTATTCTATATTTTAAAGAATATAGCTACAAGGCTTCAGATACCATCTTTAATTAATCAATGTACTAAATGAAGCATATCTCTACAACATAATGCTCTGATTCTTTATTTTTCTCTTATTTGATCCCTTCCTCTATCCTCAAAACTTGCACACATATACAGCCACAAACTGAAAGTCACATACTAAAGACAGGCCCCAGCACGTTATCAACTTATTCACTCTAATGACAAATTATTTTACATGCTTAAATGATTATTTTTATTAAGTGGATAGATGTGTGTCTTTTCACCAATAGTTTCTGATGAGCTCACACAAACTTATAAATTGGTCTTCAAACAGTGCTTATGATCCAAACTATGTAGACTGAAAATTATGTTGTTATTCTTTCTGCTTGTTTTGTTTTTAAACCATAATCATATTTTTAAGCATGATTCATATCTATAATATAAATAACAAGTTTCAACTAGGAGTGACTTATTTAAAAGAGCTATAACAAAGGACAGAGAAAAGAAAAATAAAGAGTGCTTACCCATACAAATTTCCCTAACATTTGAGGTTAATCCTTAAAGTTACAGTTTGGTCAAGCCAACTTATCACGGATTTTATTTAAAAATGTGTAAGTGAATTTATAGATGACAAAAGTCAAAAGATCAATTAGCATGTATCTTCAGTTTTACATTAATAACCTGAAATCTCTTAAACCTATTTTTAAAAAAAAGAAGAAAGAAATAAAAAAATACTCAAGGTGATACCATTGCAGACTAGTCACCCAGTCCTTTGGAAGTTCTGAAATATTATTCTTGATCCAAATCAAGATTATTCTTGGCCTTCAGAAGATCAAATACAATTTTAAAAAACAGAAGAGATAACTTTCAACCAACACTTCCTCACCTATTCGCTCTCATTCTGACTTATATTTCATTTCAGTTATCACTGAATATATCTGTTCCCTTCTGGATAGTAGATAACAGCTTTGTATTTTATTTATTCTTGTTTTTTCTTTGTTTATTCTCTACTGAGTTTCGTACTTTTGAGGGGAGTGAACCTACTGACCAATAAGTATTTTCGGTAATGTAACAAAGTTGTCAAACAGTTGTTACTGTTATTAAGTGTCATAGAGTCGATTCTGGCTCATAGCGACCCTGTATAAGGTTTGACTCCTGGTGTGGTGCTGTAGGATAAGCACTGAACTATGAACCAAAACGTTGGTGGTCCAGTAGTTCAAACTCACCAGCTGCTCCTCGGAAACCCTATACAGGGTCGCTGTGAGTCAGAACCGACTCAACAGTACTCAACAACAACAATGTAGGGTTTCTAAGGAGAGGCTGCTGGGTTTGAACTACTGATGTGATTAATACTCTAGTACTTATCATACAGTGCCACACCAAAATTCAAGTCAAATAGTAGTGTTACAAAAATCGTGTAAAACTTTTTAAAATAAAAAAAATATCAAAATGTGAAGCAATTGTTTCCCAACATATTCTCCATCTAGGTCTACATACTACATACTTTTGAAAGCAGTGTTTCTATCTGTCTACCTCTTCCCTGAAGATTTCTGTGCTCTTCAATTTATGCTACATTAAAACAGCAGTTTGGGGCAACCTCCAAGGACACAAATCAGTTGCTTTGGAATGTTATTGGCATTTGATGAAAAGAAAAAAAAAAAAAAAGGAAAGAAATGTAAAGGATGATGTATAGTTCTTTACATCAAATCCAAATTGTTTTGCAAGGTCTCTTCTATGTCCATTAGCCAATAAGACCTGTCATATTTTTCTTCTCAAATCATTTTTCTACATCTTTGGACTGTGCTTTTCCTTGTTGTTGTTAAGTGCCATTGAGTTGGTACTTTTCCTTATACATTCAAAATCAATAGTCACTTATTTGGTGAATCTTTTCTTATATTTCTTCCCAACTGCAAACTAATGTATGTTGTCAAAGAAGAAGAAACAATTCTACATTTCATGTTTTCCCTTAGTCAAAAAGTACAACCAGAATGTATCATGAATTATTAGACATTACAAAGACACACATGCACACACAAAAAGATAGAAAAAGCTATTAATCTTCATTCTTTCAACAAAGATAGGCCCCTCATATAGCCAATGAATAAACCACCTGCCATGAAAATCAGGACAAATTATGATAGGAAAAGAAAAGCAGAAAATGGCCTTTAAAATGACACTTAAATTAAATAAATGTGTGGAACCATATAGTCAAGTATTGCTGATCCACTAAATAATCGTTTGGGGATTCTGTGGAATATATGAGTACTTTTGGACCATTGAAATGGTATATAAAGTACTCATATTTACAAAGGCACAGTAGCAACCTGACTCAGCAATGGAAATTGCACAGCTTTTTGTCTTTTTTCTGTAATAATTTAATGTTTTAGGAAGAAAGTGTGATTCCTATTTCTGTTACAAATTCCTCTCTTATAAATTATTTCATATTATTTTACTGCCTTATGTAGCATTAAAAATATTCTGGAGGCAGGAAACACTAACCTATTTGAATTAGCAACCATTTAGATACTGATGCAGCAACTAATCTTTAAGACTCAGGACTGATGATGCCAGGCTTAGAGGAAATTTTATTTTAAATTAACCTAGTTTCCAAAGAGGCCAGGAGCAGACTGTGGAACAGACCATCAATAGCTCATATGCAAATTCAAGCAGAAGCTGAAGAATAGTAAAACAAGTTCATGAGAGTCAAAACGTAACTTTAAATATATCCTTCCTGAATTAAGAGATGATCTGAAGAACAGATTTGATGCTTTAGACATTGAAAACCAAAGAACAGAAGACTTATGGACTGACATCAAGAATATCATGCAGGAAGAAAGCAAAAGGACATGAAGAAGACAGGAAAAAAGGAAAAGACTGAAATGGATGTCAGAAAAGACTGAAACTTGCTCTCTAGCACAGAGATGCTAAAGTAAATGAAAGAAGTGAGGAGGTACAAAAACTGAACAGAAAATAATAAAGATCAGCTTGAGAAGACAAAGTCAAACATGATGAAATGTGCTAAGACCTGGAGTTAGAAAACCAAAAGGGAAGACTATGCTCATCATTTCTCAAACTGAGAGAACGGAAGAAAAAAATTCAAACCTCAACTTGCTGTATTGAATGATTCTAATGGCAAAATATTGAATGATGTAGAAAGCATCAAAAGTAGATGGAAGGAATATACAGAAGCACTGTAACAAGAAGAAATGGCCAATGTTCAACCATTTCAAGAGGTAGCACATGATCAAGAGCCAATGATACTGAAGGAAGAAATCCAAGGTGCATTGAAATCAGTGGCAAAGAGCAAGGATCCAGGAATTGCTGGAATACAAAATGAAATTTTTCAACAAACTGATATGGTACTGGAGGCACTTATTCATCTATGCCATGAAATTTGGAAGAAACTTACCTGGCCAACTGACTGGAAAATATCCATCTTTATTTGTGCCCATTCCAAAGAGAGGAAACCCAACTGAATGCAGAAATCATCAGAGAATATCATTGACATCCCATGAGAATAAAGCTTTACTTATGGTAATGCAAAAACGGCTACAGCCATACATTGACAGAGAACTTCCAGAGGTTTAAGCTGGATTAGGAAGATGTGGAATGAGGAATATCATTGCTGAAATCAGATGGATCTTGACTTAAAGCAGAGAATACCAGAAAGAATATGTGTGCTTTCTTGACAAAGCAAAGGTTTTTAATTGTTTTGATCATGACCAGCTATGGACAACATTGCAAAGTATTAGTATTCTGGAACACTTAATTGTGCTCATGAGGAACCTGTACATAGACCAGGAGACAGTTGTTCAAACAGAACAAGGGAATGCCGAATGGTTAAAAATTAGGAAAGATGTACATGAGATTTGTATTCTTTCACCATAATTATTCAATCCTATGTTAAGCAAATAATCTGAGAAACTGGATTATAAGAAGAAAAATGTGGCATCAGGATTGGAATAAGACTCTAACAACCTTTGATATGCAGATGATACAACCTTGCTTGCTGAAAGTAAAGAATATAAAAACACTTACTGATGAAGATCAAACACCAAAGTGTGGGTTGCATCTCAATGTAAAGAAAGTAAAAATTTTCACCTCTGGACCAATAAACAACACCCATATTAATGGCGAAAAGATTAAAATTGTCAGACTTCATTTTGCTCAGATCAACCACCAACATGCATGGAAGCAGCAGTCAAGAAATCAAAGGACATATTGCATTAGGTAAACGTGATGAACAAGACCTCTTCAAAGTGTTGAAGAGCAAAGATAGTACTAATGCAGACAGTACATTAGGTTGAGCTATTGTTCTGTGATGGGCACATGCATTGTTTCTACCTATTGGTTGATATAAATAATTCTGCAATGATCATTGATGCACATATGTCTGTTTGAGTCCCTGCTTTCTGTCTTTTTGGTATAAAACTAGGAGTGGAAGTTTTATACAGTTTGAGGTCTAAGGTGTACCTGACCCAAGCCATGGTATTTTCAATAACCTCATATGCATGCAAAAGTTGGACAGTGAATAAGGAGGAATGTAGAAGAATTAATGCATTTGAGTTATGGTGTTGGAGGAGAACATTGAAAGTACCAGGGAATGCCAAATGAACAACATATCTATGTTGGAAGAAGTATAGTCAGAATGCTCCTTGGAAGCCAGAATGGTCAGACTTCATCTCTCATACCTTGGACACATTGTCAGGAGGGACCAGTCACTGGAGAAGGATAGCATGTTTGGTAAAGTGAAGGGTCGGAGTAAAAGAGGAAAACCTCCAATGAGATGAGTTGGCAAAGTGCCAGCATCAATGGGCTCAGGTGTAGCAACAATTGTGAGGTGGGCCTAGGACTGGGCACTGTTTCGTTCTGTTGTGCATAGGGTTGCTATGAGTTAGTACCAACTCAGTGTCACCTAATAACAACAACTTCCAAAGAACATGAACATCAACACAGAATCTCATACATTTGGGAATGTGAAATGATGCAGCCACTGTTGTAAACAGTATGATGGTTTCTAAAACTTATGCATAGAGTTACTAGCCAAAAAAAAAAAACAAAACAAAACAAAAAACACAAACATGCAAAAAAGAAAACAACAAAGCAATTGTTGACTATTGGAGTGAATTCCTACTCATAGTTACATTGTAAGACTAGGAAGAATTGCCCCATGGGCTTTCCAACACTAAAATGTTTATGGATGCAGACTGCTACATAGATACACTCCCATAGAGTGACTGGTGAGTTTGAACCTACTACATCACCAGTACTGCTGATATTACCATACAAACCAACAATTCAACTCCTAGTTTTATACCAAAAAGAACAGAAAACAGGGATTCAAACAGACATATGTACATCAATGATCATTGCAGAATTATTTATATCAACCAATAGGTAGAAACAATGCATGTGCCCATCACAGAAGAATAGCTCAACCTAATGTACTATCTACATATAATATAAAACCCATAAAGAAAAATGAAGGTGCTGTGGGTGTGGGGTGAGGAAGAGAAAGAACTGGGAGAGGAACAAAAGGAATCTCATACACTAAGTCATGCCTGAGGCATTGACTCAATAAAATGGCATCTAGAAGAATAACCTTGACAATATTCTCCATCTTTGATCACTGATATAGCACAACTATACTGATACTACCAGTTTGGCCCACTACGTTATTAGGAGCTGATCAAGTGTACAAACCTAGCTATAAATTTGAGAGGCTATAGGCACGAGGGAGCTAGTCCAGCTCAACAGACTCTTCATGCAGCCAGCCAGATGGTCCTTTGGCATTTTTCCAATGACTCAATTACTAGAATCTGCATAAGGTGTACTGGAGAATTTGAATCCTTCTGCATCCATCATGATATTCTACATGGAGTGTTGCAGGGGTTTAATTTGAAATTGTCTAGCATTATGTCTATTAAGTGAGTCATAGATTTTTATTATTCATTAGGTTCCATAAATATACAAAACTAAGCATCCATTTTTAATGAAAGGTAATGTTTTGAAAGGTAATATAGGCTTATAAAATACACAACGTTTTTTCATCCTTTTTTTAAATCAAGTTTTACATTTTTCTCCTTTTGGAATATTTCTACCTTTCTCCAAAAAGTGGCCTGTCAGTCAGATGGGATGAAAGATCATAGAGGTGATGACAAATAGAAATGTATCTGGACAGTTGAACAAAGTATCTTTTAACACAATCTATCTGCGTGAAAATTCTCAACTTCACTCCTGCATTTATGTTTACTTTATACATATGTAATATGCAATATGAAATGGAAGCATCCATATTCATTATCCACCTACTTCATCAGTTTGGCATCATTAACATTAAATCTAAATGTGCAGTTAAGTCATTTGGATATATCTCTTTAAAGAACTGCCTTACACACTGAGTGTGAAGGGATCTGCCATCTAATCTCCAAAAATTAGTATAGATGTCATTTCACTGTGTCAGTTCCTCACCCCCTCCCCAAAATTATAATTAACATTTGAAGTTAAAAACTTACAAAAGGGAAGTTTATTTGTGTAAATACTTATCCTCTTCATAAATTCTTCTAAAATAGTGACTGTATCCTATTCTTCTTGCTTGTTCCTTGAGTGTATTTACACTTTTAGGAGTCCTTCAATTAATAAAATGGTAATCAGTAATTTTTTCTTAACTAAAGGTCTGGCTTAATATAATTATCTTAGCATCACAATCTGTTTTAAGAATAGACAAATAAAATGAGCCTGATTAAAGAGAGTAAGGGCAAAGTAGCTGAGTTATATAATAATTGTTGTTAAACGCCATTGAGTCTGTTGGACTCACAGCAATCCTGTAGAGGATTTTCAAGGAGTGGCTGGTGACTTTGAACAGTCAACCTTGCAGTTCAAACCGACCTTGAGGTCCAGTGCTTTATCCCACAGTTGTAGGTAGTAGCATTCTTACTTGCTTACAAATGAAGGGATTTAAATTACTTTAAGGAGTCATGGTGTGAGGCTGTGGGTTAATGCTCTGGACTGCATAGTTGGTTTGAACCACAAGGTCGGCAGTTCAAGCTAACCAATTGCTCCTCGGAAACCCTGTACAGGGTGACTGTTGGTCGGGACCGACTTGGCAGCACTTAACAAGAACAAACATTATAATATTGTCAAGTCTGATATGGCTCGTGGGGATGGTTATGTGCCCAGTAGTAGATTCTGACTCTTAGTGACCTTGTATGGCGTTTCTGAGGCTGTAAATCTTTACGGGAGCAGAAAGCTTCATCTTTTTTCCACAGAACAGCCAGTAATTTCTAACTGCTGATCTTGAGGTTAGCTGCCTGACTCTTAACCACTAAGCAACCCAGAGCTCCTGACTCATAGAGGCCCTATATGGGATTTCCAAGCAGATCCTAGTGAATTTGAATCACTGACCTTCCAGTTCAAACAGACCTTATGGTCCAGTGCTTATCCTAGGGCACCACACCATGACTCCATTATATTAGAACAAATAATTTATCATTGATTTGACTCTTAAATATAACAATTAGTAATTATACTTCTCTGAGAGATGTGAAGTCACTCAAATGCTGCATCTTTAAATTGGGGTTGGTGATTTTAATTTTTTCCTGAAGTTACACGTTTTTGTTGTGAGTCTGTCCTCTAAAACTTAGGATGCATGTTTACTGATAGATGTTCCTCTAGATAATAGGAATCAATTGCTGTGGTCTGCTGTAAGAAGTCTAATGATTAGTGACTGACCGCATCCCTATGTTAACCAGTAAGATGAGTCAAGTATGGGATAAGCAGACACATTTCTTTTCAATTTTTGTTTCTTTTCTCCTAATTAAGCATCACTGAAAAGAAAACCAAAAATTTCATTCCAACTGATGCCCTTCTATTTCTAAAGGGGCAAACCTGGGGGCAGGAGGGAGGGGAGGATAATAAAGATCCAAAAAGAAAAGTAGGAGAAAGTATTAAAAAGTTAAAGAGTAAAATGGTAGTAGGTAATGTAGAAGGAAAATTCTCCCAAAAGTCTTTTGTATCATTTACTGGATACCAAAGACCTGGTGTGGTGCTGTCAGTTAATGCGCAAGACTGCAAAGTTGATTTGAACAGCAAGGTCAGAGATTCAAGTTGAGAATTGCTCCTTGGAAACCCTATACAGGGTCGCTATGGATCGGACCCCGACTCGACGACACTTAACAATAGTAACAACAGGAAAGTCCTGGTATAGGCCCTGGTGTGGTGCCGTAGGATAAGCACTGGAC
>NW_006408703.1:5221656-5223897 GCF_000296735.1 Chrysochloris asiatica
TATATATATATATATATATATATATAATGGAATAAATGTCACTGGTTTATTAGATATATGTATGCTGATCTGCACTCCTATATATAAATATCAAAGATAACTAACACCAGTGAACTTTCACAAGAATGTGTTGTGTGCAATTATAGAAGCCAAAAAGCTACTTCCACTAGATAGGAATAATGACTATTTACCAACATGATAAAAAGCAATATATACATATATATTTTTTTAATTGTTCATGAATAAGCTAGAATGTGATTTATAAACTTGTGCTAACTAGTTAGCTAACTTACTAACATTCCTCCATCAGCATAACTTTATCCTTCATTAATCAAGTTCAATAAACTTGTTTTTGCAATTTTACACAAGAAAGTCTGCACAGCTGTGTTAAAATCCTCCAGTTTTCCTTTCTTATTTGGGAGTTGGTGGGGGAAGGGGTTATTCATATAATGTAGCTAGTCACCAAAGAAAAGCAGGAAATTATTTTTAATACATATTACTGATTATTTGTCATTCTTAAATTTAAATGGTCCATGAATTATAGACAAAAGCTTCAATAAGGCTTTATAATAAAGCTATAGAATGTTTGCCACCATCAAGGATGTTAGATATTTCCACACCTCATTTTCTTAACCTATACACAGCTAAAGCTTCCAGAATGTGAGAGTCTAACAGTTACTAAAGGTGCCTGGGTAGCATAAACAGATTCCACTTAATTATTAATTGAAACATTTGACAGTTTTTCATACTTGGTAGCTTGCATGTTGCTGTGGTGTTGGAAGATTTGCCACTGGTGTTTCAAATACCGGAAGGATCACTCATGATGAACAGGTTTCAGTGGAGCTTCCAGACAAAGAAGAAAACTAGGAAGAAGGAATAGGCTCTTCACTTCTGAGGAAATGGCAGTGGAACATTGTCTGATATAGTGCCTGAAGATGAGCTGCTCAGGTTGGAAGGCACTCAAAATATGACGGAGAAAGAGCTACCTCCTCAGTGTCAACCTTAATGAGGTAGTTGGAGCAAAACTTTGGGACTTTCATTTGCTGATGGATCATGACTCATAATGAGAAGAAATAGCTTCAAAGTCCATTAATAACCAGATTGTGGGGTGAAACCGTATACAGGGAGGCTATAAGTCAGTATTGACTTAATAACATTCATCAACAACAACCATTAGTTCATACCCCAAAGCTAACCACTCCTTTCTATTTTTAGAGAACTATTTGTTCTGTAGTTTCAGTGAAACTTAACAGCATATTTCAATAATCTCCAAACCTGACTGCCCAGTATTATTATAAGACTTTGACATTAAAGTTCTTACTATTGTCAGAGGACTCTGATTAGAAAAAAACAAACAAACCCTTGAGCATTATAAACACATGTTTATATAGAACTATAAGGACACATAATTATAAAGGTATAAAAAATACACTTTAAAATAGTTATGTGTCTTCAGATATGGCATTGAGGTACTATCTCACATTAACAAAAATAACAAAACCTAATTTCTATCTTAATTTGGTAACATTTAATTTTACATAAATTCCTTGATCGGCAAACTATGCATTCCAATAATTCAGTGAAGAGGCTGAGTGAGAACAAACTACAAATAAGCAGCCATTCAGCTCAAATGACATGCTAAGTAAGATTTCTGGAAATCATACTGTCTAAAATATTTATATTAGTCAGCTGTTCATGGACTCTTAATTATAATTTCCTTCTCTTTAAATATTTCATTTTATAATTGTACAAATTACTGAGAGGAATTGACGATAAAAGTAATTGGGAATATCCTCTTTTTTCCCTCTTTGCAATGTTCATTTTGCATTAACTATTTACTTTGCACTCTCTGATTAGATGAGAATATTGCTGCCTTTGCCTTTGGGATTCTCTGTTTATAAACAGTTCAGGGCTCAGATTTCTTTATACAACTTCATGAGTAGAAGGCCTTAAACATATTGATCAAAATAGAAGTTAAAACCATTGGAAATTCTCCAGTGGGTGATTACAACAGGTGATGATGTTTATTCCAGGAGATGATCAGGCAGTATGTAGTGTTCTTGTCTTTTAAGGGACTACTGGAGGAATAACTCCATTTGCAACCTTAAAATTCTTGTCAGTTTTTTTTTCCCCATAAGTTATGAAGTCTAAGAAATCTAAGAAACCAGACTCAACTGATTAATCTTAATATTAGAAGTAAAGTAAAATTTGGTATATTTGTATGCTGAGGAAATTCCAAAA
>NW_006408703.1:5225154-5226121 GCF_000296735.1 Chrysochloris asiatica
GGATAAAACATGCAATGAAGACAAAATGATAATTACTGGTGATAACAATGCAAAAGTTAAAAACAAATAGGAGGAATCAGTAGTTGGAAAATATGGCCTTGGCAATAAAAATGATTACAGAGATTGCGTGACAGAATTTTGCAAGACCAATAACTTTTGCATTGAAAAACATTTTTTTTTAACAACTCAACAATATCACGTGAATTTCATAAGCTGGACTACACAGGACTCAAACTGACTACATCTGTGGGAAGAGCTAAGGGAGATGTTTAATGTAAGTGTTCAAAAGAAGATCAGGGATTAACTGAACTGTGAACAATCCATTGGAAGTTCAGACTGAAGCTGAAAAATATTAAAGCAAGTCCATGAGAAACAAAATAATGCATTGAATATATCCCACCTGAATTCAGAGACTATATAAAGACTGGATTTGACTCATTGAGCATAATTACCTAAGACCATGCAAATTGTGGGAGGATATCAAGAACATCTTCCATAAAGGAAACAAAAGATCATCAAAAATACAGGAGAAAAAGTAAGTAACAAAGTGAATGTCAGAAGAGACTCTGAAATTAGATCTTGAACACAGAGCATCTAAAGTGACTGGAAGAAATGATGAAGTAAAAGAACTTCTCAGAAAATTTCAAAGGATAGATCAGGATGATAAAGTAGTCTTAGAATGAAATGTGCTAAGACCTGGATTTAGAAAACCAAAAAGGAAGGACACACTCAGCATTTCTCAAGCTGAATGAACTGGAAAAAAAAAAAAAAATTCAAGTTTCAAGTTGGAATACTAAAGTGTTCCATGGGCAAAATATTGAATGATGCAGGAAGCATCAAAAGAAGATGGAAGTAACACACAGTGATCGCACCAAAAATAATTGATCATTGTCCAACCATTTGAGACAGAATATGACCAGGAACTAATGATACTGAAGGAAGAAATTCAAGCTGCACTGAAGTCACT
>NW_006408703.1:5228771-5235624 GCF_000296735.1 Chrysochloris asiatica
TCCTTCTTTTTTGTCTTCCCAATGACTTTTTGCTTTCTTCATGTATGATGTTCTTGATGTCATCCCACAACTCTTCTGGTCTTTGGTCTTTAATGTTTAATGTATCAAATCTGTTCTTCAGATGATCTCTAAATTCAGGTGGGATATAGTCAAGTCTTATGGACTTGTTTTCCTTTTCTTCAGCTAACTAAAGCTGAAGAAAAAGAAAACCACTATGCTACCAGATACTAAATGGTTTAAAATCAGGAAAGGTGTGTGTCAGAGTCATCCATTCACCGTGCTTTTTTAATTTATGAGCTGAGCAAATAGTCTAAGAAACCAGAATATACAAAGAAGAGCATGGCATCACAATAGGGGGAAGACTCTTTAACAACCTTAGATATGCAAATTCTATAACCTTGCGTGTTGAAAGTGAAGAGGAATTTAAACACTTACTGATGAAAGTTAAAGGATGCAGCCTTCCGCTTAACACTCTGAGCAAGACTTGATTATCTTCCTGCTTCCCTTATGGAGACAGAAAAAACAAAAATCATTAATGTGCTAATTTGTAATTATTCTATATTGTTCTATATCAATAATAATGTGAGCAAGCACATTGTTCCACAATATGCATAGTCATTTAAAAATTTTTAATTACAGAATATCCCAAAGTAAATTTTCTGTAATATTTATAGTCTTTTATATTTTTGTCATGAATTTTTTGCATGCTGATCACACATCTCGGAAGAATAATCTGAAAGATTGGAGAGAGCATGTTATTGTTGACCGTGATATGGACTAGATTCTGTGGCCTGAGACTAGTAATTTAACTTCTACTGGAGCTGTTGTTGGAAACATGCAATGCTAATTAATACTTAACCTACCTCAAAACTTAAGGATCTAAGAAATGCGGAGTAAGTGCCCAAAGTAAAATATTATTGATTGTCTTTTTATTAAAGGTAAAACTTTCTCATTAAACTAACCTGCCTTCTGTAAAGTCACAATGCTTGAAATTTCAGAATATTTTCTTGGAAAGACTGGTCACTAAGTATTTGAAGGTATTATTGTCTCAAGTCCAGTATTGGTGCTTGGGGTGATTGTTAAGTGCTATTGAGTCTGACTAATAAGGAGGTTTTAGTCTGACTAATAATAGGTTTTTGAGAGGTGTGTTTGAACTGCCAAGCTTGTGGTTAGCAATCCAGTGCTTATCCTAGATTGCCACATTGGGACTCCAGTGCTTGGTTGTTTGGGCTCGAGAGATTTTTCAATTTTCTGCTTCTCTCTTTTTTTTTTTAGTTCAGTTTATTGAAGTCACAATTCAAGGCTGTTTTATGATCACTTGAATAAACATTTTGACGAAATAAGCTTAATTGCCCATTTCTAAGATTTCAGAGTTGTAGTTTGAGAAATAGGCTAATTTTAATAAAATCCTGTTTATTACAGCATCAACTGAAGTTAGAGATAAATACTTGTGAAAACTGGCTAAAGTCCAGAATAAGCTGTTTGTTTCATACCTGAGTAACTCCTAATGTTTTGAGAAACATTTGTATTTTGAAAGTTACATCAGATTAAAACAATTGTAGTTCTGGGCAAGTTGGGGTGATAAGCATTGTTGGAATTGGAGGGGGCATGTTTGTAGTCTGTTTACAAGTTGTCCAGTACTCTAGTGCAGCTGACTTAAAAACATGTCTTAACTATTCATCAAGGCATGCTGGGTACAGCCCCTTTACTTGTTATTTCTTCTTCAGCAGTTGGAATTAGTTACTCTTTTTATTTGATGTAACAAAACTATACCTCTGACTATTTCTTAATACTTTTCGCAGAACCAAATGTGTATTCTTTCTCAGTCCAAATCAGTGACGTTTTATTAAAGTTGACATGTTATACCTATTAAAAAAAAAAATGCAGCCTTACAACTCAGTATAAAGAAAACAAAAATCCTCAGAACTAGACCATTAAAAAACATCATGATCAACTGAAAAAAGACTGATATCGTCAAGGATCTCATTATACTTGAATCCACAATCAATGTTCCTGTAAGCAGTGAAGAAATCAAACCACATATTGCTTTAGGAGAACCTGCTACAACAGACTTCTTGGAAACCTAAAGACCAAAGATGCCACTTTGAGAACCAAGAAACACCTTAACAAAGTCATCGCATTTTTGATCACCTCATATGCGTGTGAACGTTGGAGAATGAATAAGAAAAATAGGAGACAAATTGATATATTAGAGTTATAGTTGTTGAAGAATTCTGAAAGTACCATGGACTGTAAAAAGAACAAAGAAATATGTCTTGGAAGAAGTACAGCTGGACTACTAACAGAAGTGAGGATGGGAAGAGTTTGTTTCATGTACTTTGAGTAGGTTTTCAGAAGGGGCCAATTCCTGGAAAAGGACATCATGTGAAAAAGAGGAAGTCCTCTAATGAGATAGATTTTTATACAGTGACTACAATAATGGACTCAAGCCTAGTTAGTGTCAGGATGATACAGAACTGGGCAGTATTTTATTCTGTTTTCCATAGTATCACTATGTGTTGCAGCTAACTATATGGTGCATAACAACAACAACAACTCTCTGAAACACTGGTTGTTCACATCCACTCAGCAACGCAGTAGAATAAAGGTCTGGTGATCTAATTCCATAAGATGAACCAAAAGTAAAGAAAAAAAAAATCAGTTGCTGTCAAATTGAATGGATGATTACTACTCAGAGCAACACAGTAGGACGTAATAGAATTGCTTCATAAGAATATTAAGGCTTTAACCTTTATAAAAGCAGACCTCAACATCTTTCCCCTGTGGAGCAGTAAGAGGGTTCAAATCACTCATCTTTCAGGTTTCAGCCAAGAGCTTAACTACGGTGGACTGCTTTCCACAATAGTAAACCTATCCAAGACCATTGTTATTAGATCAATTCAGATTCAGTGACTTTATGGGAGAAGGTAGAACTGCCTCATAGATTTCCAAAATTGCAATATTTATGGAAGCCGATAGCCACATGTTTCTCCCACTGGTTATCTGGTGGACTCAAGCCTCCAAGCTTTCTGATAGCAAACAATTGCTTTAACCATTGCATCCCACTCTAGCTATGAAAACTCAGTTGTACTATTAAACATGTGAGATCTCAATGAGTTGGAATCAACTTGAGGGCAGTGAGTGTTGTTGTTAGAAGCCATCGAATCAGTTACGATCCATAGAGCCCCTGTATAGGATTTCTAAGGAACAGCTGGTGAGCTTGAACTGCTAACCTTTCATTCAAACTGACTTTGCAGTCCAGCTCATTAACCCATAGCACCACACCAGGACTCCAGGCAATGAGTAATAAGTATTAAATAATTACCTTTCAACTCTATTTCTAAATGTGGATCTGTAGGATAAGCACTGGACTGTCAAGGTTGTCAGTTTCAACCTGACAGCCACTCTTCAGAAGCCTTATACAGGGTCACTATGGGTCAAAACCAACTCATTGGTATTTAACAGCAATATATGACCAAATAGGGTCTGAGAATGAATTTATTTTCTGTTTTATCAAGTGATATCAAATTATGTCTGCATATTTATTCACATACACCTGTATCACAAGTCTAGATGCCTTTTCTTTATCCACAAAACTTTTCTATTAAGTAGTAAAAAAAAGCTAAAATACTGTGAGAATAAATTATTAACTTTTCATCTTGAATTCTGTCACTGAGGTCTTCAGTGTGATAATTTTACACAAATTTATATCCCTGACCTCTTTGCTTGGTATTATATTCCACTAATCATAATCTATGGACTCCTGGGTGGCACTGCAGGATAAGCACTGGACTGCGAACCTCAAGGTCAGCAGTTCAAACCCACCAGATGCTCCTGTACAGGGTTGCTGTGAGGTTTCTATAAATGCTTAACATCACTTAACAAGTCATGAACTGGATCCTGATGTCTCTCTGAAGGATGAGCACTGAACTGCTAACTGCAAAGCCGTCAGTTCAAACCCACCAGCTGCTATTCAGAAACCCTATACAGGGTTGTAAAGAGTTGGAACCCACTCAATGGTACTCAACAACAACAATCATGAACTCAGAGTACTGGTGTGGCACTGTAGGATAAGCACTGCACTGCTAACTGTGAGATCAGCAGTTCAAACCCACCAGCCTCTCTGTAGGAGTAAGATGAGATTACTGGTCCTGTAAAAATTCACAGTATTTGAAACCATAGAGGTTCACTAGGATTCAGAACTGACTTGATAGCAGTGGGTTTAATCATGAATTTTGGTGGGGACTTTGTTAGCAGAGCAATTAAAAAACACAGGAAGGAGGAAATGTTTAAAGAAGGAATTAGCTTTCAGTCTAAAGGGTTGAATTAAAAAAAAATTCAAATTATCTTTCAATTATTTCCCTTCATTTGACCCATACTACACCGAAGTCAGATTGTTGAATAACCAAAAATCAAAGCTGCAAATAAACTACTTTCAATAGACTATTTGCTTGTAGTTAAAACATATCGGCAGCTTTTGGATTGTATTAAATTTCAAGAAAATAATTTGTGTTATTAAAAGTGTTTCCAAGTTGCATTGTGCATAACCACATTGCTGAGTTTATTTCTATTGTAAATGCACACTCAACATGTTTTCAATAAGTTAGCATTTGGGGTTTGTTCGGCACATAGCATTGTACTTACCACACTACCTCTGCAGCCAACCTCATATTTGAAATATTAATCTCTCATAAGAGTGGCTTATTTCTGCTGTTGAGGTCTTCATTTTTTATTTATTCCTTTTAATAACCTCATGAATAGTTCCACTTGGCCCCTGCTTAATACCTCTCTAACCTGGTTTTGGACTATATTCTCTTATGCACTAATGGAATAATCATCTTTTTTATTTTCATTACCTGTGTTGAAATAATAAAAGTGATAGAAAAACTTGAAAGTTGGAAAATAAAAATTTTGAGAGGCTAAGAGGAATCATAGATTTGCAAACATGCAAATTAACACATCTTAAAATATGAAAGTGTCTATCCAGCATGCATATCTTTGAACTATTTATTCAATTGAGAGTTTTTCTTTCAGAATTAAAAAATGCATGAGAAAGGCATAACTGATTATATAGATTTCCCTGTCTTATACTTTTAGGCATGGATCTCTCCTGCCCTGGCATTGTTGAAGTCTTAACATACCCTCATTTCCTTCTCTAATCTTTGTTAAAATTATACATGGATTCCATCCAAGATTAATAACTCTACATCTGTTCATTTTACAGTTAAGCAAGTTGTGATCAATGAACCTACACATAGTATCAGAAATTATCAACAAATCTGAATGAAAATATCCTTGTAATTAGAAAAATAAGTATTTTTTACGTCATGTTTTACAAGTGCCTGTGTTTCAAAAATGTAATGTTGACTAGTGTAATATTCTGATCATTTGAAAATGAATGCAATGGGAAAGTGAAAACTTTCTGATTATTTAGATTATCTCTTTAAACATGTAAATTATCAAGATGAGGAATATAGACTTATTAACAAAGCGTTATTATAAATAGAGCACTAAGTAATTATATTTTTAGGAAATTTCTAATTTATCTTCAGCCTCCAAAAACTACCATCAAAGACTGAGAAATACATTAAAACTTTAGCAAAAGAATAACTGGTAATTTAAAAAATATCAATAGGGTCTTTTGGTCACAAATATTGTCAATTGTCCCTCATTAAGTCTAGAATAACATCCCAGCAAAATGAAATGTTTTGTTGCTGTTTGCTTTTTTAACTGGTACTTATTCTAGCATGAATTTCAATAGACTCACGATAAAGGGTTTTCCTTTAGATCACAATTTTGCTGAGCAAATACATTAATCTTATAACTTTCATCCAAGAATGCTTTAGCTTAATTTAGCTGTACAATCTACTTTGACCATAGTTTGTGTGTGTGTGTTTACATGCATGTATTTATTTTTTGTGGGCGAGTAATATAAAATAATTATCAATTAACAATTCATAAAAGTAAAATAATAATTATTTGATTTCTTAATAATGAATAGGAAATGACATGGGTATGCTTTGGAACATATTCAAAATAAGCATAATTCAATTCCATGTTTTTTTTTTTAATATATTACTGAGTTTTTCATACATTTTATTAGCTTAAATTACTGTCTTTAAGCTAATATCATTTTCATGAGTTGTGCACTCATAACTGAAAAGCAGTTTCAAACAGTTCATGAAGAAGTAAAATTAAAAGATAATGGAATTCTCCACAAACTTTTTGAAGACCCTTAGTATATCCAACAGCTTTGTGGATATCCCTCTGATATAGCACCTCATGCACCCTCCCTGCAATCTGTTCTTATTCCATTAGACCTAGAGTTTGCAAACTAGATATGTGGAATTCAATCACAATATTGCTCTTTCCTTCCTTATATCAAATCAATCCTTATGTTATGAATTACCTCTTTCGTATGTTTGTAAATGGATCATTATTTGTAGCCATAACGCTTGTCAAGTCTATTTTATTCTGTGTAGTTCCCCTTATTCAACATGTCGTTTCATGTTTTCATGCAATTTTGCTGCTGTACTCTGCCAGAAATGGCACACCCAACTTACTTCAACTTATCATTAAAGGACATAATAAGACATCAAAGCTAATTTTAATTCTGTCACTGATTTATCATTTGTTATATGAAATTTTGTTCTTCATGTTTTATCCTAGTAGTCACATTTATTAAAGTGTTTTTTTTTAATTAGCTAGATAAATATATATGTAGCTGTTTCATGAAGTTGATGGGGATCAAATTAGATAGTATATTCACATGCAGTGTTTAGGAAAATACTCTACATACAAGGAAGCTTCAAGAGTTCATGGAACCTACAGAATGGGAAAAAATCTTTTGCAA
>NW_006408703.1:5237989-5258692 GCF_000296735.1 Chrysochloris asiatica
GATGATATATAGCGGGGATAATAATCAATGTAATGAAACAAGCTATATGAATGGTTGAATGTGAAGCTGATGATGTGCCCTGTAAACTTTCACTCAATGCAAAATAAAAACATTTAATTAAAAAAAAAAAAAAAGAGTTCATGGAAAATGGGATTTAAAAGACATTGGAAATTCTAGGAACATCTTGAAGCCCCTTGTGTAGTAAACAATCAGACAGCTTATTAGTATTAATATTATTGGCAAAATTTAAATATTATCTCCTCTACAGTCCTTTCATGAACCTTTGATATCAGTTACAGCATTCCTCTTCTACCATCTTTTTCCAACTTCTCATATCACTTACTACAATATATTGAACTATTCTTATGTTCACTGTACTAGAAATGTCTCAAAAGCAGAGATTTCACCTTTTACATCTATGTATGCATTTTAGATAATAACACATAAAGGTCATTCAGTAAATATTTGTTGAACATGAATGCATAATAAAGTGATCAAAAGATTCTAAGTGATCTTACTAATATATCAAAAGATGAATGAACAAATTTGTACGTGAATATTTATTTTAGCATCCTTATGATGTGCTAGATATGTACCAAAAGAAATGCTTAACATAATCTTGTAAGGTAATTATTATCATCTCTAATTTATAAGTGAGATAATTGGAATGCAAAGAGTTTATAGGACCAGATTATTTTTCCGGTAAAAGTTACAAATCAAACTGCAATTTTCAAATCTAAACTGGTATATCATATTATCAAATAATACTGAACTATGATTTAAAGCAAAATTATTAGAAAAATTGTTCATTTCTGTTCTCCTCTGGATCAAGATTCTTTTTTAAAGTCTGAGAATGACCTTCGAAGTACCCATAAATTGTCTCTGAGTTCATGTATAATTGTATGTGCAGTTTTCTGGCACTAGCATCTGTGAATTTTATCACAGTCTCAAACACATTTTGACCTGAAAGAGGTTAGGAAGCAATGCCCTAGATGATAGTTTATGATAGTCTCTTCAAAATACTTGATTAAACCATTGTACTCTATTTTTTAGTATACTCTCTTTACCATCAGCTCATATATGAAACCTGTGTCTATAACAAAGCATTTGTAATTTATACAGATTAAATAATTCTGTGCCTTTTAAGTATAATAAAACTATCTATTTTGTTATTAGTTTTGAAGGTTATATTCAGTGAAAGATTTCACTTGACCTATTAAAGTAAATGCTCATTCTACTTAAATAAGCAAACTATTTTTCAAGAATTATCTATGATTCCAAAAGAGGTATGCTAATTATACACCATATTATTTACTAAGATATCTCCTAAAGAAATTTATCTCACAATGCTTTATTTTTACAGACGCACACATACACACTCACACATAGACATAGACAAAAAAGTTTTAAAAAGTTATTGGGAAAATGTCATTATTTTTAATTCCATTTTTCCAAGAACACTTTAAAACACCATCATATATTGGTAAGAAATATCAGTATCTGTTTCAAAATATATTTTAATAAAGAAGGTTGAACTAGCTGGCCTTTAAGGTCTTTTTCAATATAGAAATAGCCTTCAACTTTTTAATTTGCATGACTAATTCTGATATTTTATTTTTAAAAATATTTCTCAAATGAATTATAAATGTATTACTAACAAAATATAAGAAAAATGTCCTCTGTTTTTTTTGTTGTTGTTGTTGTTGTTATTTTCAATAAAACAAGACCGGGTTGGTCTCCTCTTTGCTTGATCCATTATATCTCTTCCTTTTGCCAAGTCTGAGAAGTCAGAAATAACTTTTTTTATTTCCATTGATGTCTTTTCTATTTGTTCAAATATTTCCCTGCCTTGGACTGGCCAGTCATTGATAGTGTGTGTTAGGGCCTGCCACCATAACTGTTTCAATCTCCTAATTTGTCTTTATACTATAGAGTCTGAAGAATTTAAAAACTAAAACTCTCAGATTCCCTTGCATATGAGGGAAGGCAACTGATCTGGTCTCACAAAAAGAGGTATCCACTCAAGACCAGGAAATAGAAGAGAACTTCAGTAGCTTAAGGGGGATAGACTGAACTTTCTGGTAAAAGACTGAATCTTCTGGTAGAAATAGAGGAACTTCAGTTGTTTAAGGGGAATGGATTGAATCTTCTGAAACATCAGGTACTAGAGATTATCTGAAGTGGTTGTGGTGGAGACTGGGAATCTCTACTTTTAAAAATCAAAAGTGTCATGTGGTAGGTGGTGAGGTAGTGATTCTTTATCCTAAAATCATTAGTTCCAAATGTGCACATCTGAGACAACAAAATGATTATTTCTCTACTTTCTTAATTGAAACAGTCTTACTATGAGAAAATTGTCAACTGAACTATATAGTGTACTTAGTGATACAGCTGATTGCAATTTGACACAAACCTCTTTTCTCATCTGGGACTAGTAAGAGTTTGTATATTGGCATCTGGTCCATAGACTTCACCTTTAATAGCAATGCTCTAGAATTATTCCATGGTATGGTTGGACATTTTTTCTTATCTATAAGAGTAGTGGTTACGAATCGGGCTGCGAACCTTAAGGTCAGCGGTTCGAAACTACCAGCCGCTCCGCGGGAGAAAGATGAGGCTTTCTACTACCGTAAGGATTTACACCCTCGGAAACCCTGTACAGGGTCGCTATGGGTCGGAACCGACTCGACGGCACTTAACAACAACAACAACAACATAAGAATAAGTAAAAATGTATTGCAACTAGAATCCAAAGTCATACTTGTAAACCATTTGACTTTTTATTGTGAATACTGTGAAAGTTTACAGAATAGATCAGTTTTTCATTCAACAATTCATACATATTTTATTTCATTTTGTGAATTGTATGGTATATTTTAGAGTCCTACTGTGTGGTACTATAAGATAATACTGGAATGCTAACCACAAAAAATGAAACAAGATCCACATCTTGCACTAGATACAAAAATAGCTCAACATGGATTAAAACTAGGTGTATAAATCACAGAACTATGAAGATCATTAATGAAAAAATAGGACAAACTTGAATACATGGCATACATAGACTATCAAACATGGCAAAAAACACACAAACAATAGAGGACAAAATAGATGACTGAGCCATACAAAAAAATTTAAACCTATGTGCATCAAAAGATTTCACCTAAAGGGTAAAAAGGGAACCCACAGATTGGGAAAAAACTTTTTCAATGATACATTAGATAAGGGACTAATCTCTAAAAATTATAGGAAACTACAACACATTTACAAGAAAAAGACAAATAGCCCAATTAAAAAATGGACACAGAACATGAACAGACACTTCACTAAGGAAGACATTTGAGAAGCCAACAATCATATGAAAAAATGTACACGATCATTAGCCATTTGTTGTTGTTTTTAGGTGTCATTGAGTCAGTACTGACTCACAGTGATCATATGCACAACAGAATGAAACACGGCCTGGTCCTGGGCCAACCTCACAGTTGTTGCCATGCTTGAGTCCATTAATGCTGCCATAATGCCAATCCATATTGCTGGGTGTCTTCCTCTTTATCTCTGACCCTCCACCTTACCAAAGATGATATCCTTCTGCAGCGACTAGTCCCTGGAAGTATGCCCCAAGTATGAGAGAAGAAGTTGGCCATCTTGGTCTCCAAGAAGAGCGCTCTGGCTGCACTTCTTCCAACACAGATCTGTTGGTTCTTTTGGCAGCCCATGGCACTTTCAGTAGTCTCCTCTAACACCATAACTTAAATGCATCAATTCTTCTACAGTCTTCCTATTCACTGTCCAGTTTTCACATGCATATAAGGTTATTGAAAATATCACAGCTTGGGTCAGGTGCACCTTAGTCCTCCAGCTGACATCTTTGCTCTTCAACACTTTAGAAATATCTCGTGCAGCAGATTTGCCTAATGCAATACGTCATTTGATTTCTTGACTGCTGCTTCCATGAGTGTTGATAGTTCATCCAAGATGAATGAATTCCTTGAAAACTGCAATCTTTTCTACATTGATAAGAATGTTGCTTATTGGTCCAGTGGTATGCAAATCAAACCAACAATGAGATATCATCTCACACCAGCAGTAACAGTGAAGTTCAAAAACGTAGAGAACAACAAATGCTGTCGAGGGAAAGACTGGGACCCTCCTACACTGCTGATGGTACTGTAAACTGGGTCAACCGCTCTGAAAAATGATATGGTGCTTTCTCAGAAAGTTGGAAATAGAAATTCCATATGATGCAGCAATTCCTCTACTTGGTATATATCCACAAGAAATGCAAGCAAGAACATGAATCGATATATGCCCACCAATGTTCATCACAGCACTATTCACAATAGGAAAAAGATGGAGCTAACCTAAGTGCCCATAAGTGGAAGAATGGATAAACAAACTTTGTTAAATACACTCAATGGAATATCTGGCTACCTTGAAAAATAACGATAAACTTACAAAACACCTCATAACATAGACAAATCCTGAGGACCAAATGCTGAGAGAAATTAGTCAGGCACAAAAGGACAAGTATTACATAAGACCATTATTAGAAAAACTTAAGAAAAGATTTTCATACTAAAAGAATAATTCTTTGATGGTTACCAGGGTGAGAGAGAGGGGACAATAAACTCAGGTGACAGGGAGGGCAATAAATAGAAGGGAGAGGGCAATGCACAAGAAGTGGGTTGGGGGTAGATTAAAGGGATGATAAGAGAAGACTAAGGGAGGTATGTATCACTGCTCAAAAAAATCAAGTAGACATCTTCTCAAATCATAAACTTTTTCAACAAGTTTAGGAGAATGCTGCCCCACATAAAAATGTTTTTACATGGATCAAGCATTTTAAGGAAGGTCTGGAAGATCTCAAAGATAAGCCCAAAGATAGAAGACTATCAATCTCAATAAATGAAGAATATGTAACATAGCATATGAAGCACAGACACTGGTGGAAGAAAATCATAGTGTTACCATTGATGTGAGAGTTACTGAAATTGCAATCTTACAGAATTTCAAATTTTCACAATTTTAAGCAAAATCTGTGGCATCAGCAAGTTCTTGCTCAATGGGTGCCCCAAGCATACAAATATCAGCTAACTCAAAGGGTTTTTCATTCCACCCATCTTTTAAGCAAAATTGAAGCTAATGAAGATAATTTTATGGAATGAATAGTAATTGTGAAAATCTGTTGGATTTACAAATACTATCAAGAGAACAGAATCCTGCTGTGACAATGTAGGATATGCACAAGGTTATGAGTTCAAACCCATCTGTCACTACTCAGAAACCCTGCATTAGAGTTAGAGTCTAACTAGGGTTAAGAAAATTAGCAGTCTTCTGACTTAATGGTACTCAACAACAAAAACAAACATCAAGAGAGCAATCAGAATAGTGACTTCCTGGAGAAACTGCTGGTCTCCTTAAAATCAAGGAGAAAGGTTATAGAGACTTTTGTAATTCCAAAACTTTAATCTTAATATATTTTCTCAAAGGACATTGGAAAAACCATACCAGCTTATAATGAAGACGCTTTAAGAAAACTGAAAATTGCATTGGTGAGAAAAGGCCAGAAAAATTGCACCAAGAAATTTCTTTTTTTCTGTCACAATGTGCTTTCTCATTCTTTTAAGGTAGTAAAGCCTGTCCCATAAGAATTTCACTGAGAAACTACTCCATAGTCCTTCATTATCTTGCCTTGATTTTTACTCCCAAAACTCAAAGAGCATTGATAAGGAACATGATCTCTCTTAGTCCCTCAAGGATGTCAATCTCCCATTTTGATATGGTGTAAACCAAGGAGTACAGATTCTTTGAAGAAAAATTAAAGATAAGGAAGCACTGCTTTCGGAAGTATGTAGACTTAGATGGACAATATGTCAAGAAACAATAGCTTCACATTTTGATATTTTTAAA
Organism: Chrysochloris asiatica; assembly: GCF_000296735.1. Lineage (NCBI taxonomy): Eukaryota > Metazoa > Chordata > Mammalia > Afrosoricida > Chrysochloridae > Chrysochloris > Chrysochloris asiatica. Next base: position 5,243,903 of record NW_006408703.1, read on the forward strand.
AATAAGATTTCTATGACTTTTGTATCAATACCTCTTTTTAAAAAAGTTTTTATTGTGAATTATGTGTTAGTTTATATGGGTGAACATTATCTTTTCATTCATCCTGTCGTATTTTGTTTCATTGCAATGATCACAATCCCCTGCATGCATCATCAAACACCCAAAGGGTACACCCCACATGCCTGCCCCCAGCTACCAGCACACAGCCCCTTTCCCTCCCTGAGTCCAGAGTCCCCAGCCACTCCTCATGTCCAGCCATCGCCTCTGCCTCCATCCCTAGTGTTATTGGCTCTCCGGACAAGGACAAGGTCACACACTTTGCTTTTCTCCCAATCAGCCACTCTCCTCCTTTTGTTACCAAACATTTACATTTACAACACTCACTGTCAGACCTGATAACAATCATTCGCTATAGAACCACAGAAGTCCTTTCCCCCTCACCTTTTATCAACTCCATCCAGACAGGTTGGAAACAACTCAATGGAGATTCTACCTTTCCTTGTATCATCTAGAGCTTGGTTCCCTATTGAAAGATTATAAGCCAGTCACTTCTTGCCTTTGTAGTTCCCCACATTTTGTGTAGCCAGTGTCTAAGTTCCCCCCTCCCTGTTGACCCTGTGTATCAAGGGGATGGGAATGATCCTCACTGTAGAGATTGTATCAATACCCTTTTATTTACCCTCATACTTGCTACAATGGAGTTTGCTTTCTACAGCAAATATAGTCTTTAAACATAGATTTATCCCAAATAATAGTATCTTATTGATAATAGAGATAACCAGACTTTAACCCACACTTTTCTTTTAAGTGCTATCTTTAGGCCACATTTTGCTTGAAATCTTAGTCCTCAACTTGTTTTGGAGCGTATCCTACATCTATTCCTATGATTACCTCAGCTTAATGCATTTTTGTTCATACAAATAATGCTTTGAATAATACTAAGTTTCCAATTTCCTCTGATTCCTTACCTCCAGCCCAACCTATCTTGCCAGAGTTTATATATCTTTTTTAAAACTTACATGTTACAGTTGTTTCATAAGTATGCATAAAATAAATATGATTACACAGCACTTGTTAAGAATTATATTCATATGACATTATTCACATCTAAAAAATTCATAATATGTGTCTAAAAAAATAGCAAATTATAGATTTCAAAGTGCACTAGAGAAACATAAAAGCGCAGACAAGGTCAGACACTCCTAAATTAGCTAACAAAAGACAAATCACTATCCCCCTGAAGCCATTCCACTAGCAAATCACCAAACAAATTTCTCTTTCTTATTCTTAACACTGAAAATCTGTGACTTAGGTCTCATCCAAATTGCCCAATTTTAGATGCTGATTTTTGAAATCACATTCAATATAAAACATATCTGAAGATTTTATCACTATTTAATCTCCCTCTAATAGAGCGCCATTGGTATTCATAGAGAACTTATGAGACAAGTCCACTATTTGGCTATTATAATAAGGACTTATGAGATAACAAAATGCTAAAAATCACTGGCTTACAGAAACAAAGACTGGGACTTTTAGTTATATGAAGGGAAATGATAATATTACAAAAGTGTTTCATAGGAAGGAAAAATAAAAGAACATTTCTTAGTGGAAAATAACCTAAGAATTATTGAAGATGTACATTGGTCATAGCCTTTCCATAAAAATTAAGCCATGAAGGATTCTCTTACTCCACTGGTAGCAATTAAGAAATTATATAATTTATAATACATTTTAACTACAAATGAAATATTAATTTGTTGAAAAATTAATAATTTAGATTTGAATAAAATAAAAATGACCTTTCCTTGACACTTTTCTCCCATTCCTCCAAATTTCCTACTTGTAAGATTCTCTTACTCCACTGGTAGCAATTAAGAAATTATATAATTTATAATATATTTTAACTACAAATGAAATATTAACTTGTTGAAAAATTAATAATTTAGATTTGAATAAAATAAAAATGACCTTTCCTTGACACTTTTCTCCCATTCCTCCAAATTTCCTACTTGTAAGTTTAGGTTTATCTCCTTTTAGCCTTTTTCTCTTGTGGAATTATGGGATATCTATAGAATAAACACTGGACTGAGAGGTCACTTTCAACAGCAAGATATTCTGTTCAAACTCACCAACTGCTCCTCAGAAATCCTATACAGACAGGGTCGCCATGAGTCTGAACAAACTGAACAGCTCTTAACAACAACTTCCCATATGCTGCCTTACACTTCTCATCTTTCCTGCAGTGAAGCCTGTCTATTTCACTTAATTGTGTCCATGAAATGTGAGTACAAGTCATGTTTGTCTCCTCCATGCAAAAAGAACACAAAATTTCTGTAAAGTTCTCCATTTGTTCTTTTCCTCCTGCTCCAGTAACTAGCAGATCTCTTGTTCAGATAGCAGAACAGAGGATTAAACCAACTTGTCGTTTCGGCTGCCCAACTGAGTAGGCCAGAACTATTAGGAGTGATCCATATTCTCTTGTTACCTTAATCATTGAGATTCAAGAGTTGTGTATTATCATAGAAGCGCTTTTCCTACCTTGACTAATGGGAAAACAGAGGCTTTATAGGATAAGCACTGGACAATTGGAGTCCACTGCAGGAGAATGAAACTCTCTATTCCCACAAAGATTTATAGCCTCAGAAACTCTGTACAGGATCACTTTGAGTCAGAACACACTCATGCCACTTAACAACAACAACCCTAACATATGCATATGTTGTTGTTGTGTTGTGAAGTGCTGTCAAGTCGGTTCCGACCCAGAGCAACCTTGTATAGGGTTTCCAAGGAGCAGCTGGTAAGCTTGAACCACCAACCTTGCAGTTCAAATGGTTTTGCACTCTGGAGCATTAACCTACAGTGTCATGCATGTAGTATACATAAAAAGATACAGATCATGCAATATACATGGTCGTTTGCAACTTGCATCTACAATCAACATTATCTTTTGGCTATCCCAATAATTTTAAAACCTTTAATATTAAAAAGCATATAATGAGCAGCTCAAACTCAGATCAAATATTTCTTCTTAAAAAAGTGTGCATATTTATAATTATCCTATAAAATCAATTTGATCTAGTGATAATTGGTAAGAATACTGATAATCAACACCTATTTTATAGTCTATATAATTATATTAAATAAACATTACAACTCATGCTAAATTTTAAGTTTACTTAAAGGATTTGCTTTCCCCACTGAAGGTCATCAATCTTTCTAGCATGTATATTTTATGTAGAAAAAATAAAAGATTCAAGAAAGCATTTCATCTGTTTCTGCCACTTACTAGACAAATGTATTCCAAGATAATGTTATATAAACAGGCATCTGAGGATAGCAGAAGGAAAAATGTAGGCTAAGCAATGGACTGCTAATCGGCAGTTAAAACGCACCACCAGTTAGTTGCTCCTCAGGAGAAAGATGAAGTTTTCTTCTCCCATAAAGATTGACAGACTCAGAAGCCCTACACAGAATCACTACTAGTCAGAATTGATGTGATGGCAATGGGTTTAGTTTTGGTTTTGGTTTTCCAAACATGGGGGCCAAAACATGAGATGAAAACCCTCTTGACCTGAAATTAAATAATATAATCATATGTACAGGAACTAAGATCTCATAGTCCTAGTGTGTGGTGCTATAGGATAAAGCATTGGACCACAAGGTTGGTTTGAACCACAAGGTCAGTGGTTCAAATTCACCAGCCGCTTCTTGGTAGCCCTATACAGGGTTGCTATGGTTTGGAACTGACAACTTAACAAAAGCAAGCCCAAGCGTAGAGCTGTAACATAAGCATTGGACTGTTAACTGCAAGTTTAGCAGTTCAAACGCATCAGTGGCTTCTTGAAAATCCTATATAGAATCACTTTGCGTTGGAACTGTATAACAATGTTCATATTTTAGATAATGTGATCTAAAAGGAGAATACAAATTGCTATTCCAGTTCCTAAACCTTGGACTCTTAATATGGTAAAAATCTAGGGACTTTGTTCAATTAAATGTGAATGGATTTTGTTCATTCTGTGAGAATAACTGATAGGTCTGTCTCCAAGTAAGTGTTAGCTTGAAGGTTAATTGGTCTAGTCCAATAACTTATTTGTCTTTCCAAACAAGTAATTCTGTTAAAGCAAAGGTGAGGAGAAACATTCTCAAACAAAATTACCTTATCAACCAGTTTGGTAAAGTGGCAGCCTTTATGCCAGCCATTTAGGAGACTTCAACAAATACCATTAGGATTGCTAGTATGAACTTGACCTTGAAAAAGAGGTAGCTTGAGGATTATCTCCTGTATTATTCAATAAACTCTGTATTGTCAAGCCACCCAGACTTTAAAAGCAACAGGATGTTACAGTGTTGTTTTCATATCCTGTTTTTATAATCATAAGGCAATTCACAGAGCCGGGCGGCCTGAAAATTTCTTTCTTCAGTGCATTACATCCCGAGACAAGATTACTTCATTCCAAGTGGCTATGTTTTATAGCTCTTGTTTGTTCCATAAGTTTAGAATGGGTTACAGTTCTGCCAACACAAAACATTTACTTTCCCTGTACTCAGACACAAAACAGTTTGGCTAGCTCTGCCAACTCTTTACACTCTTTAAAAATTAACTAAATACAGAAGGCTTGTTGAAAGAAATAAGGACACTTGAAAAAGTAACTTTCTCATTTTAGTAGAATTTTTGTTTGTTTGTTTGTTTTTAAAGGTCATCTTGGTTCCAACTCATAGCGCCCCTGTATAGGGTTACCAAGTAGTGGCTGGTGAGCTTGAACTGCTGACCTTGCTGTTCAAACAAAACTTGTAGTTCAGCGCACTAACCCACAACACCAAAAAGCCTATAAATCATAAGGCAACTTCATGTATTTGAAATAGACTAATGCCTTTTACTGAGCTCAGATCACCTGAAGAAATGATGCAGCAGAAAACATCAATTAATTCAGCTGATAATGGTTTCAGCTTATTTCCCAATCATGATTAAAATCCTTTTGTTGGAAGAAAGAGCACACTTTCACCATTGTTTTTATAAATACTCAGGGCTAGGAAGTTCTACCAAGTTAAATTTACAAAGACAATTAAAACAAATCATATTGCGTTGTACTTTATTTTCTTTTATATTCCCAGCATGGAATGTATTCATCACTTTTTAAAATGCAATTAAGTTTCCAGAGTAACCTTATTAGAAATAGTGAGGACAGGTTTCAAGCTGAAATGACTAAACCTTCACTATTCAAATTTGGTTTGAATTTCAGAAATGCTGAAAACACCTGAAAGCATGTTAGAAATGTAGATTCTTGAGCCTGGCCTGTGAATTACAATCTATTGTAACAAGATCATCAGGTGATTTATAAATCTCATTAATTAAATTAATGATAATCATAAAACAACCATATAGTTTTGAACTATGATTCAAGAAGCCAGGAAGAATTGATCTAAAAAAAACTTCATACTGATTTCTCCATAGTCAACCAGTCTTTATAGCAATTGGCTCAGTGGCTTAAATAGTCATAGGAGATTATTGCTAAATGAATTAATAAACTCTTTCAAGACATTTATTGTGCAGTTATTATATATGAGTCACTCTCCAGGGTTCTGGTTAAAATGCAAGAAAATCCTTGCTTTGGTAGTTCCATGAAACTTGGATCCTAGTCTCTTAGAGCAAATAAAGCACGTGGTTTCTGCCAAAAATGTTGCTTCTAAATCCTTATTGATTTTTTGGTGGTGTTCCAACTCATAGCAATTCTGTATAGTATTTCCAGTGAGCATCTGGTGGGTTTGAACTACCAAACTTGTGGTTAGCAGTCCAGTGCTTCTCACAGCACCACACAAGAACTTCTTTAGTGAAGCAGTATAATTTAAATACATATTGGGGATTTGTTTCGGAGAGAACTATTAAATTGATGGCCCAGACTTTACTATTAAATCTTTACTCTTTAACTATTCAAAATTGGTGAAATTGTGGTATTTCCAAATAACCATGAGTATGACAGTATTTTACTTAGAGTAATCCTTGCCTCTGTGTATCTGTTTTCACGGTAATCCCTGGAAAAGAAGCATAAAAACATTCTATCAGTCACAGAGCTCTAAATAAGAAAATAATTGCAAAATTATACTTCATAGAGAAAATGATTAGTTCTAGGGCAAAAACATACAATTATATAAATTATGAGCAAACTGTCACCTTTAAAAGTAGATCCCATTATATCGTTAAGCCCTTAAGTAAAACTAGAACAAATCAGTGGTGCCAATCATTTGTTAACTTAACTACATAATACACAAAATTTACATGGCACTGATAATATTACAATTAGTATTGAAGTATCCATTAATGATCCAATTCATTCATAATTCTTGGAGTCTAACATAAAAAAGAATCAAAATAGCATAAAATGGAAAATTAAGATTCATTTTTCTCAATTATGACATTACATACATACATACATAGTATTACAAGTGCAATACATTGGTAATTCTTCTTGTGGAAGAATAAAGACAATTTCACACATGATTCACAGATGCAGGAAGATGCTATATAAGAGCTTCTAGAAGAGCCTTCTTCTCTTCACATCTTTTAAGAATATATACGCGTGTTTCTTTCCTTCTTAATATTGGTTCAAGAATCCTACTTTGTTGCAGAAAAGCTACCACATTTGCTGTTTCAACAAAACATTCACTGGGTGCCCAAAATGATCTTATAAGGAACTATTTTAGACAAGTATTAAGACTTTAAAATGGATATATTGTTACAAAATTAAAATGGATATATTATTACAAAATTTCTTAGGAACTAATGGTATGAAGGTTGATGTTGTTGTTGTTGTTGTTGTTGTTGTTAAGTGCCGTTGAGTCGGGTCCGACCCATAGCGACCCTGTACAGGGTTTCCGAGGGTGTAAATCTTTACGGGAGTAGAAAGCCTCATCTTTCTCCCGCGGAGCAGCTGGTAGTTTCGAACCGCTGACCTTAAGGTTCGCAGCCCGATTCGTAACCACTACGCTAGTGCCATCAAATCAGTATCAACTCATAGCAACCACATACACAACAAACAAAATACTGCCCAGTCTTGTGCCAACCTCACAATCATTGCTACACCTGAGCCCATTGTTGCTATCACTGTGCAATCCATCTCAAGTGGGGACTTCCTGTTTTTCTGCAATTCTCCATTTTACCAAACATGATATGCTTCTGGGGCTGGTCTCACATGATAATATGCCCAAAGTATGAGAGATAAAGCCTGGCCATCCAGGCTTTCAAAGAGCGTTTGGCTGTTATTTTTTCCAACACAGATCTGTTTGGTCTTTTGGGAGTCCATGGTACTTTAACCATTCTCCTCCAACACCGTAACTCAAATGCATCAATTCTTCTATGGTCTTCCTTATTCAATGTCTAAATTTCACATGTATGTGAGGTTATTGAAAACACCATGACTTGGGTCAGGTGCACCTTAGTCCTCAGACTGGCATGTTTACTCTTCAAGGCTTTAAAAAGGTCTTGTGCAGCAGATTTGCCTAATGTAATATGTCATTTGATTTCTTGACTGTTGCTTTCATAAGAGTAGATTTTTGATCCAAGCAAAATGAAGTGTTTGATGATTTCAATCTTTTATCCATTTATATGGATATTGTTTATTGGTCCACTGGTGAGGAATTTTGTTTTCTTTGCATTGAGGTGCAACCCATACCCAAGGCTGTGGTCTTTAATCTCCATCAGTAGTTTAAGTCCTCTTCACTTCCGGCAAGCAAGATTGTATTATCTGCCCATAGAACTCTTCAATATTGCAAACTGAGGCTTCAATTTTTACTTCAGTTTCCTCATTTGAGAAATGCTAAGTATGCTCTTTCCTTTTGGTTTTCTAAGTCCAGATCTTTGCACATTTCATTATATTTAATTTTGTCTTTTCAAGCTGACTTTTGAAATTTTCTGTTCAACTCTTTTACCTCTGCATTTCTTCCATTTGTTTTAGTATGACCACCCTGGAAAGCAAGTTTCAGAGTCTCTTCTGACATTTTTTTGGTCTTTTCCTCCTTTCTTATCTTCTTAATGACCTTTTGATTTCTTCCTATATGATGTTCTTGATGTCATCCCACAACTCTTCTGATCTTTGGTCTGTAGTGTTTAGTGCATCAAATTAGTTCTTTACATGATCTCTAAATTCACAAGGGATATGTTCAAGGCTCTCGTGGATTTGTTTTCATTTTCTTCAGCTTCAGCCTGAACTTGCATCTGAGCAATTGCTAGTCTGTTCCACAGTCTGCCCCTGGACTTGTTTTGCCTGATGATACAGAGCTTTTCTGCTGTCTTTTCCACAGATATAATCAATTTGATTTTCGTGTATTCCATCTAGTAAAGTCCATGTGTATAGTCATCTTTTATGCTGTTTATAAAAGGTATTTGCAATGAAGAAGTCTTGGTCTTGCAAAATTCTGTCATGCAATCTCCAGTATTGTTTCTATCACCAAAGCTCTATTTTCCAACTACTGATCTTTTCTCTTTGTTTGCAACCTTTTGCATTTCATTAACCAGTAATTATCAATATATCTTCATTGCATATCTGATCAATTTCAGACTGAAGAAGTTGGTAGAAATTTTCACCCTCATCATCATTGGCTTTAGTGTTTGTTGCGTAAATTTGAATAATAGTGGTCTTAATTGGTCTTTGTTGTAGCATATGGATATTATCCTATCACAGACAGCATTAAACTTGAAGGCAGATCATGGTATGTTTGTTTTGATGATGAATGTGATGCCATTCCTCTTCAATTTGTTCATCCTGGCATAGTAAACTATGTTACTGTCAAATTCAAAATGACCATATCAGTCCAATTCAGCTCACTGATGCCTAGGATCGATGCTTATGCTTTCTATTCCATTTTTGACAATTTCCAATTTTCCTGGGTTCATACTTCTTACATTCCATTTTCTGATGATTAATAAATGTACACAGCTGTTTCTCTTCATTTTGAATTGTACCCCATCAGCAAATGAAGATCCCAATGTCTTTACTCCATTCGCATCATTGTGGTCAATTCTACTTTAAGGAGACAGCTCTTCCCCAGTCGTATTTTGAATGCCTTCCAGCCTGAGGGTCTTATCTTCCAGCACTATATCTGACAAATAATATTCTTGTGTTCATCATGTTTCAAAATTCAGTATTCTGGTGCTGATACTGTGCCACTGCATAAGGTTTTCAGTGACTAAATATTCTGAACTAGTCTCGCTCTCCTTCTTTCTAGTCTGTCTTTATCTGAGAGCTCAGCTGAAACCTGTCCACCATAGATGTCCCTGCTTGTATTTAAATTAAGTGTGGAATAGCTTCCAGAATCACAACAATATGCAAGCCACCACAGTACAACAAACTGAGAGACAACTGGTCGGGTATGAAATTCATAATGATTAAATTTGGTGGTGGTTTATTTTTGTACTAGGTTTGTTGGTAAAAAGAGAAGTTCCCATAAAATTAGGGGGGAAAAGAACAATTCTTACGCAATTACGGTAACAAGAAACCACGTACCAAGCTTCTACATAGGATGCACATTTTACTTACTGTTCTGACATTTGCCAGTCCCAGAACTTCATGCTTCCCTCAAAACATATATGAGATCAGTCCTTTCTGAGACTGTACCTGAGCAACATAGCTCTCCCTTGATATCATATGCAATAAATTCAACTTGGTTTTTGTTGATGTTGTAATTTCAGGTTTTGCTTGGCAATTCCTTCATCCTACTACAGTGTATTAAGCATTATGCATGGCAAGAAGTAAAAGGTACCTAATTGTTCAACATTTCCCTAACACAGTAGCCTGTAATAATCTCTAGATGAAGGATGGAATGTTTCCTGAAGCATGAACCACAGACAAGCAGAGTCAGCATCTCTTGAAAGCTTATTAGAAATTCAGATTCTTAAGACACACCCTGAGGTAATGGACTAAGAATGTCTTTTAACAGGTTATAAGAGATTTTCATAGATGCTGAAGTTTGAGAAGCAATGACTGGAACTACAAAGCTCACAAATTTGGGGCCAAATTTCAAATGTCCAGAAAACTGCCTCCTGAATAGTTGACCATGAATAATTTGCTTAACTGTTCTCTACTTCAGCTTCTTAAACGATTAGGTGATAATATCTTATTTAGCGTCTAGAATTTTGAGGAAGATTTAATGTCATCATGATTTGAAGTATTTAAACTAGAATGTTCTAAGACTACATAATTGCTAAATATTTCCTGTTGCTATTGTTGGTTATTAAATTTAGAAATTTACCAACATGGCAGTGTAGATAAGCACTGCACAACTAAGCCTAAGTCAGTGGTTCAAACCCTCCAGTTCAGTTGCTTCTTGGAAGCCTTATACAGAGTCACTATGAGTCCGAACTGACTTGACAGCACTTAACAACAACATATTAAATATATAAGTATATATACAATAGATATATTCAATAATACATACCAATTATTTACAAAGAAAATCTTGCACTGTTTTTAAGTGCCCTCAAGTTGGTTCTGACTAATAATGACCCTATGTATAACAGAAGGAAAGGGCCTAGTCCTGCATCATTTTCACAACTGTTATTAGCTTGAGCCCGTTGTTGCTGCTACAGTGTACCAATCACGTCGGTGAGGAGTCTTCCTCTTTTTAGCTGAACCACCACTTTACTAAAGCATGATGTCCTTTTCTAGAGACTCGTCCTTCCCGGCAACATATCCAAAATGTATGAGATAAAGTCTCACTATCCTCACTTCTAAGGAACATTCTGGTTCCTTTTTTTCCAGTGCAGATTTCTTTGTTCTTCTGGCAGGTCACGGTACTTCCAATATTCTTCCCCAACACCATAATTCAAATGCATTGATTCTTTTATGGTATTCCTTATTCTTTGTTCAACTTTCACATGTATATTTGTTGTAGTTGTTGTTAACTACATAGGGACCCATAGGGACCCTGTATAGGGTTTCCAAGGAGCAGCTGGTATATTGTTGTTGTTGTTGTTGTTGTTGAGTGCTGTCGAGTAGAGGACTGAAAATACCATAGATTGGGTCACGCACACTTCCAGGCCTCAAAGTGACATCTTTGCCCTTTAACGCTGTGAAAGGCATCATGCAGCAGATTTACCTAATGCAAGACTTCTTTTGATTTAACTGCTGCTTCCATGGGTAATGATTGAGGATCCAATAAATAAATAAATGAAGTTTTTGGCAATTTCAATCTTTTCTCTGCTTACAATAGTATTATTTATTGTTCCAGTTGTGTTGATTTTCATTTTTTTTACATTAACGTACAATTCATAAGGAATTTGTCATCTTTGATCTTCATTAGTAAGTGTTTCAAGTTCTCGTCACTTCTGGCAGATAAGGTTGTGTCATCTGCATCTTGCAGGTTGTTGGTGTGTCTTCCTCCAATCCTGCTGTCAGGCTCTTCATATAAACCACTGACTCCGATTATTTGTTCTGCATACAAATTGAATAAAAATGGTAAAAGGATACAGCCCTGGCACACACCTTCCTTGGTTTTAAACTACTCATTATCCCCTTGTTCTGTTCTAATGACTGATTATATACAGGTTCCTTCCAGAGTACATGAAATGTTCTGGATTCCCATTCTTCACAATGTTATCAATGATTTATTATGATCCACACAATAGAATGCCTTTGTGTAGTCAATAAAGCACAAGTAAACACCTTTCTGGTATTCTCTGCCTTCAGTCAAGATCTATGTGATGTCAGCAATAATATCCCTAGTACCATTTCCTCTTCTGAATCCAACTTAAATTTCTAGTAGCTCCTTGTCAACATACTACTGCAACTGTGTTTTAGTTATCTTCAGCAAATTTTTATTTACAAGTGATATTAATGATAATGTTCAACGATTTCTGCATTTCATTGTATCATCTTTCTTTGGACTGAGCACACATATGGTTCTCTTCCAATCAATTGGCTAGGTAGTTGTCTTCCAAATTGCTTGAAATTGATGAGGGAGCACCTCCAGAGCTGAATCAGTTTGAAGAAACATTTCAGTTTTTAATATTAGTATTCTATAAATTCATGGAGCCTTGTTTTATGCCAATGAAGTTTACATTTTTTCCTTCAATATCATTGATTCTTAATCATATGTTTCTTCTTGAAATAAGTGAACATTGACCAATTCTTTTCAGTATAGTTACTCTATCTATTCCTTAGATTTTCTTTTAATGCTTCCTGAATCATTCAACATTTTGTCCATGTCATTGTTGTTGTTGTTGTTAAGTGATAGGGTTTCCAAGCCTTTAAATTTTCATGAGAGCACAAAGATTCATCTTTCTCCTGAGAAGTGGTTCGTAGGCTCAAACTGTGGACCTTGTGGTTTACAGTCCATTGCTTATCATGTTGAGCTACCACAATCTGTTTTGACCATAGAATCTTTTAATATTACAAGCCAACACTTGATTTTTTTTAGTTCTTTCAGCATGAGAAATGCTAAGCATGTTTTTCCCTTTTGGTTTTCTAACTTCAAGTCTTTGCACATTTCATTATAATATTGGACTTTGTCCTCTCAAGTTGCTCTTTAAAATATTCTGTTCAGTTATTTTACTTCATAATTTTTTTCAGTCACTTTAGCTTTTCTATATTCAAGAACAAATTTCAGAGTGTCTTTTGACATCCATTTTGGTCTTTTTCATTCCTGTCTTTTTAATAACCATTTGCTTTCTTCATATATGTTCTTAATATCAGTCCACAACTTCTCTAGTAGAATGCATCAAATCTTTTCTGGAGATGGTCTCTAAATTCAGCTGGGATATATGCAAGGTCACATTTTGGCTCCTATGGACTTGCTTTAATTTTCTTAAGATTCAGTCTGAACTTGTATATGAGCAATTGATGGTCTGTTTCACAGTTGGCCCCTGGCCTTGAGTTCACTGATGATATTAATTTTCTCCATCGTCTTTCCCACATAAATAATCAATTTGAGTCTTATGTCTTTCATCTAATGAGTTCCGGGTGCATGCTTTTATGTTGTGGGAAAAAGATGCTGGCAATGAATAAGTCATTTGTAGTCATCGTTGTGATGTGCCATGGAGTCGGTTCTGACTGAAACCCTGTACAGGGACGCTATGTGTTAGTTTACATAGTTCATGTTTTTCTAAAAATGTATCAATTTCTTACAAATTTTAAAATGTGTTGGAGTGCAATTCTTCATAGTATTCTGTTATTATTCTTTTTATTTCCATTAGTTCTGTTGTGATATCAACAATATCATTTCTTAATTGTTGTCTGCTATTGTTGATTCTCAGTCCAAAGGACTTCCTTTAGCAGTTTTTTATAAAGTTGGTCTGGTTTGTACAAATTCCTTTAATTTCCATTGTAATTTAGCCATTGTATTTGAAGGACATGTTTGTTGTGTATATAATTCTTAATTGGCATTTTTTAAGAATTTTGAATATGTCTCCCCATTTGCTTCTTGCTTGCATGGTTTCTGCTGAGAAATCAGAGCTTACTCTTACTTGTACTCCTTTGTAAATAGCTTCATTTTTCCCCAGGCTGCTTGCAGGATTCTTTCCTTGTGTTTGATTTTGGAGTTTGATTATTATAGGTTTGGTGTTTACCTTTGGGATCTATCCTACTTGGGATTTGTTCAGCTTCTTGAATGGGTATCTTCTTGTCTTTCATGATGTCAAGGAAATTTTCTTCCAACAGTACTCTGACTTTCTTTAATGTGTTTCTTTGTCTCTTCTTATTCTGAAATTCAAATCATCCATACATTACTCCTCTTCCTATTAGCCCGGATGAATTTTAAGACTTCTTTAGATTTTTTTCATTCTTTTTTTTCTAAGTATACTTCTAGCTTAGTAGTATTGAGAAATCTATCTTCAAGCTCCCTAATTCTTACTTCCATTGATTCAAATCTACTCCTTTGCCTTTACAATGTATTATTCACTTCTGAAATCTTAGTATTGATCTGAATTTCAATTTGTAGGTTTTATATTATTTCCAATTCTTTGCTGGTTTTGTTTTACTGTTCCTGTAGTGCTTTCCTGAATTCTTACTTTTTTTCCTTAACCTTTCTGGCAATCCTTTGGATGTACCTAAATATCATGTTCTTGAATTCTTTTTTCAGGCCATTTCAATGCCTTTTTCTCTTCAAAATTGTTTTCAAGCTCTGCCTCTTGGTCCCTTGTTTCAGTCACTCTGCCCTGTTTCTGTAAACAGAAATTGTCTGCTGCTTTTGAGACACAGTGATGTCACTGTACATGAAGTTCAGTTGAGTATGGATTTGGCTGATGTTGGCTGTTGTTGTGGATCTAATGTATAGCACCTAGTGTTGGCTCTTGTGCAATAGATGGGGCTGTAAAGGGCACAATTGTACTGGGCTGTATGACTGCAGTTACTGTCAGGTAAGACTAAAAGAGAAAGCATACACACAAGAGAGAAGGGAAACAAACACAAGCAACAGCAAAAAGCAAATAATAAAGGAAAAGGAAAACACTAGCAACAAATATCAAAAGAATACAAAAATCAAACACAAAAAAAGAAGATGAGGAAAATAAAATAATAAAAAGAGAAAATAAAATAAATAAAAAGACCTAAATACAGTTAGGGAAAGGAATGAGTAAAGAGGAAAGAGATTGGATAGCAGCAATAATAATACTAATAATTAAGAGGAATTAAAAAAACAAGAATAAATTTTTAAAAAGCAATAGCAAGAGGTTCCGGTTTGCCAGAGTGGCCAGACATGCTCGTGAGTAGGGGCTCCGGGATCGGGAAAGAGAAGCTCGAGAGTTGAGCCTCCCAAGTGGGAATTCACAGTCACACGGCCCTCGTAAAGCTTAGTGCG